>NC_142082.1:126785255-127088285 GCF_054644295.1 Miniopterus natalensis
TCTTTTTGTAAAAAAAAATCAATAAATAAACATTAAAAAAATTGTTAAGTAGAGTGGATATTGTTATATTCATAAAATAAAATACTACACATCAATGAAAGAAGTCACTAATACGTAGAACAAATGGATTAAAATTACAGAAATAATGTTGAATGAACAAAGTCAGATATAAAGAGAGAATACTGTATTATTCCACCTATATGTAATTCAACAATATTTAAAACTAATATATGGTGATAGAGGTCAGAATAAGTGCTTCTCTATGAATATGAAAAGGAGGTAATAGTTAAGAGAACAAAGGAGGCTCCTGGGGAGCTGGAGATGTTCTATATCTTTTCTTTTTGGTAAAAATCATACTTTAATCAACTATGTTTGCTTCATGTTTACAAATCTATTTAACAATGAATTAATAATTATTTATTTGGAGACAACCATTTGCCAGGATTCTATTTGTTTTATACATATTGACTTATTTAGCTATTACAACAAACTCTCTGGATGTGTAGATTAATGTTTTTCCTCAAAATTAAGAAGTTTTTGACCATTGCTTTTTTACATTTTTTCTTCTTTTTCTCTCTTTTCTCTCCTTATTGGACTCCCATTGTGCACACATCAATATGCTAGATGTCCAATAGGTCTTTATGACTGTTCAGTTTCCTTCAATCTCTGTTCTTCAGTCAATTTCTATTGATCTCTTTCCAATTTATTGATTCTTTCTCTTGTCATCTCAAATCTACTGAGTAACTGTTGAGGCTAAATTTATCAAATCTCTTTTCCTAGTAGTGTGTGGCCCTCATGTCTCTGCCCAGTTATTGTTTTTCCTTCATTTTTATTTTTAAGTCTGACCTCCTAGGGGTTGCCTCTATGTTTACATATCTTAGTCATCAGCCAATGATTAGACAGAGGTTGTGCCCAAACACCCTAAGACACAAGGCTTCCGTTATCTGCTGATGAATCCATGCATCAGCATTGTACATATTAATCTGCAAAACAGTTACCCATGTGTATGCATGTGTAAAATGCATTGAGCTCTATTTTAAGATGTGTGTACTTAACTGTAGGAAAGTTATACCTCACAAAATTTAAATTAAAAACTTATATTGTTTAAGTCAGGGGTGACAAACTTCAGCCTGGGGGCTAAATTTGGCCCCTTGCCTGTTTTTAAAAATAAAGTATTATTGGAATACAACTGCTCATTTGCTTACAAATTGCTTATAGTTACATCCAAGCTACAACAGCAGAGTTAGGTAGTTGCAGCAAAGACCATAGTTATAGGCTGCAAGGCTGAAAATAATAACTCTTGGGCACCTTACAGGAAGAATTTTCTGACCCATGGTCTAAACCACTGAGATCTGGGAAAAATTGTCATATTAATTGTTGGGCTTGGGTATTTTCAAATAATTTTGGTAGTATAAATTTCAAATTTTAACATTCCTTTGTAAATTCTCAAGGGAGAGGTTTGACTCCCAGGTCCTAAATGGAGACAACCAACCTCTCTGTCATATCTCTGGGTGGGTAAATTTAAATTAGTCCATCTTTTTCTCTTTCTAACTTCCTACCAAGAGTACAGTACATTGAGGACCACGGCTTGCTGTGGGAGTTTCAGTTTCAATCTCCCACTCTGTAGGTCCATGGCATCATCTTTAACCATATGTCCCAAGCGTCCAAGACTGGAAGCACTTTCAGAGCATTATCAGAATCAGATCAAACACTTACCCTCTGGTTTTCTGCCTTGAATTCAACTCCAAGGAGGTCTCTTTTGTGAATCCTTCGCAGGCTCTTTCCTCACCCCTTGCTCAGTTTTGTAGATATTGCTTAAAGTGCACCGTGTAGACCTATGTTAACATTTACCTCATCTTAATGCATGATTAGAAAATTATTTGTTTACATGTCTTTGCCCCTGACTAATGAGATTTACAGACTGTGAGGTCAGGCTTTGTATTTTATTTATCCTAGTGTTTAAAACATGTGTGGTATGATACGTACCACATTACTTGTATCCAATAAATTCAATAAATATTTTTGAATACATGAATGGGAGAGATACCAGGAAGAAGATCCCATTGAGAAACAAAAAATAAAACCCTCTAACTATGGTGTACCGTCTTTTGTTCCTTCCCCCCTTTGTTACCCTGCAGCACAGCATTATTCAGCCCCCTTGGGGCTGCGGCACTTCCTCCTTTCACCCTCATGGTTTGATTCTTTGATTTACATTAATTGTGTCTTTTCCCACCCTGTCCCCTCCTTATGCCCACCACTTACATTCCCTCACAAAATATAAAATTAAAAAAATCCTGGAACACTAAAGTACTTTTTTCTTCTTCCTTTAAAATATACAAAATTCTTCCTAAAATATAAAGTTATATATAATTAGCCACGTATATGAACAATGATACCTAGAAAGCAAAATTTTAAATTAAAGTCTTTTTGGATATTATATTCTTGCTGAATTACACTGACAGCTTATTTACTACCCCCAAGATCAATTATCTTTTAAGCATAGTCATTTTATGACTGTTTAGAATTATTTATAAAGCTAAGTTACAGGTCAAGTAAAAATTTCCACAAGCTGCTCTACCATGGTTCATTTATTACCATCCTCTAGGAACTTGACCCTTTAAAAGGGGATAAAAGGCTCAGGAAATAAGAATAATTCCATTTATTCCCTTAGTAATCTTATCAATGGGTGGTGTCAGATGAAAAGAAAAGCTAATATTTTTAAGAATTGAAACATTATGCTCTGACTCACAAAGGAAACCCAGGACTGTGGGGGTCATCTTGGACATAATTGTGAAGTCAGAAATATCTTTCTCTGTACTGCTTACATTTTTTTCCAGTTTTATTGAGAAATAATTGACATATATCACCATAAAAGTTTAAGGTGTATAGCATCATGGTTTGATTTACATATAGCATTGTGAAATGATTACCGTAATGGTTAACATCCATCATCTCATATAAATACAATAAAAAAAATTTCTCCTTGTGATGAGAGCTCTTAGGATCTACTCTCTTTACAGCTTTGCTATGTATCATGCAGCAGTGTTAACTACAGTCACCCTGTTGGACGTTACATCTCTGGTTCTTATTTATATTATAATTGGAAGTGTGTATCTTTTAATCACCTTCTTGTAATTCTCCCTACCCCTTGACTCTGGTAATCACAAGTCTGATTTTTTTCTATGAGTTTTGTGGGGGCTTGTTCATATTCCATATAAGTGAGATCCTTCAGTATTTGTCTTTCTCTGTCTAGCTTATTTCATTCAGTTATAATGCCTTCAAGGTCCATTCATGTTGTTTCAAGTGGTAGGATTTCCTCCTTTTTTTATGATATAATAATATTCTATTATATACATGATATATAATGTGATATATATCATAGCTTCTTTATTCGTATATCTCTCCATGGATACTTAGGTTGTTTTCCGTGTCTTGACTATTGTAAATAATGCTGTTATGAACATTGGGGCCTAGGTATCTTTTTGAGTTAGTGTTTTCATTTCCTTTGGATACATTCCCAGAAGTGGAATTGCTGGATCGCATAGTAGTTCTATTTTTAATTTTTTGAGGAACCTCCATACTGTTTTCCATAGTGGCTACGCCAATTGGCTTACACTTTAATAGTAGGTGTTCTAATATAGATTAAAAATTATGTAGTCTTTCTCTTTCCAACCCATCTTTCACGTGGCTTTCAGAATGATGCATATATGGCCACACTACTCCCTTGCTTTAAATCCTTCAATTGCTGCCCTCGATTTCACAGTCAACTCAGAGCTCCTGAGCCTGACATTCCAGGTTCTTTAAGATCTAGTCTTTGCCTAACTCTGCCACCTCATCTCTTGACATTTTCTTCCTTTCTAAATGTTTTTTTAAAAATGTTGTGCCTTGCAGTTCCCCAGAAACCCCACAGTCCTTTGATTATAAGCTTTTGTTCTTCTTACTCCTGTTATTTTCTCTGCCTAGAGCTGGCCGTCCACCTGTTTGCTAAAAGAGGGTCCTCTCTGACCAGATAGAGCATTACATGCCCCAGTCTCAGTGATGGGTTCAGAGATGGGCAGAATACCTGAGCCAGTCCTGTGAAAAGTAAATCTAGGACCCCTGGTGGAACTGTTAGCAAAAAGGTGCATTTTTTTTTTCTTCTGGAGTTGCTAAGCCTGTAGGATGTAAGTCAAAATTCCCTCTGATTTTTAAATTATATGAAACTTTTTTTCTTAAGCCAGTTTGAGTTGGATTTCTTTCACTTGAAGCCAAAAGAATTCTAATGTAGTAGGTTTCACAAAATCTCACATGTGAACTAGACAGGGAAAACTGTGAAAGCTTTCATGGTGGAATAGGTGGAAAGAGAGTTTTCATACAGGTCAGCACATATATAATCTATTTTTTTTTCAGAGTGAAAAAACTTAAAACTCTTTTCATGAGGCTTCCAAATCTCTGCTTAGAAAGGAGAATTGTTATATGCTTGACTTTTTAAATTCTTATGGCTGTTTATCTCTAAAAAAAAAAAGTAAAAGTTTGATTACTCAGTCTGATAATTTTGTACGAATCTATATTAATGGGAACATGTGTATTACTTTTGCCTCCTGAAATGCCCCCGGCTAATTGGCTTCCGGATATAGTGTTAGAAAACCAAAAACTGCATAATAAAAGGGGAAAAAGACAAAGAACGTAAAATGAAAAATGTCCAGTACTAAAAAAAATCCAATGAAACGAAATTTTCACAAAAGATACTCAAGGGAGCAATAAGCATATTCTTATATGGTATCCCAATTCCCTATCCTAAATTTATTTCACAAGGAACAAATAGAAATACTAAAAACTAAGGCCTAATTGAGCTCCTAAATTAAAAAATATCTGTGGTTTGTGGTATTTTTAAGAGGATCAGAGTCTTCTTCTGCAAGGTATTGGCACATGGGAGACTGTACTTTTGCAGTGGTAAAATTTGTTAGCAAAGCACTTTTTGGCAAGTAAATGTGTTCTTGTGCGAGTCTTTAAGAAGTACCTATGGAACACTAAAGCAATAAACACGTCAGCAAGGAGGAATAAGTCACACAGTGGCTAATTAGTGTCACAGTTGTTCTACTTTTCTTATAATCACCTAGGTTTTGAGCACTTAATAGCACTTTCTTACCAACTCAGGCACCCTCAATGGCTCCCTATTATTTTGAGATGAAGTCTGAACTCAGTCAGCATGAAATATTTTCTTATAATCTAGCTCCAAAATGCCTTTGGAGAGTGTCTACCTTTCTCTATTTCTTTGCCACTGAAACTCTTCCTACCTAGCAGGTCCCTTTTGCTCTTATATTCCACTAAAATTTCTACTGTGTTCTCAAAGTGAGTCTGTCTAATAGCAGAGAAAGTCAAACACAGTCTCCTCCTAACATGGAGAGGTCACTGGTGGGATGGTGCCAGAGTAATTCATCCAAATGTGGCCCAGAGGAATGACGACTTTAAAACAGCAGGCATACCATTCTGTTGGTCTGAGACAAAGGCAGTAATAAAGCAAGTGTCCAAAAATTTCCATTGTCTTGCTCCTCAAACTTGTGGTGTGTTCTGTCCATGGACTTGATTTAATTTTAATGATATTCTCCAAGGGGCAGCCAAGATGTTCTTTTAAACTTGTAAATCAGATCATGTCTCTTCTCTGCTTAATCTCCTCCCCGTGAATGGCCTTCCATTGCACTAAGAATAAAATCCAAAGTCCTTCAAGTTTCTTCATGACCTGGCTCTTGCACTCGGTCACACGTCACCTCTAATTTGTGACTATCTTCCAGCCACTCTCAACATTTTTTTCGGCATCGTCAGTGCCTAGAATAGTCCCAAGACATAATTGGTACTCAGTTTTTATATTTATTGAATAATTGAATTGGAGAATGGCTCAGAGCAGCTGTAATCAAACTTGGTTGTGCATTTGAACCACCTACAGGGCTTTTAAAAATAAATATGTCTGCGTGGCCGGTGTGGCCCAGTTGGTTGGGCGTAACCCCATGCACCAAAAGGTCGCCGGTTCGAATCCTGTTAGGGGCGCAAGCCCAGGTTGCGGCCTCAATCCCCAGTAGGGGGCGTGCAGGAGGCAGCTAATCAATTTTTCTCTCTCATTGATGTTTCTATCTCTCTCTCCCTCTCCCTTCCTCTCTCTCTCAAATCAATAAAAACATATTTTTTAAAAAAATAAATAAATATATCTGAAACCCACTCCTAGAGTTTCTGATTTAATTTCTGCTAGGGTACTTTTAAAGGGCTTCTCAGATGATTCTAATGTGCAGGTAGAGTTGAAAAAGAGTGATCTTGAGGAAAGGACAATTGTTAGTAAACCGTTACGTGGTTTCCTCAGACCCCTGAGCTCGCATCATCCTATGCTGCCACTCTCATATAATCCGATATGTCCTCAAAAAGTAAACTTTTCCCTATTTATTGTTACAAGTCCCTGTTAGATTTCAAATTACTGGTAGACACTGGCTGTTATGACACAATGACTCTATTGGTTTAATTTTGTTTGTTCTGTGCTCGAATCACTGTTAGGTTCCTGGAAATTTCTGACATAGAAAAGGAAGGGCCATTTGAATCTGTTTCATACACTACAGCTTTGCTGATTAAAAATATCTGGGTCCCAGCCAAAGATGTCGTCATGTTGGCTACATGGCTATTGCAAACAAGCCCCGGCATCCAGGCAGATCTGAAGTTCAAAGGAACACTTATTAAAGAAAATGTCATTTGCGCTCAGAATAATGGCTTGTAACTCTTCCAGCATTATTTTTCACCTAATCGGATTCGTCTTCTACAGAGCAAACTCCAAGGAGGAAATCTGGAAGTTTTGGCCTGCTACATACACAGAGACCAGATGGCCGACAGGTACCGAGCTGGGTTTTGTAGTGGGTATGCTGAATGAAAAAGACAACTCTCTTTAAGAATACAATAAATTTCCCAAATGGTCTGTGTGAAATGTTTAAAAGTTGAAGATAAAGGTTTTGGGTTACGTTGCCCTTAATATGAAAGGGGGATAAATGGAGCCAGGTGGGCTTCTATTTCAGACGTGAGCAAAACTGTCCTCTGGAACCGTGAAATTTATAAAAGAAATGGGATGGAGTTTGGAAGCAGTAAATTCCAGTAGAGTCTACACTGGAAGCACACACGCGTGCTCCTTGCTTAGAGGGATCCTTCTGAAGGTGGCACACTGAAGTCTCAATCAGAGAGGGTCAACCCTCAAAAGATTCTTGTAGCTATTAGAAATGGAGAAATCGCTTCTTTTCGAGAAAGGAGGGCATTGAAAGAACAGGAATTTTCTGTTTTTGTTCCCTTCTCACATCACATACTAGTTCTGCTGTGTGTGACATGCCGTTGAGTCAACTCCAACTCCTAGGCACCCTGTGCATGAGCGATGTCCACACTGTCTTGTCCTCAACAGCCCCGCTCAGCTCCTGAGACTTACGCCTTTGCTTCTTTCATGGAGCCAGGACATCTGGTATTTGGTCTTCCTCTGTTTCTGCTGCCTTCTATTTTTCCCAGCATGATTGTCTTTTCCAAAGAACCCTGCCTTTCTCATGATGGGCCCGAAGTATGACAGTTTTGGTTTTGTCATCTTTGCCACCATTGATGTTTCAGGTCCAATAAGCCATTAACCTCAACTCCCAAATCCAAGAAATTCTTGGAAGTGAATTTTTTTTCATAATTTATTTGAGGATAAAACTTTTCCTAAATGCATGTGGGGCTATTAATAATCTTTATTCCCACTGAGTGTAATATTCATAAATTTCATTGAAGTCATAACCAAGTGTCAAATTGAGTGTTTCCTCAGACTTCTTTGGGGGTGCTGCATGGTACTCAGTGTAGGAGCCTTATCAGCTCTCCAAAGTTTGAAAAATCTGAACCCCAAAGTCCATCTGGCTTAGGTTAGGAATATATGCCCACTTGAGCTTGTCAATTTGCATGAGTTAAAACACTCACTAGTGTTGCTGGATCGGCGATGCCATACCAAGTACTTTTATTTGTATCATGCCAAAATGTGGTGGTAGCTATGACTGTTATTTTCAGGGGAACACACCTCTGAGATAGTGGGGGAGAGAGTAGAAAAACTCTTTCACATGTTAAACACTTCTTCATTCACAAAATAGGAAGCAAGACCTATTGTACTGAAGGTTCTTCTTAACATATAGGGCTGGTAAAGGTGGAGTTTAACATGAAGATTTTACCTTTAAAAAAAAATTATTCATCTTTTGGCAGTCTTCAAGCCAAACCTTGAGTGAGGATAGTGATAAGATTTATGTAAACACTACAGAGATAAAAGAATTGGCTAATTGAACTGGGTTTGAGCCGGGCTTGGGTAATTATTCTGGACTGATATGTAACAGATTTATTTGGACTAGATTTATAAGTTCCTTTCCTATGAAGTGGTCAAAATTGGAAAAAATGAGTTGATTGCTTTGATTTGCCTTTTTGGAGTCAGGCAAATTTATATGCCTGAAAACAATTAATGAAATTTATTTTCACCTTACTTCAGAGGCCTAAGAACACACACACACACACACACACACACACACACACAAAACTCAATTACATGAATGGAATTTTTGAATGCACATACTGAGTTCTGTTGTAATATCCTACCGAGATAGGAACAAACACAGTGACATTTTTATTATGGTTCACTGGTTGGTTAGATTATTGGCGGTGAGTGGTTGACCTCTTCGGATGACAGATCTCAAAGAATCTAAGTAGAAAACTGCAATTTACAATTAGAGAGAAGATTCCTGGGCTTGAGATCTCCCCAGGTGTGTTCATAGTTAGGATGTTCACTATGAAAATTATTTTTGTGTGTGACATGTTACACTATGGTAAGCTTACAGATGACATAGATTTCTTTTCCTGTGCACCAACTATAATCTTGTAAAGCATTGCCTTGAATTATTGCTTCTTTGGAACAATATAGGTGTGCTGAAAATTTCTGAACTGGAAAGATTTTGGGGGATCCTCTACCAATACCTACATTTTACAGATGAGGAAATGAAGAGTGCTTTTTATTTTGCCTGTTATATATTGGGATGAAAAAAATCCCAGGAAATGAAGTGAATTAGTTATAACTATGTTTTTCTATTTTATTTTAAATCCTCTATAGAAAGTTCTCAGGGAGAAGGAAGGCTTTGTAGTTAATTAAATATTCTTATTATAGGAAATTTTCACTAGAGTATGTTAATTATTAAAGCATGCAGTTAATAATTTCAGCTTTTTAGAGAATGCAGAAGGCCCTGGAGGATCATGCTTTGGTGTATTTTGCCAAGTCCTTTGACTTACATAATCTCCTTTAAGTTTCCCCAAACCTTTAGAAGTGAATAAGACAGATATTATTATTATTATTATTGCCTATATTTTGCAGGTGAAGTAACTGCTCAGTAAGGCTGATTGACTTAACTCAGTAGTTGAGAGTTAGGATTCAAACTCAATTTTTCTATTTCTAAATCATGCAATTTTTATTTCACTTCATCATTCTTTTGAGTGACAAATAAGTTGGGTAATAAGCATTATAGTTTTAAACCAATTGGACATTGACTCTTCTCTCAAATTTGGATGCATGTAAGAATTCAGAAGGTTTATGGTCCACTGCCTAACACGTCTCAGCCTTTGCTCAAGACTGTGATCAACTATTTGGCAACAAGAAACGAAAGGCCTGAGAATCTATTTGAGATTTCTCAACCTAGGTTCTCCAATGTTAGAGTTGAGTCTGTTTAACTTATTTTCTTCTACATGAATAATTTTTATTTTTTTATTCTGGCTTCTGAAACTTACTTTTTATCTTTTTAAAATCTTCACCTGAGGATATGTTTTTATTGATTTTAGTGAGAGGAAGGGAGGGAGAGAAACATTAATGTGAGAGAAACATTGATCGGTTGCCTCCTGTATTTGCCCCAACCAGGGATTGAACCCGAAACCTTTTGGTGTATGGGACGACCCTCCAGCCAAATGAGCCACACAGCCAGGGCTTATCTTTTTTTTGGTATTACACACACATACACACACATTTAATTTTGGAATAATTTTAGATTTACAGAAAAGTTGCAGATAGAGTTCCCATATGCCCTTCACTGAGCTTCCTCTAAAATGAACATCTCATGTCACCATGATACTTTTATCAAAACTAAAAAACTAACATTGGTATTGGACTATAAACTGAACCACAGTTTTTATTCAGATATCACCTATATCACCTCAGTTTTTCCACTACCACCCTTTTTCTGGTGTAAGGCCCAACCCAGGATCTCACATTGCATTTACTACTTATGTCTTCTCAGCCTCTCCTCTGTGAGTCTCTGAGCATTTCCTTGCTTTTGCTGACCTTCACACTTTGAAGAGTATTGGGTAGCCTGTCCCTGACTGATGTTTTCTCACAGTTAGACCTGGGTGATGTATTTTTAGGAAGAATACCGTAGAGGTGAAGTGCCCTTCTCATAGCAGGGGTACCTACTAGCAGCATGGCTCATCACTGGTGACATTAACCTTGATCGCTTTGTTAAATGGGGTTTGCCAGGTTTCTTCACTGTAAAGTTCTTATCTTTCCTTTTCCTTTTCATACTCTAGTCTTTGGAAACAAGTCGCTAAGTTCAGTCTCCTTTCTTTTTTTAAATTTTATGTTTCAATTATAGTTTACATTCAGTATTATTTTGTATTAATTTCAGGTGTCCAGCATAGTGGTTAGATAATCACATACTCCACAAAGTGACCCACCTGGCACCATACATAGTAATGACAGTGTTATTGACTATATTTCCTGTGCTGTACTTTACATCTCCGTGACTATTTAGCCTCTTTTCAAGGGCAGGGAAATTAAGCTCCATCGTCTGGCAGAGGGAGTATCAAAGAACTGTGGACAGATGTTATAACCACCACAGTAATTAATATATATTTGGGAGGAGATACATTGAAGCTATTCAAACATCCTGTTTCTCCTAAAAGTTTCACCCACTACTTTTAGCATTAATCCATGGATTGTGCCTTCCACAATCATTGCTTTGATTTCTTTTGTAAGGAAGATTTGTCTCCTTTTATTTAATCAGCCATTTACTTATATCAGTACAGACTTTTGGATATTTATTTTATTCTTTGGCTTATTACCTACCCAATCACATTGTTATTGATTTTGCTGCTCAGATTGTTGTAGTTTTGACCATTGGGAGCTACTAGAATGCAGTGTTTGTCTACAGTGCTTTTGTCAACTGTCACAGTTTCCTGACAACATTTGAGAGTTCAGTGTTCTCCTTGTCTCATGCTTCCTGGCTGCACTGACTGACTAAGTTTGGTTTTTTTCTTCTTGGCTCTTCATTCTAGGTCTGTCTGGCCTCGCTGTGCTTGACCCTGGGGCCCTTTTCTTGTACAGGTGCTCAGCTCTGATGCCAGGCTCCTGTTCATCTCAAAGCCAGAGGCCTCACCCTTTCACTTTGCAAGTTACATAGGTGTCTAATCACTATGCTATACACCTGAAACGAATATAATATTGCATGTCAACTATAAAAATAAAAGAAATTTTTTTAAGGCCTCATTGTGGTG
Source organism: Miniopterus natalensis (assembly GCF_054644295.1). Taxonomy (NCBI): domain Eukaryota; kingdom Metazoa; phylum Chordata; class Mammalia; order Chiroptera; family Miniopteridae; genus Miniopterus; species Miniopterus natalensis. The sequence continues at coordinate 126,796,788 of NC_142082.1, forward strand.
TGGCTGAGGAAGAGCTCCGATCCTATGGTTTGCGCCTCCCCTGAGCCCTTGTCCAGGGTGGAGATAGTCACAGAGGAGTTCCCCAGGTGGCAGAAACCTAGCCTCTCAAATGTAAAATCTTGAACATTTTAGGTATTTTTGATGAAAATGGTTCTAAAATATATCATGACTTTCCCAAAGCAAAATGAAGATGGTAGATCTGGATTTTTCTTTTTAACATCTCAAGGTGGCATTAAGAACATGTCTTTAAAATTCTATTTTTATAAAGTAATGGCCTTAAGAACTCAGGAAGTGAGAGCACAGGATCAGAACTCCCAAAGTTTAGGGGCTTTTGTCTAGTGACTGGGATTCCAGTCCTTCTGTCTCTCCTTGAGGCCCTCTGTCTCTCCTTTTCTCTTTATATTGAAACTTGGCATGACAACTTCAGAACTTTCAGGTGTGAGTGAGCATTTCTTTCTTTCTTACTTTAATTTCAAGGGCATCAGATGGTTAATATTCTTCCAAACATACTGAAGGAAACACTTTACTATAAAGAGACTAAGTGGCAAGTCTGGGATCTCAGGAAGGCCTACCTATTCCAAATTTTCTGTCCTTTGCGTTACTCTTAAGAGGGACAAAAATATATATTCTCAGTACAGTAATGAAGTATTGGAAGAATAAAATAAGCTTTGAAAAATTTGAAAGCTACCATTATATTCAGGATGGTGACATATTTCCTTAATACCCAAAGGCAATGGGACTTTTTGGCATGCTGGGTCCCTGTCCTGTGTGGCTTGAGGAGAAACAGGTTTCATGTGATGGTGCAGGAAAAGTGAGCAGACGAAAATAGAACCCCACTTTAACCTAACAGACAGAACCATATCTATCAACTTCATAATGTTTGCTTTTGTACTTGTGTAGTCCTTGACTTTTACATTCCAGATTCTATACAAAAAAGTAAAGAGAAAAAGGTAAGGTAAGGTAAGGTAAGGTAAGGTAAGGTAAGGTAGGGTAGGGTAGGGTAGGGTAGGGTAGGGTAGGGAAGGGAAGGGAAGGGAAGGGAAGGGAAGGGAAGGGAAGGGAAGGGAAGGGAAGGGAAGGGAAGGGAAGGGAAGGGAAGGGAAAGGAAAGGAAAGGAAAGGAAAGGAAAGGAAAGGAAAGGAAAGGAAAGGAAAGGAAAGGAAAGGAAAGGAAAGGAAAGGAAAGGAAAGGAAAGGAAAGGAAAGGAAAGGAAAAAGGGGGGAGGGAGAGAATGCTGTGAGGAAAAGCTGGTCAAGAAATTTTTTAAGCTCGATTATGTAGGCTCACGAGGTTTATATCATTTCGACATGCTTTGAATAAGTATCTAAATTGAAACAGAGCTAGAAATTGTTTGATGTTCACCCATCACTGACTTTAACCTGTTTTTTTTTTATTATGCATGTTGCCATGCTGCTTTACCAGCACTTTGCATCCCTGGGGACAGTTTTCATCTTCAGGGTTTCCTCTCCTGTGGTTAGGAAAACAAATGTCGCTCGGTTGTGTGAAGAGCTCGTGGAATTTAAGGGCCGTGAACCTGACCGACCAGGGCATGCGAGCCTTTGAAAGAGCATCTTACTTTTTTCATCTGCACACACAAAAAAATCTTATTTCATTTGTTAACTTCAAATAGACTGTTTCAAAAATTAGTTTCTCAAAATATGTCAAATTAGATTGCATTCAGTATGGTGGGGATACAGCATAAACAAAGAAATGCATGTTTCTGGGCAAAGAAACAGACTAATCGTGAACTGGCTCCTATTACTTAGGCTTGCCAGCAGGTAAGCGCTCTCCACCGCATCTTCAGCAGACACCGCGTTGCTCTAAACACTTCTGGTTCAGGATGCATTTGAACGTGGATTTGAAGACAGGGTCCAGTGGAATATGTTTCCTATAACCTCCTCAAGCCTGACTTCAGGCAGATGTTCCATCCTGTCCTCTGAAATTCTGTCCTCTGTGGTTTGCCCAGAATCCTGACCTTCAGGCAATGCTGTGAGATCTTTTCCATCTGACCTGTTCTCCCGGTGCAGGTGTAATGACGGAGAGAGGGGAGTGTTGTTTTAAATAATTCAATGGTGTTTTATGTAGTTAATTATTGTTGTCCCTGACTGTTTCTTCTAATGCATTTTCATTAACATTTTATTGTAGCCTGAGGCTAGTTAAAGTCCAGGAGACACTTTTATAAACCCACATCCCTTCTCTTGCAGTTCTCCATCTGTACTCAGTAACTAGTTCACTGTGGGTCGCTTGCAGAACTGCAAACGATAAAGATTTTAGAAACAGCTGGCTTTATTTTCAGTGCAATAGGAGCTCAACTTTGATCAATGAAACGGCCACAAAGAAAGGAAAAACCACATGAGGTTCTCTTGTTTATCAGCTTTTTCAGCGAGGAAATACAAGCACAATAATGTCAATTTTTTCTTTTTTTTCCTAACATGGGAAAGTTTCAGGGATTATGGCCTTGAACCATGGAAATTAGAAAATCTTTTCTCTCTGTATCCTGAGATTTCTCACAGTGGTTGGGTTCATAAGACACATGCAAGCTCATGGCGTTTGGTTGTAAAGAAATGTAGGGAACTTGGAAGAAACAGAGCAGGTGAGCTGAAGCCTGGGTAAGGTAGAAAAGGTAGTGGAAGATGCAGTGTTTAAGGCCCCGGGAACTTTTTGATCCAGTGATCCGGCCTCCTGTTGTACCTCTTTTCAAGCCCCTCACTCCTCCACCCCTGTCCCATCCCTGCTGCCCCGGAGCTCAGGTCCGGCACCGAAACTTGATGTGATGCTTCCATTATGAGCATCGTTGTTCTGGCCAGCGATGAAACAACACCTGATCTTGTTTGTTTCCCTGAAACTCCCCCCCTGTAAGTCACTTGTCTAAGGGACCCTCCTCTCTGGTTTCAATCTTGTTTCCTTCCTCCGCTAACCACAATGTCCGGTGTTTTTGATGCTAGTAACTTCACCCAGACTTTAATTCCTGAATACATGGTCTACTTGACAGTGTAGCTTTGATCCAGTTAGGCTATCCCTCGAGGACCTGTCTGGCTAGGATGGCTTGGGGAGAACAGCTATGACCCGGTTGGTGTGGTGAACACTCTCCGTCTGAGGCCACTCTCTCTTCCTCTGACAGCTGCAGGTTGGGAGTAAGGCTTCGGGGCTGCATGAGCTGCCCACAGTCCCAGAAGCCTCTCAAGGCCTTCCCACTATATTGGGCCCTCCTTGGCCACGGGGAGAAACTGGACTGTCTCAGAAATGGTTTAATGAATGAATGAGCTCTGTCTTGGTCCTGCTATGTTTAAGCATTCACCTTTGTAAAAGTGATGAGAGCTGATCCTGACGATGTCTTTACACCCTTTCCTTAAAATCAAGTTTATAACCACTTAGCATTAATAGGAGGCTTCACTGTGATTCATCCATGAACTATCTGTTTATTGAGCACTAATAAATATTTTATTTGTAATACAAACTCTATGACTGGTACAGTGAGGGAGGGAGAAGTTACTCAGAAGTAAAAATGTACCTTTGCATTTCCTGCTCTCAAAATGCTTACCTTTTAGTTGGGAAGATAGCTTAGCAAGAAATTTCCTAAGCATTGCACAAGTTTTACCTATTAAAAGTGAGACTGGAGTTTGGAGAAGGGAGAGCAGCTCATTTTGACGAGTATGGTCCAGAGTTCTTCATAAAGGGGTTTAGAAATTAAACCCAGCATGGAAGAATGTGGAGGGTTTCAACAAAAGGAGAGAGGTTTGTAAAAGTGCATTTGTTAGGTGTAGTTTCTATGTCCATTGTTCATTTTCCTGTTTCTACTTTATATCTGTATATAGGTTGTATTATTGGAGGTTGCCTTTGATCATAGGTTCCAAGGGAGTAAAAAATAAATTTTCTTACTCTTTTTGATAAGCACTAATTAATATAATTGATGATAATGAAATTGCAGTTTCTAGCTTTCTGGTATAATAATTGAAGTAAGTGTTCTGGGGTTTGTACTATTTTAACTTTTTCTTTTTAATTTAAAAAAGAACAGACATATTTTCATTATAGAAATTTGGGGAAGTACCGAAAATTTACAAAGAGAAAAATAAAAATGTTTATAATCTCTCTATTCAGAGATAAATGAAAACATTTTAATAGATGCCCAGAAGGATGGTCACGCACAATTAGGCAGATTGTGCATTTCGTAGCTCCAGGGATCACCTTTCACATGGAACACAAATGTCAACAGTGCTCTTGGGACACACATGGCAGGGGCCCTGACACCCATAATTAGAACATACTAAACATACTCTTATACAACCTAACTCTTCTCATTCATTAGTATTTCAAATATTTTATGGCTAATAAATATTTATCTCAGCTAACAGGATTTTGTTCTTTAATATATTACAATTCTAAACAAATTCTCTACTCTTTAACATTTGTGGGTTTTATTTTTAAATTTTTAAATTTAAATTAGTGTCCTAATAAACACTAAATATATATTTGAACTTTATTGTAATTTGATTTTTCTTAGGTTAAATTCCTAGAAAAAGACTCAATAGGAAAAAAGCAGTTAAAAATTTTTTTTGAGTATAACATACTCACAAAAGTCCACATATCATAATTATACAGCTTAGACCAAAAAACACTGTGTCATGCAGCCCAACACTCACCCACCCCTCGTGTTGCTCTTTAGTCACGATCCTCCTTAAAAAGTTCATGAAATAGTCTAAGGCACTGCAAGCCTGACAGTGGTTACTGGACTTATAGTGCCTTAGACTATTTTGCCAGCCTTTGTACTTCACATAAATGGATTCACATAGTGCTTATTGTTTGTGAGGTTCATTTCTCTCACAGCATATAGTCGAGGGTGGTCTGTTCCATCAGTGACAGAATTCCATTGTAAGAACTAGAGCACGATTTATCTATCCATTCTACTATTGAAAAACATTTGGATAGTTTCCAGGTTGGGATTACTACAAATAGTACTACTAACAACATTCCTGTACCTGTCTTTCCGTGAACATATGCAGGAATTTCTGTTAAGCATATGCCCAGGTAGGAAGTTGTTGGTCTTTGTAGGAAACACAGATATTCAGCTTTAGAAAACTGTCAAACTCTTTTATTAAGTAATTTTATCTATTTACCTTCCCACCAGCAGTGTGAGGGTTCTGATTGCTCCACATCATTGTAATACTTGTATTGTCTGTCTCAGACTGGTGAGGGTGCACTGATATTTCATTATTGCTTGAATTCATGGGATTTTTTTTTTTTTCTGTTAGCCAATGTAGGCGCCTTTTTTCATATGTTTATAATTATAGGCCATTGGAAAATCTTTTGTGAAATGTCAGTTCGAGTCTTTTGCCTATTTTCTCATGAGTTATCTGTCTTTTTCTTATTGGTCTGTAGGAGGGAATCTAAACACTTTGTTTAAAGACCCTCTTCAAAATTTAAGTAGTTGGCACACATATTTAATCTCCTGAGCACCAGGGGGAAAAAAGAGATAGTCCCTGGGATTCACATAAGCGTAAAGAAAATCTGTTGTGTGAAGAAAACCAGGAGGATTTACTTAGACTTGAGAGCATACTTTCATTCTGATGTGGCATTTAAAAAATAACACTTTCTATAAAATTATTAATGTCTCAGAGTGCTTGACACGAAGTGGAAGTATATAGATGTTTATCCTGACGTTTCATTTAGACAAATTTTAAAAAAATTAAATTGTGTGAATGCTTCAGTCTGGCAATCTGGAATAAAATGACAAGGAAAAAAAATTAAATTCTCTAAAGAAGAAATGAAGAAAAAAAATTATTATAAAAATGTTCAAGTTTCAATATGTATCTCTATTTAGAGGGTGATGATATATCCAGGGATATATAGCAGATGTGCTGGCCTGTTTCCAAGCCCTGCTTGGAGGTTCTGAATCAAGGAAGACCGTTACATTATGTGTGAAATGCCACTTCAGTTCAGAGTCAGCCAGTAAATTGGTAATACCAACTTCATAGTCTTTTCAGGCTGATTAACGGGAAAAGCATTCCCAGGTGCAAATAGCCACAAGTTTAAGTCACTTCTAAGGGTAAAAAAATGATCAGGAAACATCATATGATCCATCTCTGGGCTCTTCTAGATACTGTAGGCTGAATAATTTTATATTTCTAAAGTTAGGTAAGTTTCAAGGTCATAATATTCCTCTTTCTTAAGGAAAACAGTAATTCTATGCCATTTTGTTTATTTATTTATTTTTACTGAGACTACATTCAGTTCTGTGGCTAAAAAGAGCTAAAGCTGAGAGTTAAGTAGAGTGAAACCTCACTAGTTCACTTGGCCATTCTTCCAAAATAAATGTACAAATTATACAACTTTCATCAATTTTGGATTGGATGAACAACTGTTAAAGGTCTGTCCACCACCTTCTCAGCTGTGAAAGGAACATCATCCTCAAATACTGAGCCCACCATATGTGGGGACTGTATTCTGTAGTTTTGAAACACTGAGAAAAGCACATTGTGCAGAGATAAGACCAAACAGAGCTTCATGAGCATGTGCTCAATCTTCGTGCATCTGGCTTTACTCTCTGTGTCTTTTTCTTTCTTGTGAAGCAGAGCAGTTTTTACTGGTTTGTGGGAAGGTCAATAAAAGAAAGATATTTTAACTTGATAATAAAAGGCAAATAGGAGGACATATAAACAAGTAATGAAGGAACAAAGATTTTCCTTTCTGTCAAGAATTTCCTGATGAAATCACAGATTTCACCCAGGTAATCAATACCTTATTAAGGTCACGTCTCTGAAATCTTACCTAAGTTCACACAGAAGACTTTTTAAACACACGCCAAAGCACAAAACTTGGGCAGCCATCAATGCCATAGGGTAAGAACTTTGGGGTGACTTTTAAGGCAATTTTGGTTGGTTTGACTGAAAGAACAGCTGCTCTTTATGGATTTCATCAACTCCTGTGATTTCATCAGCAACTGTTGCCTTTCTTTCTTCTATGGACTTTTGACCTATGATGATCATCAATTTAAGATCAAGGCACATGACCCAGTATCATTGCTCTGGGATTTATTTTAGAAAGAAAATAAATCAAGAAATGAGGAGTGAGTTCCAAATTAACAAAGAGCATCATATAGTAGAGATCAGTAGGGCATTTATGTGTTGAACTAGGGTTAAAATGATTTATAAGCGATACGTGTAATTCCATTGCAGTGTATTTTAGGCTCTTGTGTTGGAAAGAAAATGCCATTACTTTTAAGTTTTATAATTGAAGAAGCAAAATATCATAGTATTATATGTTGTTTTCTTTGAATGCTCAATAAACATAAGTATTTTTCCTGATGTGTTTTTTTATAACATTTTTAAGGGAATAGTTTCCATCATGAGCTTGGTATTCATGAGTGGCTCGTGGAAATATCATTACTTCTAATCATGTGTCATGCTTTTTCCTCAGCGTAAATTTCAATCTCTACATATAATGGCTATAAAAACAAGATGGATCAGAAAGGCCATTACTGACTATATTTGAAATTGAACTCTCCATATAAGAGAAAAAAAGTAAAAGGGGGAAATGCAAAATTGCGAGGGAATAGGTTACTTGAAACTTACCATTTTAATCATGTCTTCTGTCTGCAGTGCTCACAGCAAGGAGATCTATTCAGACAATTTTAAATTAGGTTTTAGGCACTTCATGAAGTAAGCTTTAAGGCAACCACAGAATTAGAGAAGCTGGATTTGACCATAAATTGGAGAAAATATTAATTTCAGATCTTCTAGGTGCGCTGAAGTTTTCAGAAAATATTGTCTCTGAAGCATAGAGGTACCGTGCCAGCGTCATCCTGCTTAAAAATGAGTGGAACTTGCCCTGGCAGGTGGCTCAGCTGGAGCATCGTCTCGTGAACACCACAAAAGGGCTGCAGGTTGGATCCCTGGTCAGGGCACAGACCTAGGTCACGCACATACCAAAGAGCGTGCATGAGGCAACTGATTGATGTTTCTCTCTCCCCCCTTCCTCTCTGTCTAAAAATCAATGAAAAACATATCCTCAGGTGAGGATTTAAAAAAAGAAGAAAGATAAAAATAAACGAAACTTGTGTCGCTCTGATGCTCAAAAATATTTAATTGACTTCCCTTTATTTTCGGAATTAAGCCCAAGCTCCTTAACCTGACATGAAAGAGCCTTCATAATCTACATTTTCATTCTTATTTCCTATTATTATTTTTTATTCTTAAAGTATTGTCCTTGAATCACCTGAACCAAAATAAAACCAAATGCTTATTAAAATTGAAACTCAAGCTCTCTAAATAATTCTTATGCACATTAAATGCTGAGGTCCCCTCTTCTGCATGAGCCCTCTGCACAAACAAACATGATGTGATACCCCCAAACATAATCTGATACATGCTTTCTTGGGCTTTATTTTTGGCTCTGGCTCATAATGCGCCTGGCAAGTCTTTTCTTTCTATTTTAGTCATCAGTCAAGACTCAGTTCTAACTGCCTCCGTGACACCATCCTGCATGGTTTCTTTTGAGCCTTATTTTTTCCCCATTCATTAAAAAAGATAATAAAATAAAAAAGAAAGGATTATTGTGAGAATAAGTTGTTGAGATTACAACAACTAAAACCTGAGTTCCAGAGCTCAGAGATGATACTACCAGTGTGATATGGGATTAGGATCCAAGCTTGTGTGATTTCAAAGGAATCCATGCTCTTGTGTGCTGTGCCTCCTGGAAACATAAATGTGTTGAACGATTGAGTCGGTGAATGATACGCTTTCCATCCATTTCAGTCTCACCAGAGAAGCTCCAGGCATTTGGATGTGAGGACAAGCAGTGAAATCTTCATTTTTGCAAGTTAAGAGCCAAATGGAGACTTTTTAAATAAACATTTCCCAGAAGGTCAGTATATTAAAATATTTTAAAATATTGCAGAAAATATGGGTCTTCCAGTATACAGGGTTACCTTCCCTTGATTGCATTTTTAAATTCTAAGAAACCTCTGGACACAACCCCCTTCCCAAGTATGTTTAGATTTGTGTGCGGTTATGTAGATTTATATAGACCTGCACCAGAATCTGGTGGAAGGGAGAGAGAGATACGTGGAATTCAGACACTCCTCAAATGTTTCCAGATATGTCTAGACTATCTAAAGCAGAAGGAAGTAGAGGAAAAGCTTTGAAATAAAACTTACTCTAGAGGGTCTACAATAAATCAAAGCCCCTTACCAGAAAGTAACTAATAACAGTTAACAAGCACACATATCTCTGTTCGGGAGGGACTGAGGACGCTTGGACTTAATTGGAAATGGGTTTGTTGAGGCTGTGGGAAGCTCTCGAATCCCAAATTTCTAAGCCATTTTATGTACTCCCACAACAGCTTTCTGTTAATGGGTGTTTGGTTCTGCACCATGGTCTCTGCATCCTCTCTTAGCTTACTGCCTTCTCAGACAAAAAGACATTTCTGAGGAGCTTTTGCATTAGTTTCAACTGGGCCTTTCAGTGTATTTCCTAAATAGACTCACTTTATTGTCACTTTAATTGGCAGACGCAAACACAAAGCAAATACCATTTGGATGAGGAAATTTACAAGTAAAATTTTTGGAATGAAAACTTTAATTCGCATGGAATAGGGAAGAGAGAAGTGAAGCATTTACTTACCAGCAAACTCAGTTTTTAAAAAATGGGGAAAGACTATATGAAGTAATCTCACACAGAAAGCACCTGAACTCAACTCCTCCATCTGAGACTACCCTCGATGGTAACCGAATGTTGGAAAATGTCCTTGCCAGGGGAAACTTCGCGTTCACTCTTGCAGGGGAAACAGAGCTTTACCGACAAAAGCTCAAGGGACACTAACCCGCTGGGTTCTCAGAGGCATTACGTTTTCACGCTGTAAGGGTTTGCGGAGGAGAGGGGGTAGTCAAGGGAACGAGGCAAGGCTGAATTAAGTATAGGCGACCGTCATGTCAACAGACAAGTTGTCCATCGTCAGTCCATTTGACACACACACCTTCTTGGGCTCCTGGAAAATGTGAATTCATTTGATGAGGTACTGGAACTTGGACTTCCCTATTAAACACTAGAAAGGGAAACACTCAGAGCTGGAAGAACCTTCAGACTTAGACTTACCTGAATCATTCCACCTCTCCCTCCTTTTTCAACTGAAAACTCTCATCTAAAGTGTTGTATTTTTAAATTTCCGTAATTTCTACTTAGTTTTTGTTCAAATCATTTCCTCGTCTTTAGTTCTGGAGTCATAGAGACTTGAGTTTGATCTTTGCTGTAGATTGAATGCTTGTATTCCCCCCTCCAAAATCCATATGGTGAAGCCCTAACCCCCAGCGTGACTGTATTTGGATATGAGGCTCCTAAGAAAGTAATTAAGGTTCACTGGGGTCCTGTGAGGGGGGTCCTAATCCAATGGGATTAGTATCCTATAAAAGGACACACACACACACACACACACACCTGGAAAGGCCATGTGAGGCTATAATGAGATGGCAGCCATCTGTAAGCTAGGAAGAGAGGTCTCACCAGAAATCGGTAGATAGCTGGAATCTTGATCTTGACGTCCAGCTTCCAAACTGTGATAAAATAAATGTCTGCTATTTAAGCCACTCATTCTGGTATTTTGTTACGGCAGCCTGAGCTGACTAATTACAACCTTGTTTCTCTTATTATTGGCTGGGGCTGGATCTAAAGACTGTTATTCAAGCTCTCTGAGCCAGTTTTGTCAACTGTGAAGACAGTCTAATGATATCTAACCCCAAGGATAGTTGCAAGGATTAAAGGAAAAAATAGATATAAAAGTTGCTTATAACAGAGGAACAATCAATTTCACCTTCCCCTTCCTTCCCCTAGTGTTGGACATCTCCAGAAACGACAGCTAATTTCATTTTTGGACACCTCTGACTTTTAAAAATCCCTTCTGGTTATGTCATTTGTGATCTTATATATGTTGGCATTATGGGAGGAAGTGTTAGGGGACAAAAAACCAACCCTGTCTTATCTGCTCTTTTTATTGAAAAAATAAAGCACAGGCGTCAGGCACCGGCGCATCAGCCGCATTGGTGACACTGGGTTGGCCAAAGCAACCTGAGATGGCACCCCCCAGATTCCCTTCCTAACCACTGGGTCACCAGTGCAAGAGGATCCCTTTCCCCACGCAGGGGGCAGAGGCTAGGGGGACCCACTCTGCAGGGAGATCTGGGGGGAGGCCAGCAGGGCAGAGCTGAGCGTGCTCAGTTCCCTCTCCCAGGTTTACTAGGCAGATAAATCATTCCTCCCCCCAGGTGAGGAGGAGGGGGGCGGAAAGGAAGGCCAGACACCTTACTTCAAAACCATTCACACCTGGGAGTAGAGGTTTCCACAAGGAAACATTAGGAGAGGGGGGAAAAGAGTCCCCTAACCGTAACTTCAGTTGCCAAAAATAAAATGTGACTTAAACGCGGAAGGAAAATGCGAAGGCCCAGCATGTGCTGACGTGTTTTAAAGTTAAGCCATGAAGGGAAACCCGAAACTGTACACAGAGCACCAAGGTCGGTGTCAGGCCTCAGAAGACAGGTAGCGGAGAGGGCAGTGCCGAGCGGGGGGATTAGAAGCCGATTGAGACCACAGACAGGTAAGGTTTGTGCACAAGTCTGTGAGGAGGGGAGATCTGGGCTCAGGAAGGTCTGGAGGAAGCAACTTCCACCTCACAGAAGTGAGGAGAAGAAAGAAAAGCGGAGGTGCAGATTTTTTGGTAAGAAGTAAACTAAGAGATGAAAGGGAACTTTAAAAAATATATATATCTTTATTGATTTCAGAAGGAGGAAGGGAGAGGGAGAGAGAGATAGAAACATCGATGATGAGAGAGTCATCGGTTGACTGCCTCCTACACACCCCCTGCTGGGAATCGAACCTGGATCTCCCGGATCCTAGGTCAATGCTCGACTGCTGAGCCAGGACCCCCGGGTGAAAAGGAACTTTTTAATCATGGAAAGCAAAAATGTAAGGCGAGGCAATCTTCTGGCAAGAGCAGCTATTGTCATACATGTGGAAGAGATGGTGTAGGCATTTCAAGGGAAAATTTAATGAAGGGATATTGAGCACATGGTTAAAAGAAGCATGCGGACACCTAAAGGAAAGTAAAAATTTTTATAAAAATTTGAAATGAATTTCTCTTTCATTTGACCCATTCTGTGCTTTTTCATTGGTCAAGGTCATGTGGTGCACCTTAGCTGTTTAGTGTTGAAAGTTGTCAAGTTATTAATTTGTCACATGATCGTCGATATTAAAAATGAACCTGCAAAAGGCACTTGTGTCTTCCGCATTTTGTGTTATTTTCATCGAATCTAAGTCGTCATCAGTTGTAAAATGCATTGTTATTTTACATACCACGAAAAGGGAGAGCAATGCTGCCAGTTAAACTCAGACATCCTAGCAGATTGTAAAGTCCTTCCAGATCTCATGTGACATGTGAAAAAAATGTGTTTTAAAATTGATAAAATGAGATCGGTTATGTTCTTGGTCACGTTTAGCAGAAGTTGAAATGAACTTACTATTTATTGCATCTAATTTTAGCCTCTCTCCCTTAGACTTTAAGCTTTACTTTCCCGTCTAGGACAGTGTGTGCTGTCTGATGACTGGCTATTCTTGTAAAAGGGGGTGATGAACGAAGAGAATTAAAAGAAGCTGGGATTTATTTGATACCATTCAGTCGCCCACTCGAGAAGGGCATTTTTCCTTAATTAATCTTCCTACTAAAAATAGTTTAGGTGCCCCCCTCTTGCAGTAGAATAACCCCCATCGCTGCCAGCACCACACATGCTCTCTTACAGCACTTGGCTTACCCCCCCCATTTAATCTGGGGTTGTAGTCTGGCTTCGGGGGTAATGTAACCATTGTACGTAGTTGAAATACTTCGAGGGATCCCCTAGGAAGGTGCCATACTGAAGAATCACAACATCTCTCAGTAATTCAAGCAAGAGCCAAGTTTTCCCCTAGGGTTGGAGCACGTTACCGTTTCCTTTGATGGGCACCAGATGAAAGAACTGGCTTATAGTTAGAGGCCATGCGTATGAAAAATATGAATCTCCAAAAGCCACATACAGTGTGGCGAGCGGCTCTCACTAGGGGCGGGTGGAGAAACAGCTGATCCGAGGCTCCCATTGCCCAGGCATGTGCTCACCGCAAGGCGGTGAGTCATACGCAGCACTTAGGTCCTTTTTCCTTTCCTTTTTCTTTTTTTTATGCAGGTCATGGAAGTAGAGTATGCTCCAAGTGCCTAGGATGCCATCCCATGGGTCATGTTTGTCTTACTTAGAATGTACCCTGGTAAGATGCTCTCTTACAAAGTGAGGGAAGAATTGATTTATATTTATACTATTCCAAATTATTTTTATTTATGACACTATTATTTCTAATAACGGTGATACCCCATATTTCCAGAGTTTTTAAAAATGGATGCTTTACATTTCTGCACTACTTCACTTTACCATGCTCCTGGATTAGATAATATATCATAGAATGGCCTCTAGCTTCAAAATGCCCAGCTTCAATAACTGCTCTACCAGCTATGAAATATTGGAAAAATTATTTATCTTTTCTGTGATTCAGTTTTTTAATCTTTAAAGTAAGGATGAAACAATAAGTAATGTCTAGAATTGTTGTAAGAATTAAATTGGATAAGATGAAGGATACTGCAATCTCTGGATATCATAGTCCTCACCAGGAACGCCGTGTCTCTAGGGTTCCTTACAGCTGCTTTGTTACTGCGTTCATCCTTTAGGTCCTGGCACCCTGAAGAGCCACGAGCTACTCTGATCGTTGGGAAGCCACTGATGTCCATGAGAGAGAGCCTCAGACCAAAGCCCGTCATGACCAGGCGAGCTCAGTCCCCGCACCAAGGGCTAGGTCCAAACACTCATCCACTCCATGAACTATTTCTGGAGTGTATGTTCATGGTACTGTTATCATCACAATTTATTTATTGAGTGCCATCCCATGATGTGGGGCTGTGTGGAACACACACCAGACATGACTTTCCCCCAAGGAAATGGAAATGGAATTCAGATGGTCATGATTCATGAGATAACAGTAAAGCGACTCGCGGTGTGCAAACACGGTTTGCAATGAGATCAGCCTTGGAAGGCTCGGCTAAGGGAAGCGTTTGATGGGAGAGAAAGGGGGAGAAGTTGCTTGGCACTCAAGGAGCAAGACATGATTCAGGGTACAGGGAGGGAGCTGCGTGAAGGTCTGGAACAAAAGGAATAAAAAGGGAGCGGGGGAGGAGACGACACCAGGATCGTATCAGTCATCAGAAAGGAGCAGAATGGGAGGAGCAGAATGGGAACAAACGACACAGTTGAGAGCTGTGCGTTTGTGGCCATACTCTGGTGCCATGTGCTGTTTGTCCCGGGACAGACCGAAAGAACATGTCCTGCCTGTGAAGGGAAGTGGCTCCACACAGCCTCCCAGCCCAGGCTAGGAGTGGAAAGTTGTATCACATCTGTACTGGTTTTTAATCTCCGTTTGGTTTTGTTTGTTCAAGTTAATGAAAATGATGTGCTATTGTTATGTAGTGATGCCAGAAAAAGTTTCACCAGAGACTTCAAAAATGTTTTTGGTACTGTGCCCATTTCATGTGGTTTCACTTTCCCCCGGCTCCTCTCCTCCCTCCCCTTTCCCTCTCCCTTCCCCTGAAGCCCTTCTCTGATACTGATGGATTAGTATCATGTGATTGGAAGGATATTTGGAGAGAATTCAACTAAACAGGCAAGCCAGCCCCCCCAAAGAAGAGTGATGGAAAAAATCTAAGGATGAATGGAGTTTAGTATCATTTGTAGAAGACATATCTGAAGGGTCATCCAATAGAAACACATAATTAATAGCTCCTTAAATTCATAGCTGGAGCTGATGAATTAGGAAGAATACACCTCCATCTGGGAATAATTAATAGTAATTTATAAACTCCTTTAAGAAAAGAACTATGTCTTCACCTTCCTTAGTCAGTCCCCTGAGTGTCATAGAACCTGTTTTGTCCATCCAGCCTTTCAAAATTTATTAAGTACTAGGTATTGTGTGAAGGCATTGGGAGACTCCAAAGAAAAATAAGGCATACTTACCCTTGTGGAACTTAAAACTTTGGGCAAGAGGGTAAAACAAGGTAGAATGCAATATATGCTCTCAGTAGGGTAAAGTCAAAGAGATACGGGCTTATTGGGGGTGGGGGAATGGAGTATATCACTCAGGGTTCTCAGTACCAAGGAACAAAAATCTACTCAAACTGGCTTAAAATAGAAATGAGAATTCATTGGCTCAGTCAACTACAAAGTAAAGAGTGTTACTAGATTTAGGCTGATCAGGTACTCAAATGACCTATCAGGAATCTGTCTTTCTCCACTATTTTGGCACTATCACCTCTGAGTTGAGATGATCTTAGGACAGCCCCTATCTGTGTTGTGGCAAAGATAACCACTGGCAGCTCTATGTCTATGCTATACCACCCAAGTAACGGGAGCGGCAAAAGAATGCCTCCTCCCAAGAACTCTTGGGGCTTCCTCTTGTTGGATCAGCTTTGGTAAAGTGCCTATCCATGAGCTAATTATTGTTGCCAGACAGATCGGTTGGGCTTATGGCAAGGCTTAGTTCATGTATCGCTTCCCTGGAGCCCCAAAGGTGGAGTCACACATTCAAATCTCAGGATTTAGATTGAGGGAGGGAATTTTTCCAAGTGAAAGTCAGGGTTAACAGAATAAGAGGGTATGAATTGTGGGCACTGGAAAGCAACAGTGCTTTGAAGACACCCCAAACAGTTGGTGGCTATCTATGAAGAAAAAATTCCTCCAGAAGATGGGTGGGTTTGAGAGGTGGCAACGAGGACTGGGAAGGACATACCCTCCACAGGGCTTCCCATGGAAGAGCTTAGTCACATGGGCATACCCACTGCAGCAGGTTGCCAGGCAGTGCAGTTCCTAGCAATGCCATCCTAGCACCACACTTGAAGGAGAGAATAGATTTTTGATGAAGAGCTATCAGTTCCCAATACAAGGAGCAATTTACTTAGTCAGGGAGGTCTCAGAGGAATGCACAGAGAGGTGATGATTGAGGTGGTGTTTGAAGGAAGAGTAGGAATTAAACCAGGAGAAAGAGTGGAGAGGTGTCTGTGTGTTTCAGCTTTGAGCTGGGGAGGCAGTGATCCAGGAAGCAGTACATGTGTAAATACAGGTGTGTGTGGAAGGATTTACACCAAAATGTTAACAGTGTCACCTCAGGGGTTAGGACAGGAAGGAGAGAACAAGGAAATTATCAATTTTTTTTTCTTCGTGTAACAATATCACTTTTTAAAAAAAATTTATCTTTATTGTTGAGAGTATTACAGGTGTCCCATTTCCCCCCCCCCAATTGACCTCCTCCACTTCGCTCCCACCCCCTCCCCAGGCCTTCACCCCATCATTGTCTGTGTCCATGGGTTATGCATATATGCATATAACTTCTTTGGTTAATCTCTTCCCACCCTCCACCCCCCTTCCCTCTTTCCTCTGAAATATGATCGTCTGTTACATGCATCAATGTCTCTGGATCTATTTTGTTCATCAGATTCTTTTGTTTATTAGCTTCTTCTTAAAGAAGACCCATCAACATTTCCTGTAGTGCTGGTCTGGTGGTGATGAACTCCTTTAGCTTTTCCTTGTCTGAGAAGCTCTTTATCTGACCTTCAATTCTAAATGATAGCTTTGCTGGGTAGAGCAATCTTGGTTGTAGTTCCATGTTTTTCATCACTTTGAATATTTCTTGCCACTCCCTTCTGGCCTGCAAAGTTTCTGTTGAGAAATCAGCTGACAGTCGTATGGGTGCTCTCTTGTAGGTAACTAACTGCCTTTCTCTTGCTGCTTTTGAGATTCTCTCTTTGTCTTTAACCTTTGGCATTTTAATTATGATGTGTCTTGCTGTGGGCCTCTTTGGGTTCCTCTTGTTTGGGACCCTCTGTGCTTCCTGGACTTGTAAGTCTAGTTTTTTTCCCAGGTAGGGGAAGTTTTCTGTAATTATTTTCTCAAATAGGTTTTCAATTCCTTGGTCTCTTTCTTCCCCTTCAGGCACCCCAATAATATGAATGTTGGGCCTCTTGAAGTTGTCCCAGAGGCTCCTTATGCTATCTTCATATTTCTGGATTCTTTTTTCTTTTTGCTCTTCTGGTTGGGTGTTTTTTGTTTCCTCATGTTCCAAATTGCTGATTTGATTCTCAGCATCCTCCACTCTACTGTTGATTCCATGTAAGTTATTCTTCATTTCAGTTCCTGTAGCCTTCATTTCAAATTGGTACTTTATTATGTTATCGATTTTCTCAGTTATTTCCCTAATAGTCTGCTTAAACATCCTTGTAACCATTATTCTGAACTCTGTATCTGTTAGCTTGCTTGGATCTATTTCATTTAGTTCCTCTTCTAGAGATTTCTTCTGTTCTTTCCTTTGTGGCATGTTTCTTTGCCTCCACATTTTGGCTGCTTCCAGGTGTTTGTTTCTACACATTAGGTAGAGCTGCTATATCTCCTGGAATTTGTAGAGTGGCTTTGTGTAGTAAGTCTCCTGTAGGGTCCAGTGGCTCAGCTTCCCCAGTCACCTTAGCTGGGTCTTCCAGGTGCTCCCCTGTGTGGGCTGTGTGCACTGTCCAGCTGTAGTTGAGCCTTGGTTGCTGTTGGTGTCGCTGGGAGGAATTGACCCCCAGGCCAATCAGCTGTGAGGACCAGCTGCAGCTACAGCCAGAGAGCTGCTGTGCTGGAGACACCCCTATGGAGCAGGATTTACTTCAGTGGAGCTTTGCTGTTCACCAAGTGCGCCCCTTGAGTGTCACTCGTGGATGTGGTAGGGTTGTAATCCAGCGTGGTTGAGTCTGACCACCAGGTGCACTGTCTCTGGGGCCTCCCAAGAGGTGCAAAGTCAGCCTGTGCCAGTGCCTTGCCCAGGGCCACCCAGCATGAGCTACACAGCAAACCGTAATTGGCTGCTACTTGTGCTGGGCTTGGAGGTGTCCAGGAGAGGCCAAGCTATGAGCCAATGCAGCTGCCGCTAGTGCCAGGCCTGGGGCCACTTATCAAGCCGTATGGGGCCCGCTGCTGCTTGTTTGAGAGATTTTAGGAAAGTCCTAAGCATGAGGCTCCAGAGGCTACTTGCACAGAAAAGCCCCTGGAAATGGCCTGGATGAGCTGCAGGTGGGGAGGGGCGGGGCCTCCGGCAATCACGGGGCGGGGCCAAAGGTGTGAGTCAGGTGCTGGCGATTCAAACATGGCGCCTGCCTGCCGGCTGTGTGCGGGGAGGACTCGCCAAAGGAGCCATGGCCTCCGCCAGCCCTTCTGCCTGGGAGGAAGCCGCCCCTCCAGCTCTCGCCCGGATCTCAGGCAGGTTAGTTCCTCCCCGAGTGTCCCGGGTCCTTTCAGGCTGCTGCCCGGCGCTGGGCTCAGAGGGAGCGTCCGAGTGAGTCCGTGCCGGGCCCTTTAGAGGAGCTGCTGGGGCTCCCGCAGCCTCAGGGACCCTCAGGGACAGTCCCCGCTGGTTTCACAGCCCGGAGCTGTGGGGACGTCTCCTCCTGGCCCTGGAGCCCTGGGCTGGGGGCCTGCTGTGGGGCTGGGACCCCTCCCTCCTCCAGGAAACCCCCACCGCCGAGATTCCCTCCCGGGTTTCAACTGCGGCACCAACCGTGGCACCGGGTGTGGGCCCGCGGCCCCGTCTCTCCGATTCAGCCCCGACCCGCCCGCGTCTGCGCCCCTCCTCCCGGTCTCGATGCTCCTTTAGCTCCCTGGCTGTGGGGCTTCTGTGCAGCCAGATCTCAGGAGGCTCTGAGGGACGGTGGTTCTGTATTTTAGTTGTGATTTTGATGTGGTTGGGGAGGCGGCGGGTGCAGCTGTGACCTACGCTGCCATCTTGTTTCTCCTCCACAGTTTCATTTGATATAATGAACTGGCATTACTTTTGTAATTTTAATTCTCATAAAATAGAGACTTGCAGAAAGTGGCATCTAATATAATAAAATTTTAGATCTGAAAGAGAACTTGGACATCATTTTTAGAAGCTGAGAGGCAATGTAACTTTCTTAAATCTCGTAAGAAATAAACAAATACTGAGACTAGAATCCAAGTTACGTGGTTAAAAAAAATATGACATTTTAGAATTGCTTCCAAACATCATTTTTATTTTCTCCAATTTTTCTCTATGTGAGTAGTGGCTATTTATTGAACATGTACTGAATGACTGGCACTGTGCAAGGCCTTGGAAACATGGTAATGAACATGGTATTTGTGGACTCTGGACTCAGTTTCAGTCTAGCTTTAATTCATTCATTAATGACTGTCAATTATTGAGGGTGATATAAACAATATGTAAACTATCTATGTTTTCAGGTACATGATTACTAGGAAAAGTTAAATTTGAAACCATATAATTATGGTTTCCTGGCTACCCAATGCCTGGGTAGTAACTTTGCTGCTATTGTTTCATTCACTTTGAAGCAATGTTGTTACCATTGTAACAAGCTAGTTAATATCAATAATAGGAAAGAAGCAAAGAGAAGGCCAGTCATTATAAGCATTGTCATCTGGGCAGCTTCACCAGAAGCCTGTAGTTTCACACTTCTCATGGAACCACCGGTCCATTTCCTGCAAGTCACTGGGGGAAGAGACCAAACAAAGGAGAAGATGAGTGCATGCACAGTGAAGTCAGGGTGATGTAGGGGAGGTGCTTGCCTGTCAGTTTAACCTGGGAACAAAGATAATCGGCTAGTAGAGCAGAACCATTGCAAGTGCATGAAATCCTGAAGGCTTAATTGGTTAAGCTCCTAGTTATAACCGTGAGGCAAAGAGTTCTCCCTCTCTTGTTCCTCTTGCACTCCTGCTTCTTACTTGCACTTGCCTTCCATGTGGTCCTGTGGATCCTACATACAATGGACTGCAGCTGGGAACACAAGCTAAGCTAGCCAGATGCTGGATTGGACTGTGCTTTGATATGGAGCAAAGACTTTGGGCCGTGGCTTTAATTCTAGCCCTGCTGAAGACAAAATGGGATTTTTTTCCATGGCAGAATGGAGGGAGATGAGATCTTGGAGGGGAAATCTCTTAATGGTACATAGTCAATAAAGCTTTCCACGATACCTCATTCTGCCATGGGAGCCTCAGGAAATTCTTGTTCCCTCAGCACCCCAAAAAGCCCACTTCCACCAGCAAGAGGTAGGGACGCAGAGGGGACCCCACTGATAACAATGTGATATGTAAAAATTATTTCTACTTGAGATGGTTGCACCATCTCATTTAGCAACAATTACCTCACCTTAAATTATCTATCTTTCAGTCACTTTAGGTGACTAATACTGAAAACGGTATTAGTCCTAAATCAGAAAGGGGGAAACACGAAGTTTGGGATTTTCAGGTTAAGTCCTTATGGAGAAGATATTTTAACTATTTATTATAAGTAAACAAACTACAGGAGAGACATAAACTCATTTACTGTGACCCATGACTTTGTAAGATAGTTTAAGATTTCCCCAGAGCTTTATTTGAAATACCAAGGAAATAAAAGGCTTATTCAGGTAAAAAATGAGAAAATTAAAGTGGAATGATGGGAAATTTATTATGCAGTCACTCTCACCTAAAATAGCTTATATTTGAGTTGGATGGGTAAGGTTAGTTTTTTCTGGACCCATTTCCAATTTGATGCTAGAAAAATACATTTGAGAACAGATTTTTAAAGAGCCAATTTCACTTTAAAATGCCTTAGTTCTGCAGTTGAAAACTTGTCCTCCAGCATGAGCTAAGGCAAGGTAGTAAATTACACATTACTTGATAGGTCTTTGAACTTTCTAGCTGGAATTTACTGTGATGTAAAAACAGAAAAACACAGATCTATTCTTCATTGGTTAGAAGGTTTTTGTATAGTGATTGGTCCAATTTCATAATTTACTTTTATGATACAAAAGATACACCATAATAATCTGTCTCTCTGATTATTTCTTGGCATCAATGGAGACTTTTGTTTTCTCAAAAACAATCCTATCACTCATTAAAAAACCCCAAAAAACTGGCTCTAAATGCAGTTCTGCACATCTGGCTTCTCTTCTCCCAATGAGTTACATCTTCATAAGTTTTACACACACACACACACACACACACACACACACACACATAACTACATATGTCTTTATATGTTGAAGAAACAAAAGAAGGTGGAGGGTTAATGAAAAAATAGGTCTGTCTGGAACCAATTAACTAATTGATTAATTCCACAAACATTTATTGAGTACCTGCTGCATAACACACTGCACTAGGTACTGGTAATTTAAAAGTGGAGATAGATATCTCCCTCTAATAGAACTGACACTCAGGCATGACAATTACTGGTCTCACAAATATTTATTTGCCATTAAGTATATAAACTATGATGAAAAGTTATAAGATGTTAGGAGATCATAAACAGAGAGGCTTAATCTGGTCTGGGGAATTCAGGAAGACTTCCTCCAGGGGAAAGTGACATTTAAGTAAAATTCCTGGAACATGAATGGATGCCAGTGAAATGAAGGGCAAGGTAGAAGAGGTCCAGATAGAGGGAACAGGCTGTCCAAAGAACTAGAGGCAGAGTGAGAGGCATTTGAGGGGCTAAAAGGTAGCCGGTAACTATCATAGGTAGGACTCTAGTTCCCTACTTTCTCATAAAATCCATTCTCATCCATTCAGTTGTCAATTTGATATCTGCACCTGCATGTCTGACAGGTAGCTCAAGCTCACCAAGTATAAAACAGAGCTCTTAATTTTTCTCCAGAACGTGCTCTTCCCCGGGTGTCTGCTGTCTCAGCAGCACCATTTCCTTAGTTGCTCAGACCCCAAAACCTTGAATATTCGGCTCTTCCTTTGTTCTCACATGCACATTCAGTCCCCTAGCAAATCCTGTTGGATGTATACATTGACAATGTCCCTGAACATAGCTATTTTTCAACAGGTCTGCCATAGCTGTCTCAGTCGAAATCCCTACCTTCTCTCACTTGGAGATAACACAAATGCCTTCTGTCTTCTCTGTCTCCACTCTTCTCACACTGTCTCAGTCTGTTCTGCGAGCAGGAGCCAAAGTGTAGTTTTTAAGCATGGATCAGATTTTGGGACTCCCTGCTTAATAGCCTGCAAGGACTTCCTGTGACATTTGAATTCCAACGCCCTCCCGCTCTCCTACCTTACCTGGCTTCTGTCTGCATTTCTGTTACCACCTTGTGCCTCCCTCTCCTTCCTTCATCTGTCCCCAGCAGTCATCTCATTCTTCTGAGGTTCAGTTCATGCCTCGAGCTCTTCCTTTCACGCTCTTCCTCGGGGTCTGTTCAAGTCGCCTTCTCAGAAGGGCCTGCAGGGAGCACCCTAACTGAAACAGTGCCCCCTCTGCCCCTGGAACCTCTTGCCTGTTTTATTTCTCTTTGTAACATTTATCTCTACCTGACATTATATTATAATTTGTTTCTTTGAGGGCATGGGCCTTATTCCCTTTTGCGTATTTTTTGTAATACCTAAATAAATATTTATGGAACGAATGCATGAAAGCCGACATGGCTGGTCTATGGTAAATGGGGAGAGACGTGGTACAAAATGAGCCAGGGAAAGTAAGTGTTTCAAAATATGCAGAGCCTGGTAGATCATCTTCAGAAGCTTGGACTTCTTCCAGGATAAGTGAGAAGATTTTAAGACGGAGCAGTGATACAATCTGACTTACATTGAAAAAAAATTTTCAGTGCAGTTGTCTGTGAGCTTGAATGTTTTCTTGACCTCAAGAATAGGTTCAACGAACCTGTCACTTACGAATGCCTTTTCAGTTGCTTTGTATGATTGCGTTTAACTAAAATAGCTTGTGTGTGATTAAAAATGACTTCCTCTATTAGGAAGAGTAACCTGATATGATACAATCTTTACTCTAGAGGGGTAGTAACTGGTAAATGTGACTTTTAGGATAAAACGTTATTTTAAAATAATCCAAATTTTATTATTGCCAAACAAAATACATTTGCTTATACTTTTATACTTGTTGAGCCTTGTTAGACTTAGTTTACTTTTTTTTTTTTTTTTTTTTTTTGGGTGGTGGTGGGGGATCCAAATCCATTTTAAAAAAACAAAAAACATGTTTATTGATTTTGGAGAGAGAAAGAAAGAGAGATAGAAACATCAATGATGAGAGAGTCATTGATCGGCCGCCTCCTGCAAGGCCCCAAATGGGGATCGAGCCCACAACCCAGCCATGTGCCCTGACCAGGAATCAAACCGCGATCTCCTGGATCCTAGGTAGATACTCAATGACTGAGCCACACCTGGCTGGGTGACTTAGTTTACTTTTATCCTTATGAAGATAGCAATTAAAATAGAGTGCCTATTCTGAGTTAGAGAATAAAAAATAAAAAGCCTTCAGAGTTTTTTGAATGGAGTCTGAACTACAGCCTAGCACGGCATTTTTTCAAATTTTATCTATGGACTACTAACGTTTCCCAGGATATTCAGAGGTGTTTTGTATAAATGGGATTCTGTTGCCAGACACATTTCAGAAAGAATGGATTAAATGAAACTAAGTGTCTTTAATTCAGGATTTCCAGAGACCGTAATTCACTAATGTGTTCTACCAATCCCCCGTGCGGGGACATGGAATGCAGCACTTCCCTGCCTCCCCTTTTCCACAGAGCGCCTCTTCTGCAGAACATGGTTTGGGAATGGCTGATGGCCTGAGGCACAGGGGACATTACTGTAACTCAGATGCTCCTAGCAAGGTGGCCTCATGGGTGCGTGACCTGTGTATTTCTACAGGGTCCAGCTCTCCAAAGGTTTAATGCTCTGCTGGCACCATCTTGAAACTTTTCATAAGTGTTTTCTACCTTTGAGCAAGGGTCTTGTAGATGAAGTCGGGACGGTGGCACGCGTGCAGCGGGAGCACAGGCTCTAGCTGAGCTGCAGTGAGCTCACAGTACCAACGAGGCCCTCGTGTCCATGGAGCCCTTGGCCAGGCTCCCCGGGGGTGCACATGCACCGGGGCAGTCCCGGACACCGGGAGCCTCAAGTGGGGAGCTGAGGGTGGGACCTGGGTCCCTAATGCACAGCTGCAGAAGCAGCAGCCCCGGCTGCAGCACCCCGGCTCCCCGCAGAGAGGAGGGCTCCAATGGGGGCAGCAGCGGGACCTAGGGGGAGGCCGGCTTGCCTGGCATTGCCATGGCCAGTCTCCTTCCTGTGGTGGCTGCTTGGATATTAACTTTCAGGCCTGCGCACTGGGACAGGCAATAAATTATTCAGTAAATATTACAAAAAAGAGTACACATGGCTAGTCCAATGAAGCATATCAGGGAGTTGCCAGACTTCTTCAAAGATTTTAGAATCTCTGGTTTGGAAAACTTCTGCAACATTGCAAAGCAAATACTGTGTCCACAGACTTAGAAAGAAATTAAATTTAAAGATCATCTCAGTTGTGGTAAAACAGTATTTTCACATAAAACTTCGGATGAACCAATTATTAAAAGGAAGACAGTTTTAAAAATTCTTTATAATTGAAAATACAATGACAGAATGCAAAAATAGGCACTTTGAACTATATACAAATCATGAAGCCACTTTTGGTTTCTTGATACAAACTCCACAAGTTCTGAGAATTGTCAAAGGAAATATTAAAATGTTATCAGCATACATTTACATTTACAACTAGATTTACACTTACTTGAAATTGATTTGTGTGAAGAATTAAATCGTTCCCACAAGGATCATTAGCCCTAGATGTACTAAAATTTATATTTTGAAATAGTTTATCTGAAATTTATTCCAAAGTTGTCACAGTCTATAAAATAAATTCCAGCGTCTCTAGTACCAGTTGCATGAGTAGAAGGATCTTTCTCAAAATTAAAATTTATCAAGTTATTTGTGATATTTCATTTGCCAAGAGTAATGGATATCACTTTCAATTATATCAATTAAAAATAAAGTTGCTGAAAGTATAATTTCAATAACCTAATAAATGAATTTTCAGCAATCAAAGGCAGAAAACTTTTACAATCAATCAGGATATAACATAACATATTAAATTTTTATTTTATTATGTAAAGTTATGACACCAAGTGGTATATTTTTTTGAATTTGTAATTTTACACTGGTACTCACATATCACTATTACCCTTATTATGTTTTATAAATATTAACCTATTTTTTAAAGGAAATTTTTTAAAAAGTCTTTATTAATTTCAGAGAGATAAAGGGAGAGGGAGAGAGAGACAGAAACATCAATGATGAGAGAGTCATTGATTGGCTGTATCCTGCACACCTCCGCGCATGTCGAACCTGCAACCTGGGCATGTGCCCTGGCTGGGAATTGAACTGCTATCTCCTGGACCGTAAGTCGATGCTCAACTGCTGAGCCACACTGGCTGGACTAAAGGAAAATTTTATATTTTTGTACTTTTTTTCTGCTTTCTGAACAATGGGTCCCACATTTTCATTTTGCACAGGGCTTGGCAAATTATGCAGCCAGGCCTGGGTACTGGGCATGAAATGAGAAAGTTGTCCAAGCTCCTGTTCCTTGAGGAGTGTTTGGGATATTTCATAGGACGTGTCAGGGTGTGGATGAATGCATGATACCTTTTAGGTTTGAATTCTATAGTGAAAGATACATTTTCCACCAAACAAGCTTTAAAATTCTTCCCACTTTCATAGGAGGCTAAGAACCGATGATGCAATGCAGGCTAGTAGCAGAGAACATAGATGATACAAAGGAAAGTTTACACATTTAGCGTTGCCAATACAATTATAAGCAGTTGATTTCCTTTAACAATTAGAAAAGTCAAAGTCAATTCTTTACACTGGAGAGTCTCCAGTACTTTAAAAGAATTTCCCTAAATGGGAAGAGACATCCCTTGGGCGTACCTCTAGGTACTTCCAAAGTGTTAAAAGAAAAACTTTTACCTAAAGCCTGAGAACAAGTGAGGTGGGATTTTTGTTGTGTTTTTGTGACAGGTGTGTGTGTTTGGTGTTGCATTTGTCGCGATGGTGATGGTGGTGGTGATGACGTAGGTGGTGTCACGGGAGGGATGACTTGCCTGGGGAGATAAGAGGGCACCACAGTATGAAGGACCTAAGATGCCATGTTATGATTTTCCCTTTATCACATGGAATTGAAAGGTCCTATAATTCTAGAAGCTAAATGCACTATTTTTTTTCAATGATCTTCCTGCTACTAAAGTGACATGGAATAGTTTCCCACAGCATATTTCAACAATAGTTTACTAAAGAGAACTGTTGATTGATGATGTCATTTTTGTAAATTGGGAGGTATGATGAAAATTATAGCTTCCTTACTTTGGGAAGCATTGTCACAGGTCATTTCCCACAGGAAAAATTGCCCATGTCTTTGTTCTGAGAAAGTTTCATGGCTACATGAGATGTTTTAGGGCTTATTTCACTCATTTTTGATATATTGATAAAGTGCTTTGAGCAGGCAACCAGAGAGAGAGCACAATGTAACAATGGGCCTGGGTAGATTAGAGGGAAAATGTGGCTACCATGGTTTTATGTTGATAAATGTTTTCCTGGACACGATATAATAGATCATACTAGCTTAGTGACTACTGATAAACCTTGCTTCTAATGTGACCAAACGTTGAATTTAAAAATCCAGGTATAGGGAATAAGATTTGTAACCAAAGACATTTAAACAAATTTAAAGAATCTTAAACTCTGCAAAAATTATTAGATTATTGAATTATTTATAAAATGCATAATAGAACTAATGAATATAATGTGACATTTTTCAAAGCTTAATTAAACATTCCATTTAAATTTCTATATAATTCTTGGCCAAGAACCATTCACTCCCACCCCCCCATTTCCAGCACTAGCAATTAGCTTTCTTTTTTAGAGCCATGTTCCATTAAGAAACAAAATTTTATTACTTTTTGAGAAATGCTAAATAAGTAATGATGTGTAGTATAGAAGAGACAGACTTAAATGCTTGTAAAACTCAGGTAGTTGGCATAAATTGGGGAAAAAAAGAACCATTTTCAAAAAATGTAGATTCATATGACTGTTCTTTTACTATAGGAAACATAATGATTCAAGTGTGATAAAAAAAAAAAAAAAGTCCACTATCCTGGTTTCATCTGAGAAATAACAGGGAGTGGTAAAAAGTGCAGCCAAAAAAAAAAAAAAAAAAAAAGAAAAGTACATATCTGGCTAATTCTTGTCACAGGAATTTTTTAAAGCTAAGCTACAAACTTTTTTTTGGTTTTCTTTCTGTTTTTTAATACATGACTTCTGTCAGTTTTTAAACCTTGACTAATTTTTAAATGCTGTGGAGACCACACAAAATATGTCAGCAGGCTGATTAACCCCAGAGGCAACCAATTTGTGAAGTCTTTTTTTCTTTTTAATTTTTTTTTTACATTTTAAAATTGAATTTATTGGGGTAACATTGGTTAATAAAATTATATAGGTTTCAGGTGTATAGTTTTATAATACATCATCTGTATATTGTATTGTGTGTTCACCACCCCAAGTCAAGTCTCCTCCCATCACCGTTTATCCCCCTGTACCTTCTACTATCTCCCCCACCCCTCTTTCCCTCTAGTGATCACAATATTGCTGTCTGTCTATGAAATTGGTGGGGTTTTTTGGTTAATCCCTTCACCATTTTCACCCAGGCCCCTAACCCCCTCCCCTCTGACAGCTATCGGTAGGTTCTCAGTATCTATGAGAAGTCTTGAGTACAGAATAATAAACCCCACTGAGATGCTATGCTAGGCCAGTGTTCTCCAAAGAGGGGGGATGAGAGAGGTCAAAATGTTTTATTAACGAGGGTGAGCAGTCAAACCTCAGAGACCACCTTTGCTAGATTTACAAGCTATAGGACACCAGCCTTACAACTCATGGGATTCACATTTGTTTCTCAGCAAAAATAAAAATCACTGCAGACCTTCAAGATAGCTTAAGACTAACTGAAACAGCATGTACAAAATGCATGTCTATTATTCAGGGTGGGGCAAAAGTAGGTTTACATTTGTTCATGTGGAAAGTAATATAATAATTAATAAATAATAATACAAGAATAAACTGTGTTTTATGTACTCACAATTGTAAACTTGCTTTTGCCCCACCCACCCTGTATCTTAACTTTACCAATCAATTACCTTGGAAAAAGCAAGACTAGAATCAAAGCTGTTTCTGAAAAATGGGGAGGTTCTAAGAACTTATATGCACATATGCATGACCCATGGACACAGACAATAGGGTGGTAAAGGCTGGGGTGGGGATGGGGGTGCCATGTAGAAGGATCAATGGGGGAAAAAGAGGGCATCTGTAATACTTTCAACAATAAAGATACATTTTTTAAAAATGGGGAGGTTTAACTCATGTCAGTGTCAAACTAGAATATTTTCTTGATGGAGCAATATTTGTTGTAACTTTTACATAAATTATTGGGATTGTAGAATAGAGAACAAATGAATTGTTCTGGTGACCTTTGGAAATGTAGAGAAAACTCATCACAATGAGTTTCAACGAGAGCAATTTTTCTTATTAATCGCCTTGAGTCCTAGAGAATTATTTATCCAATGTCTATTGTGGCGATACTTTGTGGAGCTAGGAGTGGGGCTCACAGTGGGCAGAAATATTCTGTGGCTTTTCTATATTTTCTTCCAAGGAAGGAGTAAATCTTGCTATGATTTATGTAATGAAGAGACACTTTTCAGTCTGGTAGCTTCAGATAAGCACCCATCCATTCTGCTGATATTGTGGTGGCTTGTTTCATTTCACAAAATAGAAAGTCTTTAAATAGTTAAAATCTGTTGAACATAAAAAAGTCTTTAAGTAGTTCAAATGTATTGAACTCTTTCTATGTTACTACTCTTACTAAATACATACATAATGTTGAATTTACATAAAATCATCAAAATCATTGAAAAATCTCCACTTTTCTACTAGGGAAAAGTGACCCTCAGAGTGGGAAATATATGTGGCTGAACCAAGATGTGAACCCAGGTTTTCCTGACCCCAAAACCTGAGTTCTTTACATCATACAATGTCTTCTCTTGGTTTACTCAGTGCTTTTATTGAGCTCAGTAGTCTGGAAGGTTTGCTGTAAGATATATATTCAAACACAGTCTACTTTTTATATGCTTCTTTTTAAGTTTATTGAACTCTTAGAACACTGACTTCTTTTTCTTTTCTTTTTTTATTAATAAAAATCAGAGGTCTTTAAGTATCACGAAAATGGGAAACATCACCAGAAAAAAGTATTCTGTGAAACTTCCTAAGGGGAAGCATCATGAGGGAAATCCCACTTATTTAGATGCATGAACTCTTGAAAAGTCCTTTGGTTTTTAACTACCATCTGTGTGCTGAAAATATGCAATTTTATTGTCAGCTCTCAACATCTCCATTGAGCTGTAGAGTCTTCAAGCCTATTGCCTATTTGACGTACTCATTTGGGTTTGTAATAAGGCACTTCAGATATTAGAATCCAAAGCAGGTTTTTCCTCGCCAACTGGCTCCTTAATTATTCATCTCTGTTCTAAGAAATGATGCAACCATCTACCAAAAACTGAGAAGTCATCCCGAGTCTTCTTTCCCCTCACCTCCCAGCTCTAATTCATTAGAAGTCTTGAGACTTTACCTCCAAAATATAACTCAGATCTGTCCAATTCTCTCTGTCTTTGCCATTTCACTATAGGCCAAGTCATCCTTGTCTCTTGCCTGGACTCTCACCGTAGCTCTCTAACTGGTCTCCCTACTTTCACTGTCGTTCTTCTATTACTTATTTTCCATTAGCAGACAAAGGGATTTTCTACCTTTTTCTACTCTCCCCTTAGTGTCTTATTATCCAGCTGCTCTTGGCTACATTTCAATTATTTGAAAATATCATGTGTGTTCTTGCTTATTGCATTCCCTTTGACTTAGCTGTTATCTAGCTGTATAGTTAGATTAAAGGCTTGTACATCCCGCTCTTTTTGCTTTGATTCATTTAGGTATGCCTATAAAGTATGACAATGATTTTTAAACAAACATATCATTCATCCCATTCTACTCCAAAAAATATTTGTCGTTAGATACGTAGCACATAGTATCTGACACATGAGAAAGGACTCACTACCCAGCTGCAAAAAATGTGGTTCGCTGACCATCTTTTGATGTCAGCTTTCTCAGTGTCTGCTTCAGCTTTCTGGCTGAGGCCTATTCTTGGGGTTACCCAGCCAATGAGTGAGCAAGATGATGTTAGCCAAGGTCATGGTCTTCTTCTGGGAACGACCTTCAGCCAATGACTAAATAAAGTAGGGGGACAGGGACTAGTCATTTTCTGTCCAATGTGGGGCTTCTCTAATGGGAAATGCTTGCTCTAGAGGTCCCAGTTGGGCTGAAGAAACTTTATCGGGCCAGCAATGTGGTCTGATGACTCTCCTGGTCCAACCCCTTTTCCTCTTTTTTCCTTTCACAGATGTTACTTTCCAATAAGCCTTTTTCACTGTTAATTTTATCTCAGAATCTGCTTTACAGATACTTGTCCTGCATCTCCCAACTATGCGATAGGCACATTCTATACACAAGATTCAGAGGGAACAAAGAAACAAAGGAAAAATGCACCAAGCTTACATTCTAGTCAGGTGAGATAGGATAGAAACCAATATGTAACAAGGGAATATAGAGAAAGAATGTCTATTAAAAAATGAAAGGCAATGAGATAGGAAATGACTACGGGTTAACTTAGATTAGTACCTTAGGTGGTTAGGGTAGCATCCCCTGAGTAATGACATTCGAGCTGAGAATCTGAATGTCAGGAAAGTGTCAGTTTTACAAAGTCCTGGGATAAGAACATTGAAGAGGAGTGAACAGCTAGTGCAAAGGCCCAAAGAGGAATGAGCTCAACATGCTTGAGAAGGAGAGAAAACCAAAGTAGCTCACATACTTTCCATGTGCCAGGTCCTCGGATGAAGTCATCAAATTTCTTACTTTGTTTAATATTCACAGCAACCATGTGAAGTTAGTACTTGCATCAGTTAGGGTTCCAGCAGGAAATGGATAACACACTTAATGAAAATCTACTTACGAAGGTCTGCCAAGGGTTAAGGTAACCAACAAGAGATGGGGAGGACCCATGGACAGTTGCATGGGAAGCCAGTCCTCCCCCTGCCTCTTACCCAGGTCTGAAGGCACAGAAGGGGTGATGGGGTGAGCCCAAGCCATGCGAGAGAAACCACTAGATTGAAATGTAGCCTTGGGGAGAGACTATAGTTACTACTCCACCTCATCCCCACAGTGATGGAGGGAACCAGACACCCTCAAACTCTCTCGCCCCTTGTCCATTAATTTCCTGTGATTGCCCCATTAACAAAACCCAACCAGGAACCCAGCTGGAACATCGCATTAGATCAAGCTCTCAGGCCACAGAACCAGCTGGAGATGGTTAAGAAATGGGTCTGGTGGGGCAAAGAAAAGAACTTTGTACAGTACTATTGTCATCTTCATTTTTCAGGACAGGAAATTAGGCTCTTACTGATTCTAAGAGCCTTCCTACACACACACTTTTTAATATCCCTGAAATAGAGATGTGCTTTACAATCAATACACTGTCGCAGTTTAACTGGGGGCATTCTTTGTTTCTTTTTTTGTGTGTCACATAAGATAAAAATGTGTTTTACAATTAATGAAATATTTTATTTTGTAAAATCTGGTAACCAGTCCAAGATCAGGCAGCTGAAAAATGATGGAGCTGTGATCTAAACTTGAAGAAGTACTGGGAACAAGATTGGGAAAGAGAAGCCCCTTGCTTTCTTAATTTCTTTGTCTTTGTCTGTCTCTTTTTCTCTCTCTCCTCCCTCCTTGCCTCTCTTTTTTGTCTCTCTCCCTTCTTTTACAAAAGGTTATCTTGTTTCTCTGTAATCTTTCTGGTTCAACCTGATGGCTGACCTTGGCTTGGCAAAGCTATCACACTCTGTCTTCATTGGGGACATGGTCTACAGACATTAGTGCCATGAGGAACAAAGGGTGAGGTGGCTTGTTTAACAGGACAGGGTCTTCTCATCTGCTTTTCACCTGATCTGTAATTCAAGTAGATTAGATACTACTTTCTGATACTGGTCACTTGAGATTTTCCCATGTTCATAATTGGGAAGCTTGTTTTAACAGACATGTGGCTCTATTCCAAATTTTCTTTCACCTAATATAAAGCTCTGGCTCTCTCTGGCTCAGATGTATGAGTTCTTAGCTTCTGTACACAACAAAATCTGAAGAGTGAGTGTAAGACAACTGGTGTGTTCAACCCTTAGTACAGTCTGGATTTTTAACACTTTATCTTCTAGAGGTATCTTAGGGATTTTATATCAATTGAGATTAATTTCCATATTGCTTAATAGAACATATTCACAGAGTCACATTTTTATTAGACCTGCCAAGGCAGCTTCTTTTAAACACACAGAAGAATAGACTCACACATTCCTGGGGGTGGGGAAAATGAGCACATTCATCAGTAAAGAGCACATAGTAGATTATATAACCAAGGACTTTGTTTTTGTTCTTGTTTTTCTCTTCTCCTTTGGCAAAGAAAACAAACAAAAAACTGAATGCTGGAAGTGATGGTGTAGGTGGAACTTCAGTGATCCTTTGATTAAGATCTCTAGGATTGTGGGTTAGAAGAGTATTGGAGAATCTGGACATTCAGAATCTTTCAGTTATCATCATGCTAAGAATTCATGTTCCATATGAGTGCTGGGTTTTCACATAGCTAATATTCTTGCTAGTCACAGGGCATGAAAGATACTTCCAGATCTTTTAAAATAAGTGTTCTGAAAATCAATCTGCTGATTCAGCAGCTATTTGGTTTTTGGTAAAACAGTTCATTCCAAAGATGACAGAACTGTCCCTGACATTAAACATAAATAGAAAGAGGAACAATATTTTGAAAATTGGTTCTAAGTTGTATTAGAAATTATCCTAAAACTTAGTGGCTAGAATAATGATACACATCATCTCATACAGTTTGTGTGGTTCAGAACTTTGGGAGTAGATTAGCTGGGTGGTTCTGGCTCAGGATGTCTATTGATGTTACAGCCAAGGTGCTGGGCAAAGCTGTGCTCACCTGAAGATTTGCCTGGGGCTGGAGGGTCCCCTTCCAGGCTGGTTCACTCACATGGTTCTCTCAGGTTCTGTGACACTAAAATCCCAAGGTTAAGACAATAGGAAAATTTGCTATAGACAGTGATTGCTATCACCATTTTATATCCATAAAACACAGGGATGAAAATTTAGAAATAAATCATTGCCATGATCAAAGCTAAATATTCTTAAGTCTTATTGTTCTAAATGTCCTCAAGAACATTTCGGACATTGTATTGATCTTCATATTTATTTTATTACTTTTGAGTCATACTGCTTTCGGGAATCATCTAAAAACTTAATATATATACAGCCCCGCCCTTAACAAGAGTAGCATTTCCTTTAGCTCCTGTATTCAGAAAATACTTGGCCAAAGATCAAGGATACTCCCTTCTACATGCCAGGTTCTAAAATAATTAATTGATTTTTTGTATGTGCCCATGAGTGAAAAGTTTAGAACTATAAGACCCAGTCATTAATTAGAAGGTTGTTGTTTTTTTTTAAAAAGAAATGTTTTTATTGATTTCAGAGAGAGAAAGGGAGATGGAGAGAGAGAGAGAAACATCAGTGATAAGAGAGAATCATCGATTGGCTACCTCCTGCATGCCCCCTACTGGGTACTGAGCCCAAAACCCTGGCATGTGCCCTGACCCGGAATCAAACTGTGACCTCCTGGTTTGTAGGTTGATGCTCAACCACTGAGCCACACCAGCCAGGCTTAGAAGGTTTTCTATTTGAAGTTCCTTTGCCTTCTACCTTCTATTCAAGATTATATTGATTAACTGTGACAGAGCTGGCTAGTTGTCTACCAAAAATTCATGCTCTCCTTTCTATATCATAGAGTTACCACTGGGCAGGGGCTGCCCTGCCATTGATGGCATCTCCTGGCCTGCTCCCATCTCATACCTTCCACACATCCTGGTGTGGCCTCCTGGCTTGCTCTTACTACTGGGATGTGAGCAGAACTGATGGAGGATGTGGAATGGAGATTTTAGAAAGCAGGTGGGTTTGGAGTCCTGGAGAGACCTCAAAACCCCTCAGGGATGATGGACCCACAAGGTGGAAGGAACTTGGGTTCCTCAACATTACCCACAACCAAGAATGCTCTCACTGGCCTGGAACATGAGCAGGAAATAAGCTTCTGGTGTGTTAAACCACTGAAACATGTGTATTTGTTTATTTCAGCAATAAGCATCTCATTCAGTCATAATGAGTTATTACCTGCACTAGTTTCTCAACTGTTTGTTGGTATTTTTTTCCTCAATTTTTCAAATGTCTGAATTGAACCAGTGATGTCCCTGCCCCACTTTCCTCTTAGGAGGCACAGAAACAAAGGAAAAATGGTAAGATTGAAAAAACCCAAGATCTGTGGCCTATTCACCCAGAGTCCAGGGTTCCCCTGGCCAATTTCCCTAAACCTCTCTTCCTCCTTCTAAAGTAAAATCATGTGAATAATGAAAGTTGTAATTGATTTGGGCTAGCAAAAGACACAAGACTCTGAACTTGATTTAGGTCTACCACACATTGTGCTTTGTGACCTTACACAGGTTTCCTATCCTTTCTGGGCCTCAGTTTTTAGCATGTGAGGGGAGGAGGTTAGTTTAAAAACCTCAAAGTTTCCCCCAAAATGAAAGTTAAGATGAAGATAACTACAATGCTTTTAAAGGAAGGCTAAACCATGATACTATATCTTATCCCATTCCTTAAGACTAACTCAGCTAACCCTTGCTAATAGCATATTTTAAGAAAGGCAACTCATTTGAGACTGTGAGGAAGAAAATAATAAACATGACTTGGCTCTGGGAAAGGGTATGTAAAAAATAGAAAGCTGAAACAATAGCTACAGATAACATTAACTTCTCATGTGGTTAATAAGAAGGGGGAGAATTCTGGCAAAAAGTATAGCTTACACTTGAGAAGAGAGGTTGATTGTGATCCTGAACTTGAATCATCCTAAACAAGTGTTTACTCCAAGTGGAATTAAGGTGGAAGGCCTGGACTGGCACAACTAGCTCTTGGGACATTACTTACCTTGTACGTCCCTTGGTGTGTTGCTTAGAACAAAATCATCTATGGGACTTTGATTCCTTGCCCAGTAGTTCAAAATTCAGATCAGATAAAATTCTTGGAGTGGCTTAAAACCACACAGGCTTCTGTGAATTCTCTGGATCCAACAAGAATTATGGCATCATTCAGTGCTGCAGATGAAAATATGAATAAAGTACTGTGATTGGGCTCCAGGTGAACCCAATGTTACCTTTAGACATAGGCAGATGGGGCAAAAAAGGCCCCTACTATGAGAACCCCAATTTAGAGGATTCCATGCATTAGAGGGTCCTCCTCTGGCCAAATTCAGGCTATGTCCCTCCCCTCAAAGCAGTCAAGGGCAGGTGCCACCCAGAGGTAGTGTCCCCCAGCCTTTCTGGGCTGTGCTCTGGATAGGGCTGACCTCAGAACCCCCTGCCCAAATGGTTCCGAGCCAGCATCCAGGCCTATGAGGGCCTCTTGCTTGGTGTGTTCTCTCAAGGATAACTTGTGCTGCCAACGTGTGGCCTCCTGGGCTGATTCGGCCAAAGGGTGACTGCTTTCAGAGCGTTGGAGGGAGCTTGCATGTACTGGCTGGGGTGTCTACACACATGCAGGTGTGGCCCTCATGATGTAAGAGAGGGGTGGGAGAAAGCACTCACGCTGGAGGCCAAAATTTATGGAATCGGATAATTCAAAATTCAAACCTTACCTTCCAGATCATTTTGAAGGTTTATTTGTTAAGGTAGCAAAAAATAACATCTTATCTAACAGATTGGTAGCTTAGTTTCTAACTATTAAATACTGGGCATATGATACCTGGATCTCCATTTACATTCTTGCTCTTGGCTCCACAAATGTTATGAGTGGGATGGAGTGACTGAGTTTGCATGGTAGCACAAGAGAAAGTTGGATGGTACATGTGCCTCCAAGCATTTATTGTGATCCCTTCACCTCAACTAAGGCTCCTTAACTTCCTTGGAGAAACTCAGATCAATATAAGATATGTGTGTCTGACTATTTACATTGAAGTACAGACCTTATTGGTGGTGTAGACTTGGGAGAGTCAAATGCTTTGCTACTGGTGTTCAACATATAACAGGGGTCATAGTTTGATAGTTGATGATTGCTGAGTCTATTTCCCTGTGGTAACTTAGACACATTGTCTCTCAAAATAGTAATTCTTCTAGTGTCCTTCCCAGGGATTCACTTGGCTGAGAAATGTTCACATATTAGTCTTAATCCTCAGATTCCTGCCTATCAATTAGATTTTACTCTAGTCAATTCTGAAGCAGCTGTTCAAGCAAATACTACTGGGGAGATCCATTCAAGGGATTCTTTTACACAGCTGTTGAAATGCCAAGGTAGGTTTTAATGGAAATGAAAGTCATCTGGATTATCTCATGAGTATAAACCTGTTACCATATTTTTTACTGAGTGTGGGTCTCTTGTGTAGGCACTTTAATTATAGCCTAGTTAAATATAGTTACCCTATAAATCAGTGCATTCAACATGTCTAAGTACTTTAGGGAGTTTTTGGGTGGGCTAAACTGACTGGAGGTTAAGATCCAAAAGGGTTTGTTATTTTTCCTCTTGACAGTAAATTCTAAGGTCTTTTTACTTTAAGTACAGGATTGAATGGATGAAAACAGCAGATGGAGTTCAATCCTTTGGGGCTCATCTAAGCCACTGAAACTTTCCCAAAGCTCTAGAAAGGTGCTAATCTGCAGGGCTGGCAAACTCACCTGTTCATGATAGGGGCAAAGCTAAAAGGATTTAAGTTAGTGGGAGAACATTTAAACCCATATTTCACTACCAGTCATTGATAGTTATTTAAAAACAAAACACTGTGTGGCAAAAATACTGAATGGACGTGTCTGCACCTTCTGCCTTGGGGGTGACCTACATGGTATGACTTAGAATTTCTAGCACACTCGAGAAAGTTCCTTTGGCCTTAAATAGCTCACTCACAAGAATGGAATGGTGCATGAAATTCCACTATTGTAGAGGCAGCATTTAGATTAACCAATCTCTCCCTTCATACACTTGAGTGAAGAATAAAAGGGTAGTGTATTTACAGCCAGAATTTTTGCTCCATGAGTGTTTCAGGGCCCTGATGTCAAAGGAGAGAGTACCATCGTTACAAAGAAGGGCAAAAGGAGATTAGGAAACACAAAGAATGTTCTTCTAAAAGAAACGCCCATATTTGTTCCACTATGACCTGTCAGGCATTCTTTAAGAGACTATCGTATTTGTTTCTCAAAAAGTGTGGTGATTGAGGGATAAGTATTCTTGTGGTTCAGACAAGGAACAACCTTGCCAAAGATAATATAGTGATAAGATGCAACTGGGACTCAAATCTAAATTCTTTAGTTCTGAATTTTATGCTCCTCTAGTACACCTACCACTAAATCATACTGTCCATCAGCAAATTTGTGGTAGTCTCTGCTCTACGTGGATAATTACAGCTTCAGTCATTTGAGCACCTTATTGTGTGATAAGCTCTTGGGCTCCAGAGCCAGGTGGTCTGGGGTTAAGTCTCAGTTCCATCAATTACTGATTGTGTAATTTGGGCAAATTACTTACTCCCTTGGATTGTATCTATAGTAGGAATAATAATCTTACCTCATAGGGTTATTGTGAAGATGATTTGAATGACTACATGTAAAGTGCTTAGAAACAAATCCTATCACACAATAACTGCTCAGTAATTCTTAGCTAGAATACTTATTACCTCATTAAATCCTTCCAAAAAGACTTTTGTTTATAAATAAGTAAACTGGACTCAGGAAAGTTAGGCGACTTGCCTAAATTCAAGGTCAAGTAAATTAGTAAGGAAGCTAGTTGACTTTAAACCAAGGTTCGTTCTACACTCTGCTACAAGATTGAAATGGCACCTGCACATCTGATAGAACAAATATTTAATATCCAGGACGGGCCTGCACATGGGTGGAGAGATGATGTAAGTCTCCATGCACACAGAATGGTTCCAAGGTTTTGAAAGCCATTGCCAGTCTAAAGTCATGGGTGTAAGCATCCTTGTTGGAAGGCTGTCTCCAAAAGATAGCAGGGTTTGGGACAACGCCTCAATTAGAGTGTTGACTGAGTGAAATACAGAAGGGAACAGAAAGGTGAGGCTGGGCAGGCATTAACATTAGGAGATGGTTGACCAAAGGAAGCAGGCCTTGGGCAAGGGGACCACACTTCACCTACTTTGAAACGTTTGTCTTAGGCTCAGTGCTGAGTCCATGGAAACAACCACCCAGATTTACAGTTTGTAAAATATACCTTTCCAACACACTTCCTTATGCAGTGAAGATGATTCCATTTGTCACAGTCTAACTCCCATTTTCTAGGTGATAAAGTTGAAATGTAGAAAGATTAAATTAACATTGCAAGGCCACAACTGGTAGGTTGCTGTGACTGTGTTTGAACCTCGAGTCTTTTGATGGCAAAGCCCTTGGCTCTTCATTACACAAGGCTGCCTCTCAAAGGCCAATTGCTGAGCACTAGGTCCTGGGAATGGAAAGGAAAGGAAAACGTGGGACTGAGGACTTGCATAAGTAGTGGATTCCACACTGTCCCTTGATTTTGCTAGTTTATAAACCCATTATGGAAGTGGCTACTCTGAAATCCCTGTGTTAGCTTGGTTTGTGAGTAAACACTAAATCTCAAAATATGCTTCCCTGCAATCAGTTTATACTAATTTAATATGATGTTAAATTGCCCATAAAAGTTAAATATATCTCAGGAGCCTGAAATTTTACCAGAGTTTCCTGGGATTTTTTATTGCATGTTCATAAAATTTTACAAGCCCTGCAATTTGTGACTTCTGACTAAGTCTCTCTGCAAAGGACAATGAATTAATTAGAGACACTGACAAGCCTATTGCTCACAGAGCGGTGTAATTTGGTGTTGTCATTTTAAGGAATGGCAATCCCAGAAAAATCCAAAATTCAAATGAGCCAAGTGTGACAGCAGAACTAGTCAAAGTGATGGCAAGTCCAGAGTGACGATGAGGAATCTCTGTATGGAAACGATCAGATTCCTTTCTTCCCTTGAGAGTGGACGTGTAATTAAAAATAGGACGTAATTATTGTTCTTTTGTATTGGAAAGGAAAGTCAGCAAGCAGAAGGCCGCTGGAAGAATTAACCACAGGTGAAGGCAACTTGCAACTTGGGAGGTCACTTCCTCCTGATTTACGCTGCGGTATGAGTTGGGTACCAGAGGAGGAGCATATTGGTGCACAGCATATGCAGAGGCTCATTCGTATGACAAGCAGCAGGAGGCTATTTCAGTCTTTCAAAAGATCATTATGTGAGTGAAAGGCAAGAATGCTTTTAGCACAAACATTAACCGAATTGTGAACTCCAAACTGAAATGCTTACTAATTAGTTAACCTCCAACGGAAAACAACTTTTATTTAAGCATATGTGCATATTTTTATAACTTACAGTCTGCCTACTTCCAGGAAGGATTCGACACAATCTAACTCCAATCTAAAGAGAAAGTAAACTAGAATACAAGGAAAATGAAACTTCAGGGCAAGTGGGGGAACAAACTATCTAATAAATCTATCCAGAAGAATTCTAAATCTTTATACATTTTTGGAATGAAAGAATGAGAGCTGAATGACAATATCAAAATGTTCTCTGAATCAAAATCTACAAAACCAACTTTTTTTTCAGTCTGTCATAATTCAATAATCAAATCATCACCTTTTGCCCATTGAAGGGCCTTTCATGTTTTATTTGAAGCTTTTAGTTTAGTTATGCTCTGTAATGCCAACTGTTAGTGCTCACAAAATTTGTATTTTTCTCATTTCTCTGGCACTTACTGAACTACATTCCCTGGAGTTCCTGTATCTAGGTAGGCTGGGGTGACAATGGAATGTGAACAGAAGTACTGTATGTCACCTCCGAACAAAGGTATTTCAGAGCAGCTGTGTCTTCTCTAAGCATTGTCTTCTTCTTCATCCACCAGCCAAATGCTGAAGGCAGTCACTAGAGGCTCTCAAGCGGAAGTTCTCAAAATGGGGTCCCTGGAAGTAGCTGCACATCACCTGAGAAGTTATTAAAAGGCAGGTTCTTGGCACTCACCCCAGACCTACTAAATAGGTGGGCCCAACAATCTATGGATTAACAAGCCCTCCAGGGGATTCTGATACACACAAGAGTTTAAGAACCACTGTTCTAGACAATAGCAAGGCCATAGGCTGAAAGAATCCTGGGTCCCTGGGTGACTGCATGGAGCAGAGATTCCTTTCCTGTTCCCCTTCCCACCTAATTGGACCATGACCTAAGATAAATTTTGTATTTCATTAAGCCCCTGAGACTTTCAGGTTGCTTTCTATAGCAGTTAGCTTAACTTGACTAATACTGCTTCCTTTCCCTTTTCTATTACTTCCTGTGATAAATGTGACAATGTTCTGCTTTTGTCTTAGCTGCCACAAGTCCTGTATGGAATGATGAAGAAGGCATAAACCAAGCAGCTGGTAAGTATTGTTTTCCCTGAGGTTTTGTTATTTTATCCAGACTTGAATTTTCATATACTGTCCCCTCTGCCTAGATTATTATCTACTGCTCACTGAGCAAACTGCTACTCATCCTTCAATCATGTCCACATCTATAAAATCTTCTAGAACACTTCATATAATATGAAAGCTACCTTTTTACATATTCTTACAAAATGTCTTTGCCTATAAGGCAAGGTCCTCAAATATCCAAATTTTGTCAAAAAATTATGTAAGACACTCTTTATCCTGTACAGTTGAAATTTTAATATTTTACCCACATTTTTCTGGTAAGTTTCCTTTCTTTGGGGGATAGACTTTTCTCCCACTCTAAATATGTGTTTACGCTGATCATGTGTCTTTGTTCTGTCCAGTCGGAGTTCTTCCCCCAAATTTTTTTTAAGTGAGCTTATTAGAATTTTTAAAATTGGTTTCAACATTGTAAAGTCATGACCCTGGAGTTGTTTGCTGGCTCGTTGACTGCTATATGGGAAAAGTCTTTCTGTTGTGGGAAAGAAAGAGGCAAACACTCTGAGACAATAGTGTTAGTTCTGAAAATATCTAGCCCCTGGGTCCAGTCATTTATGAATTTGGATCCACATCTCTGTGGTTTGGATACTTACATCAATAAATTTTCTCTTTTTGCTTTAGATAGTTTGACATGAGTTTCTGTGACTGGCTCTCAAAAGCTTCCAGCTGCTATGAATATGAAATCAATTAGTTCATTTCTGAAAATGAGAGATTGCAATAGACTTTGGGTTAAAGAAGAGAGAAGAGAGACCTAGAAAAGTAGGATGTAATGAAAAAAGAGAACATTTAAGTGCAGCAGTGAGATATAGTATAGAAAAATGTCAGATGAATGAAGAAAGGCATCTCAGTTAAGAATAGGACAACACTCCCAGACCTAAGTTGTTATTTTATCGCTTCATGATTTCTGTCTTTTTCTCACACATCTGTGGTATTGTTTCTTTAAACTTAAAAAATTTAGCCTCATTCTAAGGAATAATGTCCACTAAATCATGGGGTTGATTAACTAGTTTTTTATATATAGCTATTAGAATTTTTAAAAGCTCATTTTTAAAAGCTCATTTGTAGACCTCTTAAAGTCATTGTGTTTGCTATGAATGGTCTGAATATCACACTTTGGGAACTACTGACATAGAGGATCTAGTCTGCTACAGGCTGGAAGGGAAGCACAAGGTGGGTGGAGGAGAGAAGAGATCAACTTCCTGGCCCTATGCCTGGAATTTCGCCAGCTTGACAGCAGCTTTGCTACCTTCGGTTAATAGCCAACTAACTCCCATTATATCTGCAGACTTAATGTGGCTGATGTATGGTTGTATCAGTTGTTAAAACATTGAAATATTTCTGTGCAAGCTAGAAAACAGCCATTTCTCTGAGCCCACATAGTGCTTCAACACCATTCTGATTGGCTGATGCCCTTGCCAACGGCTGTGAAGCAATCTAATACCCGTGGAGCACAGTGGGTTGCACAGTGGTTTACTTACCTATTTTCCTTTCCTGATTGTCACTAGTCTAAGGATGAGAACTACATTATAGTTGTCATTTTCTCCAGTGTCTGATATGAGTGGAGTCTTCAGGTTGGAAGGAGGTGGAGAGATGGCCAGGCTGTTTGACACCTACTATAACTATGCTATAGGAAGATACTCGTTACTGGGCAGGAGGCAATCCAGAGCTGTGCTTAGAGCCTGCAGTCTTGTTAGACTGCTTGACTTTAAATCCCAGTTCTGTGTCCCACACAAACTGAGTGCTCTTGGGTAAGTTACTTAATCTCCCTGTGTCTTAGTTTCATTTGTTGAATGGTAATAGTAAAAGAACCTACCACATAGTGATGATATGATGATGAAATGACAATACATATAGAGGATTTAGCATGGTGCCAGACATATAGTAAGCAATCAACATGTA
The DNA here is from genome assembly GCF_054644295.1 of Miniopterus natalensis. NCBI lineage: Eukaryota > Metazoa > Chordata > Mammalia > Chiroptera > Miniopteridae > Miniopterus > Miniopterus natalensis. Next base: position 126,839,313 of record NC_142082.1, read on the forward strand.
TTAGCTTTAATAATTACTGTTCCTTTATGCAGACATGAGAACAGCTCCAGGTAACAGTCACTCTATTACTCTAAAGCAGTGTTACACAAGCAATCATACTGTTTTCCACATGTAAATAGGCATTTTCCATAAAAAGGTTCTGTGGTCAGTTTTGGTTGAGCAATGCTGAATTAACCAAGCTTAAATAAAGTTTGCTCCTGGATACATTAATATGCTAATGTATTATATAAAACTCCAAAAAGGTTTTTTTAAATCAGTTAAAAAACAGATTTTACCATCAAACTTTTTGTTGTTGTTGCTGTTGAGAATACTTTTATGGAAATACCACCACACTGAGGATTTTGACCTCAATTGTTATGTAAAAATCCCTGGCCCTCTTAAGTGGGCAGGATCATACAAAACCACAATATGCTTTTAAAAAATATATCCAGTCCCAAGTGGCCTAGATGCAAAATGGGCAAGTGATCTCCTTGGTTCTTTTCCCCTAGACTCATCTTGTCATTCAAATCGTGAGACAAAGCAAGGAGAAACCAATCTTAGTTAAAGAATCTAAAGTAAAAGTACCCGTAGACCAACCGAGAGCAGGCTGACAGCTGGGAGAGGGGGGAGGGATTGATCAAGAAGAGAAAGAGCTCATTGACAGGAACAACAGTTTGGTAATTTTGGGGTGGGGGAGAGGAGGTGGAAGAGTGTATAGGGAGAATAAATGGTGATGGAAAAAAATTAAATAAGGAAAAAAATAATTAAAAAAATAAAGTAAAAATACCTTTCTCCCTTAAGCTTAGAGTAGCTCAACTAAGCCTTCTTCTACCCCCTGCTCTCTGACTCAACCCTAGTCCTTCCTATGGCTGAGGTTTCCTCCTACATTGTAGTTGACCCCAGTCCCATGTTACCTATCAATGGATTTTAGTTTCAATAGACATTTCAAAGAAAGACTCAGTTAGCAACCGCTACATCACATAGACACAAGAAACTTGACCATCTTGACTCATCATACCAAAAGCTTCACTTAAGTAACTTGAAATCAATGATGCGCTTGACCTTGGCCCAACAAATTAGTACCCCTTCTCATGTCTGGAGTCAGCAGGAGAGGTGAAGGCTCAACTGTGCCCAGAAACCTAGAGTAGGGCAGGGCACAATTAACATTTGCTGTGTGCTTATTGAATTCATGAAAAGATGAAAGATGAATGAATGTTTAGGTAAGATATGGGGAGGAAATGCCACATTTTCAGTTGTGCTCATAATATAGCTAACATTCCACAGACTATCAATATTAAAATCATAAATTTAAAGTTACTTAATTAAATGCAATACTTTTTTTTTTTTTTTTTTTTTTTTTTTTTTTTTTTTTACTTGAGCTTAGAGAGACATTTTAAACGTTTTGGTTATTTCCTCTGCCTTTCATTAATCTCCAAGTAGTTTCACATGAGGATTTGACTTTCTCATTCATATGTGTACCAGTGGGTCCTCCTTTGGTTATGAGATTTAGTGGTGTTGACTTATTAACATCATCCTCTCCCTTCAGCAAATTCATGTCCCATTTCTCTCATTTGCTTAACCCTAAAGTTAATTTTATTGGCAGTCACTTTGTTTTCTCATTCAATAAGATTATTTAAGACCTGGGAATTCTGGATAATGCCCACAGTGCTCCTGGTAGGCGGTGTACTTAATTGTGCAAAGCAAAGAGCATCTCTCTGTTACAAATGACAGACAGCTCGCCTGATAAAGTATTCCTGAATAAACCCTTCCCTGCCAGTCCCGTGAAGTTGTCACCTCATTATCTCTGGCATGGGGTGTCACAGAAGAGGAGTCTGAGACTCTCCTGACTTGGACTTCTTTTAATTTAGTCTTACTTTTAGACTTGGAAGCTTGAAAATTTTTTAAAATTTTTTTGAAATTTAAAGATTTCACCAGATTTTGTTTACTGTTATTGATTTTGATTAGAAAATACAAAGCCTTTTCAATATCCAATTTTAGTTCCTTTTTAGTTTGAAAAAATGTTCTTCAATTATACCCTTGAGTATGTGTCCTGGCATTTTTTCTTATGCTTTCCTTCAGAAATGGATATTAACTTTTAGATTGCCTTATGATATTCCACATTGTTCATCTTCTATTATTGCTTCTTGTTATGGGTCCTGCATATTTTCTTGGCCTCTATTATTTCACTATGATTTTCTGTAGGAATGCCTACATTTTTCTGCCACTGCTATCAACCTGAATAGTTCTAAATTCCAACCTTGCCTATACCTGCCATTCCTCTTTTCATCTTGTTGAGGATATATAGTAGTTCTTACTCATTTCCTTTGAAAGTTCATTTTCTGTACTCTTCTTTTTGTTGTTGGTTGGAAGGGTGGGGTATTTTCTTATTGTGATTTCAATACTCACAATTTCATGTATATAGAATTCTGGGTTTGGGCTGAGGTTCCAGGAACAACATAAAAGTGGATCAAGATTGATCTGTGGGTTAAAGATTTGGGAGAAAAGCAAGATCTGGAGGACAAAATTGAGTGATGAAGCTGGAGCCAAGATCAAGGACAAAACCAAACAAAACCTCAGGGTGAAGATAGTCATAGACCTGGTATAAAACATGGGACTAGAAAGCAAAGTGGCTCTGGAATAGAGAGAAGAGGGCTGAATTTTGAATCTCTGAGACACTACAGGGAGCTACTAAATATACTGAGCAATTTAGACAAAGGGGGAAGTTGGGTAGACAAGAAACCCTGTCTCAACCTGGTGTTGAAGCTTACGCTGGAAAGGACTGAGATGGGGGCGCATGGCTTCTGGCAGAAGTCTTTCCTAAGACAATATTTGTAACTCAGGTTGGCTGCCAGTGTTGCCTTGATCCTGTTCATCACAAATAAGAATATGCGCACTTCCATTTGTTTTGGCAACTGCTGAGTTTGCTTCTCTCTTGGAGGACTCTACAGGCATTTTAAGGGAAAGACTTCTTAAGAGCTTTGATTCACTCAACCATTTTCTATCAATTCCCAAATTGTATTTAAAGATGTATATTTTTGTGAGACACAAAAGAAATATGAATATAAAACAGAAGTTCCAATTGCTGTGGATAATATTCTACAAATATTCTTTCCCCATACCCACTCTCAGAACAGACTGGAATTGATTTTAGATATCCAGCATTCACTCACGTATGTAGACTGAATAAGATGATGAACGGAAGTGTCAGTTGCCCAAGCTTGTGTGATGTGGAAATGTGCCCAGGGGGAAGTAAAATGAAATTATTAGATCACTGGGCTTTCCAAAGCCCTAACATGATAACCTCTTTGAGAGATGACTGAAAAGCTTTGGTATTAAGTTCCTGGCATTGGAGCAATTCAAAAAGTCGCCATTTAAATGAAGCATCTCTTTTCAGGGAAATTCAGAAAAGCTAATGTGTTAAGATAGAAGTATTAAGATAAGAGTCAAGGAATCTTTCAACAGGAATGTACTTTACTGGGCTAAAACATTGCAGTCTAGCCCTGCCCCGAGTCAGTGGAGACAACCTGAGGGACTTGTAAGAAACACAAACAGAACATTGAAACACATCACCTCTTGGATTTCAGAAACATGTCTTCCAAAGTCAACGCATGTTTTCAATTCCAGAGTGCTCCACTTAAGTTCTGTTTTCCATTGAACTTTAAAAAAATACACAAGGAGAGTTGGTACACAGCATGTGATGGGAGCTGCTGTACACACAAAAACAAGTCACAAGCTAATGGGAGATTAGATTAGGACTTTTATAGTTAATATACATCAACAGGTTTTTCAAGCAAAGAGGAACATATCCTTCATTTTATTTATGAATCCTGCCTTCAGAACTTGCTCTCCCTTAGGAACTGTTTTTCCTTGGACTCATTTACTCATCCATCCATCCATCCATCCATCCATCCATCCATCCATCCATCCATCCATCCATCATTTGAGTATTTACTATGTGCCAGTCATCATGTGAATAGGAATTCAATGAAGAATAAAATAGGCTGTTCTTGATCCTGGTTTGTGAAATCTGCCTTCACCTCCCGAGACTCTCAGGTTCTCCACTCAGTGAGTTCTCTGAACTCTGGTCTGCTTGGATTCCCTCTCCCTGCACACAGACTGCAAACTCTCCCAACGCAGAAAGCTGGGAAATCATAAGGCCCACCTGTTTGCCTCCCTTCTCTCTGCATCACTGTCCTTTATTACCTGATGTCCAGTATCTCAAAAACCACGTCACATATTTTTTTCCATTGTAGTTTTGTTATATTAGAATGGTAAAACCATATCTTGTTTATTCATTCGGGTGAAAGCAGGTATCTCCTATTGAGTTTTGAGAGTTCTTTACATATTCTGGACAGAAGTCCTTTGTCAAATATGTGATCTCCCAAATATTTTCTCCCATTTCATAGGCTGTCTTTTTATTTTCTTAACGGTATCTCTTTGGGAGAAAAAGTTTTTAATTTTGATGTTCAATTTGGTGTCATATCCAAAAATCCTTTTTCCTAACCCCTGGTCAGAAGTTTTCTCCTATCCATTTGCTCCCTTTTAGGTTGTTATTCCTTTCATTCTATTTTAATTATGAGTGTAGAGAAAATTCATTTTTGTTGCCAAATTGTGTGATATCTCCTCTCAAAGCAGACATCCATGTGGGATATGTCCTTGGGGATTTTGACACACCTGTAATTATTCTGAGTCTCCACTGGATGTCAATACTGCTCAAGGAAAAGCAGTTCAGACAGCATATTGAGTGCACAAAAAGCAATCCATGTTTTTAAGAACTGCGACAGTGGAATAGTTAGAAAGGAGGCTAGAAGCGAAATGCACAAAGAGGAATGTCTCTCCTTCAGCTCTGTAATAATGTCAGGCAGAGTGGTGGGATAAGTGCTGGAATTTGTAGTGGCGTTGAACCTGAAAGACTTAATTCTCTTCTGCACTCTGGCTCTTTGATTGCTGACTTAGGCAAAAATGAAACCACATTTTTGCTTGAATTGTTTGGTTAATTCTCACAAGGTATTTTATTGAACTAAAATTGGAGATCCAATCGTTTTCATTTCTTTTGTTCACTTCCCAAAACTACAAACTTCTGCAGCGATCAGGTAGAAAGGAATGGCTTTGCTAAGAAATTACCTGGGCCATTTTGGTCCATATATAAGAATATCACTAAGCTCAGGAATATGAAAGAAGACCCAAAGAGGCAAGTGACTTTTGACATACTTCTGAACAGGTTTTTTTTTGTTTTGTTTTTTAATGTATCTTTATTGATTTCAGAGAGAAGAAAGGAGAGAGAGAGAGAGAGAGAGATAGGAAACATCAATGATGAGAAAGTCATTGATCGAGCCCACAACCCAGGCATGTGCCCTGACCAGGAATTGAACCCCGATCGCCTGGATCCTAGGTTGACACTCAACCGCTGAGCCACGCCTGGCCAGGCTGAGCAGGTTTTAATTCCAGGAAGGACTTAGCCTGTTTAAGGACTGAAACAAGAAAAGCAAAGTTGGATTTATATTGCCCTTTCCTCCTAGTAATCTGGCATATGAAAATTGCAATTTGATGCTTAAACACTATAAGAAATGAATTCCAGATATTGTTTTTAGTGTCTTTATTGCAAAGAAGGTAATTATATCCCTATCATTGTGATATTTTTAATGAAATATTGTTTTTCTTTAAGGTGATGAATTTTGAAAATTGGGAAGAGTAGAACATACAACATTTTGACAATATGGTCTGAAGGTGGGAGGCAGGGATATGGAACTGATCAGGTTCTTTTAGCAAGGGGTTATGTCAATGCATATTTTATGAAATATCTTAAGTGTGCTGTATTAGTATATTTAGCAAGTCCGTCAGTTGACAGAACATGAAAGTGAGCTGATGCTCATCTCTACTCATCGTTGCCTGACTAACTTCGTGCTACTATTACTAGCAATAATAAAAATATAGAATGAGTAACCATATCTAAAGCTGATAGAATTTTTGAGTGAACAACTTTAAAAATGTTCTCACATTTAGAAAAAGATACCCAACATACAGTGTAAGATATGGGGATAATCTGATTCAAGCAGAATTAGCTCTTAAAAGTAAGATGCTATCTTAATACATATGTATTCAGGTACTGCTTATAGAGCAAAGGTAAGGTTTTTAGCTCTTTCTAGGGACTGTGAAGTTTTTGTTATGACCTATTTCCCATGGGAGCTTAACTTCCCTATATAGCTAAATATCCAACAAACATTTGAATTGTTGTAACTGGGCTGGCCTACAAATGTGTGCCACTGACATATTGTGATTCTTGCATCGGTTATAAATGGCTGGTAAAGTTGAACTGCATTCAGTTTCAGTATTTTCTATGGTGATGAGATTCTGTCCTAGCATGCATGGTTTTTGGCCTATTTCTCCACAGTGTCCAACATGTCGCATTATTATAATCATATACACACTTTGGCAACTGGCTCAAAGCTTCCTACTATTATCCGTTCCCTGAGTTAACGAGGCTTGTAAGAAATGTAAATACAGCATTTCTATTTATCAAATTTGCTCATGTCAAATGAAAGACCTAGATTGTCTGCTTGTAACTGATGGGTTGGCTTTTCCTATAGGCTGCTGGCATGAGATACAGAAAATTATGAAGGTGTAAATCATACTCTAACATGGCCAAAAGCTTTGTCCCAGACACAGTATTGGCACAAAACTAAAAATGTTGGATTGATTTTCCATAAGTTCAGAGCCGTGGCTTTCCTATTCTTTTTGTTATGCCAAGTTATATCGTTAGTGTGTTTTTTCTGTTTTGACATGATCTTGTGTTATGGTCCCATCTTCCAAATTTCCCTTTTAAGCTATTCTCTGGCTTGCTTTTATTAAATGAGAAGAATTCCAAATCTGGAATACTATTTAAAATCCTTTGGGTGACCACTTTAATACCAAAAATGGAATATTGGAAGCATTGCACTGGAATAAAAACAAAACAATTAAAGATTCTTAAATAGCAATAGTCAGTTCCAGTGTGTCAAATTAAATCTGTGCCTCAAAAGATAGTAATTTTTTCATTTTCAAATTCATTAAGCTAAGTTTTAAGTTATAAGGCATAATAAATCTTATCTGTGTTTTTCCTTTGTTTGGATAAGGAAAACCTTTGGATTTTTGGTGTTTTATAACCAAAATTTTTTCTCATGAGGAAATAAATGATGGGAGACAACCTATCATTCAATAAAAAGAAAGGAATTTAAAAAACTCAGATAATTTGAGAACAGACATTTTCTCAAGTATTAATTGCTGCTCAAGATTAATTTCACATAAAGCTGTTCATCAATGTTTTCTTAGATGACTCAAAATACTAATTTAAATATAGATTTCACCATCAAAATCTTTCAAGTAGAAGGTGTAAAGATGAATGTTTCATATTTCAGTTTTAATAGCTTTTTAAAACTATGAAGTCTAGAATTTAGGAGTCTGTGAATTTAGGCTCCAGAAGGTCACTTAATAGAATAGCTGAGACACTTTACTGTACTATTTCTAGCGTGACACGGGCCCACAGTAGGTGTTCAATAAGTCAGTGATGTCTACCAAATGAATGAAATCACGGGTTCATTGCAGTGACATGTAGCACAATCAGGGGCTCTCCTAGAGTGGCAGAGCAGGTTTAGAAACAAATCCTGGAAATGAAGCAGCAATAAAAGTGCCAGACATAGAGTCTGCAGCATCTTTATCCCCAAACTAGTAATTTATGCTGAAGGAAAGAATACAGGCCCACAATCGTTCATGCCCGTTTTCAAAATCCAAAATGCTCAAAGAGCTAAAAGTATTTTCCTTAATTCACTTGAAGGTAAAACCAGATCTAAGCTGACAGAGGTTATTTATGTTGTTTACTTATTCCACTTAGTGTAAATATTCACATATTTTGCTGTAGAAACCCTGATGTGTTTCATTACAGAGTCTTACTGCAGATCCTTGTGGGAGGCTATATAATAGACAGTATTTGCACTTTAATACCTTCCTAAACTACATGCAGTTCTGAGTTCTTACACATTTTCACCCCAAGGTGTAGGAAAAGGGCTTGTGGCTATGTATAGTTTGTGAATTGTTGGAATGCTTTCTGCTTATTTTTCTATTTGTCAATTATCCTCTCCTTTCTGATGCTCAACTCCCAACAAAGGTTTTGTGCACAGTAACTTCTCTTCTAGAGGGTGAATGCTTCCTTGATTCACAGCATGAATCACTGCCCCTTCATCAGCCATCAACCCTCACTGGGACTTGGGTCTATGGGAGTGGTGCCATCTGTGCTCGGTTAACATGGTAAAGCCCTGGTACCACCCGTGACTTATAGGAGCACCCTGCGTTTAAGCGGGCTCCCTGTGGGACCATCAGAGATATTACACACAGCGTATGCGTGATCACACACACTGAGTGATCAGTATGCGGACTGCACACAGTTTTCTCCATGGAGTATCCGAATAGAACCTATCATTTGAGCTTTGTTAGTTTCAGGCATAAACCATCTGGAGATCCAAGGACAAGAATCCAGCTACGTATTTATCCCTGACCAATGAATGGTCCTTCTGTATCATTGTACAAATATTATCTGGATAAACCGAACTTTTGCATGAAAACCAGGCCTGATAGATCTACTCCATGAGGGACAGATCCCAAGTTAAAATGCCTTCGCATCTGACTTTAAGTAAGTGATCTAATTGGCCCTGGTTGATAGTATCAGAACAGAATAGAAGTGAAACTAATATTAGTTCATTGTGTTCCTCATTAATAGTTTGGGCTATGGAATTTTGGGGATGATTGGGGTGTTTAATGCTCTAAATTTATCCATGTAATCACTCTGCCTAACTTTACTAATGGTAGAGTTGCATTGAGACTTGGCAAGACAGAAAACTAGTATTCAAAATCTGCTGTGATAACCCGGACATAGGAGCAAGGGAGTTTGTTGGCTTGTACTTTTTGTTTCTTCTTGACTTTGGATTTTAGAAGATCCAGAGGAAATATTAGTCCTATGTGGTTTCTTTGATGGCATTGCTCTCCTTCCCTCCTCTACCCTTCTTTCTTTACCCGTATCCCCCCTCTCTAATCATCTATTGCTCACTGTCCAGACTCTCTGTATGCCTGACTGTGGTTCTAGCTGCGTTTTTCCCACACTGGGAAACTATAAGAAAAGATGGGAAAGGAGAGAAATGGGCATTTTTCATCTTCCAGTGAGATTTAAAACATTACTGAAATAATTAATTACACCATTTTTAGCCCTATAAAAGTAAAGTTTCCTTATAGCAGTGATGACAATTCTTAAATTTCACTTTGAGAACTATTTAAACTAGAGACCATTTAGTTTGGAAGTTGTGGAAATGAGATGTAACTCGTTTAGCACTTCAAATCTCTTGGGAGATTTTGACTGAATTTACAGGTGCTAATTTGTTATAATAAAGTGAAATCTGTTTGTTTGTTGACCCAGGGATGAATTATTTAGAATCTTGTCAGAGAAAGTTCTGAAAGTTTCATTTTAGAGGGGTTCCCACGGGAAATTTTCTCATCAAAATTCTTGTTTGGATATTCTGACTCATGACTATTATTCAGAAAACAAACAAATAAATAAAACTCCAGGGTCTAGCAACAGTGAATAAACACTTCTTTTCTAATGTTTCTGAGTGTTTGGAATTATACTGTGAAATGTGTTGAGAAAACCTTCTGACCTTTCTGAGAGTATTTTCAGCAAGTAGCTAGAAGGTGAGTTTAAAACCAGTTGGGACACAGCAGCTGCACCAGCCTTGACTTCTTAAGTGGCATCTCTAGAGATAGAGGTGAAATCCCAGTTTCTCGCCTTCAAACAAGCAAGAGGCACTAGGAGCGTGCTCTTTGGGAAGCTGAGAACCTCGATGTCCCATGTTCTGGTCCAGGCTATTTCAGTGCCTTCCTCTGTCTTCCCCCATGATCCTGGGGCGCCCTACACTACTTACCAAGGCTTCAGACACTCCTGATGGTTGCAGTGACCCTAGACGCCACAGAAGCATACGGGCCTCAGGCAAGAGTGCGAGTGCAGTGGGCTGTGGGGCTGCGGAGCACTGGCAGCACTGCCTGCGCAAAAGGGGAGGCTCCAGAACCGGTACAGGTCCCTTGTTGTTAGATTCCTTTGTTCCCCCCAAAGGAAGCAAAAAATTCAGATTATTTTTAGACGCAATTTTAAATATCTACTGTCATTATTCAGGTTTCTTGGAAAACAAAAACATAGCCACAGGCTGGATCTGGCCTGTGAGCTGCCTGCTGTGGCTTCTGCCCTAAATGAAACAAAGCCAGGAGGAGAGATCTAACAGCTCACCTCTGTACTCAGTGATTTATATTACCTATATTTTAAAGCTTTCGTATCTTTCTAGTTTATTAGGAATCACAGCAAAACCTAGAGATTATTGCAATACTAAATGCAGATTATATGCACACACCGTGGTCTTGACCAGTCTCGATCATTAGAGAGCATCTGCACGCTGTGTAAGAGGAAAGAGATGCTGATCAATGCATGTGGTTTTGTGCTCTCCAGCTATGATCTTGCTGCAGATTCTGTGAACACTGACCCTGTAGCACATACTCTGCTTTAACGAGGGGGCGTTAAACATGATGCCAACATGATGAACTAACCGTGAGGAACCCCCTCCAGAGGAGACCACCCAAAGAGAAGCTGAATTAAAGTCCCCGTAAAACAAACCATCGCTGGCGGGAAATGAAAAGTACTTAAGAAACAGCTGAAATTTACAATGATTTCAGACCCACTTGGTCACAGCCCCTTCCCCTAAAATAAAGCAATCTCATTTCAAGTGATTTTTCTATAGCTTGTGTTTGTAATAGAAACATATGTTTAGGACCTGGACACAAATATTTCAGAATATGACTGCTATCAACCCATGGTGAGCTGGATCACCTGAATTTTGTGGTTGTGCCTCTTTTTTTTAAAAAAATCCTCACTCAAGGATATGTTTTTATTGATTTTTTTGAGAGAGAGGAAGGGAGGGAGACAGAGAAAGAGAGAAACATCAATTGGCTGCCTTCTGTATGCTCCCCGACCAGGGATAGAACCTGCGACCTAAGTATGTGCCCTGGGCTGGAATTGAACCCACAACCTTGTGTATGGGATGACTCTCCAACCAACCGGGCCACCCGGCCAGGGCTGGCTCACCTAGATTTTATAGACACAAACTGCATCTACATAAAACAAAGTAAGGGATTTATTTATTGTTTTTATTTCAACATATGTTTACTGAGTTTTTTGCTAAGTGTTAGAGTTGAAAGATAATTCTGACAATACCTTCCATGAAATCCATCAAATCTAAGAGGGAGGAGAGAAGCATAAGCAGCCGACTAAATATAACGCATTAAGCATAAGGGCGATGGTATGTGCTGCTCCGCCTGCAACCCCTGCGGCTTCTACTGGAACATGTGTGTAGAATCCACCTGCGTTTCTCCATTGCCAGGAGCCTCGTCTAAGACACGATGATCTCTCCAGGACTATTGCCACAGCCTCCTACCTGCTCCCCAGGCTTCCCTTCCTGCCACCGTCCCCATCCAGTTCCTAACAACCAGAGCAATTTAAAGACACGAACAAAGCCCTCTAGGTGTGGTTATTGGCTTTCTCTCCAGCCCCAGCCCCAGCCCCCGGCCCTGGCCCTCCTGGTCTGGTCCCTGTCATTTCTCACAAGGAGCTAAATGCTTCCCTTGGGTGGAAGCCTGATGCTATTTCCTCCGCCAAGAAACTCTTCCTTGTCTTAAATGTCACTTCCTTAAAAGGTGTTGGTTGCTCTAAATTCTCCACTTTAAGCTTCATCTCTATTTTGCTTTTAACCTTTAATCTAATGCACACTTATTTTTGTCTGTTTTCTGGAATTTTCATCTGTCTCCTCCACTAGATTTCATGAAATCATCATTTTTGTCTCTCTTGGTCCCTGTTGTATTATCAACATCTAGTTGGGCTCATCGTGTACACAGTCGGCCCTCCATAAATATTTATTCTAAGAATGAAGGAATCACAGGGACCTGTTGGACAAATTGGGGAGCAATTTATTCCGTTGAGACTAGAGAATAGGAAAAGATGGTCGGCCATTGTATTAATTTCCTAGGGCTGCATAAAAACAAGTAGCACAAACTGGATGGCTAAAAACAACCAAAATTTACTCTTTCACCATTCTGGAGACTGGAAATCTGAAATCAAAGTGTCTGCAGGGTTGGTCCTTTCTTGGGGCCTCAGAAGGAAAATCTGTTTCCAGCCCCTCTCCTATGTTTTGGCGGCTGCCGGCGATTCTCAGTGTTCCTTAGCTAGTGGCAGCAAAACTCCGATTTGCGCCTCCATCGTCACGTGGCATTCTCCGTGTGTGTGTGTGTGTGTGTGTGTGTGTGTGTGTCCAAATTTTTCTCTTCTTGTGCCCGATCCTAATCCAGTATGACCTTATTTAAATTTCAGTACATCTGCAAAGACTATTTCCAAATAAGATCATGGTTACAGGTACCAGTGAGTTAGGACTTGAACATACCAAGCTTTTGGGAGAATGCAATCAAACCCATGACAGTCATCTGTTTCAGACAGAGTGACATTAGAGTAGTGATAGTAAAAGATGAATAGCCCAGCTGGAGTGGCTCAGTTGCTTGAGAGTCGTCCTGTGCACCAAAGGGTTGCTGGTTCTATTCCGGGTCAGGGCACATACCTGGGTTGTGGGTTTGGTCCTGGCATGTGTACAGTTAGAGGAATGAGCAGGACAATAAATTTAGAATAAGAGAGGTATCAAAATTGGCTTGGAAGGGTGGACTTGAATTCTACATGGAGGAGTCTTGATTTTATTCTATCGTCTTAGTCTGCTCAAGCTGCCATAACAAAATACATAGGCTGAGTGGCTTAAACAATTTTTTCACAGTTCTGCAGACTGGAAGTACAAGATAAAAGTGCTAGCAGGGTTGGTGTCTAATAAGAGCATTCTTTTGGGGTTGCAGATGGCCACTTTCTCTCTATGTCCTCACAGGGTGGGGAGAGGTATCTCCAGTGTCTCTCTTCTTATAAGGGCAACAGCCCTGTGGTAGTAGGGCCCTACTCTTGTGACCTCATTTAGCCTTTAGCACCTCCTCATAGGCCCTATTTCCAAATATAGTCAGACTGGGGGTTAAGACTTCACCTCTAAGAATAGTAAATTACATTAGTACTGAGGCAAAGAAATAGGAGATTTATCTGAGAGACATTTCAGAGGTAGAATCTACAGGGCTTGGAGGGTGTGATGGAGAAGGAAGGGTTCGGGATAGATGAGAGAATCTGGTGACACTTTGTATTAATCTTATTTTCATTCGTCTGTTTTGCTGTGGTAGGTTAGCTTGGGCAGGCATGTTTATGCATGTCAGAATTTCTCTGTTTTCCATTTTATAAAACTGAGACTCTACCACAATTTTCCTGACTCTGATTTTTTTATTTCCTGACTCTAATTTTTCTGTTATAAAAATTCTTTCCAAAACCTTGGCCTGCTTGGCTGGCTCCTGTCCCCCAACAAGGCCTTCTCCGTTGCATCTCCTGGAAGGTTAGAATCTGTCCCTCAACTGTGATCCCAGTTCAGAACCTTGCTTAATTTTCTTTTCAATTGTTGATGTATGGACACCCACTGCTTATATTACATTTGTATTTCTTGGTCCTAGCATTTGCTTGTATCACCTCTGACCTTACTAAACTTGTGGACATTCAACTACCTGGCTGCTCCCATCAAAGCAAGCTTATTGCCAAATTAGATTCTTCCAACATCCTTCTTGCCCATCCTCAGCCTTCTCCCAACTGGCCTTTGTTTCTGACATCTTGGCGTCTTTTCTCCCAAAGTTTTCTTAGTGATGGAACTACTTTCTAACTCAAGCAGCTACGTAAATGAAGAATTAATTTAGGCAACCAAGCCTCCCCCTCTTTTGCCCTACTGAATTCATTGCCTTAGCAATTGTTTCAATGCATGCGTCTGTACCATGGTAAATAGTTCTTTCAAAGCAGGGTAGTTTTTATAACCTTCAAATTTATGTTGCTTTACTAATATAAAACAGTTTCTTGTAAATATGAAAAGCCTAAACTCAATGTTTTGCCCTATAATATTCTCCACCAGACTGATTCTGATGGGCCAGTAGTTGCAAAGTTGAACCTTATTTAGTGTAGGGTAGTGATCTTCCCACTGCCCTGGTGAGCAGAGTGATCACGAGCACGGGAGGGGCTCATCCACCCCCACACTGCTCCTGTTCAGCCCCCTTTACCCCTCACTGTGTGCTCAGTATCTTTTCTGTAGGTAGTTTTGTTTTTAAGTATTGTTTTAAAGCTTTAGAGAAGTAAGAATTTTTTCCAGGGAAAGTTTATAGAGCCTTCCTTTAGAGTTTTGAATGGTTATATTCCCATAGACAGCCTGAAGATTGTAATTTGTAAAATGACTTTACATATAAAAATATGTAAACATAGTTATTGTATTATACTTCATCCAAATAGTTTTTGTTTGGTTCAAAATTTTATATATATGTAATGTATATATTCTATATATACACATTATGTATATACACATATATCCTATAGATTATATCTTATAAACAGTTTAATGTATACTTAATTTGGAAAATAATTTTGATTTTAATACATATATCAAACTATTTAAAGATGAATTTTTAAAGGAGTAGAAAGTAAAAATTCGGTTTGGAAAGATAAAATTCTGGAGGGGAGAAAAACATTTTAAGGAAGGATAGATTGGATTACATGCCAAAAGTACTCAGAGAACAAGTTCAGTTGTTTCAAATGGATCAAATATCATAATATAATTTTCAAATTTGAATACTATAAACATTAGCTTCTCAATTTTTATGTGGCTCGTTAATATTAGTGAGCAGTGCCAAATGGCCCCTAAAACCAACTTATTCTTTTCCACTTAAATTGTGTTTTTCAAAATCTGTAAGGTTATTCCAGTCCAATATTCTTAGATATGTTTATATTTAAGTATAAAGTCAATATTTTTAAATGTGATATTGAATATAAGATTGAATGTATTGTGTTGTGGAGGAAAATACATAGATATTTTACAGAATAAAATATTCAGTTTATAGATGTTATTAGAGAAGACTTCAGATTTTTATCATACAAAAATAATGGAAAATTATCATCTCAGATTGGGCATCCTGACTGGAGATTGCCCGCTGTGAGTGTGTTTCTAGTTAGTTGGCAATTTCCAAGATGGTTACTCACGCTATTCATAAAATATAATATGGCCCACTAAGACTTTGGTACTGGGGTTTATAAACAGTTTTTCCCTCTTAGACTCTGCTGCATCAGTTTTGTACTACCTGTCATTTTCAAGCTTTAGAAGCTAACATGATGTACAGTCCTTGAAATATAAAAATAGTCATACATTGCAAAGTGAGGTGCCATGGAGTTTCTTTTAAATGGAAAACTTTCCACATGGCTCCACCCCCAGCTAGTCCAGGATCCTGTCTGCCTTTGAAGTGACTATATTTGTGATAGCTCATTTGTCATTCATCTCTCAAGGGTTATTGTCACACATCAGAATAACAAAGCCCTGAACTTCTTCTGATGTTCCTTCCACACCCAGAGCAACTTCGTTCAAAGAGCCAGTTTTCATAGGCTTTGTCTTTACACAGTAGGCTGACTGACAGAGGTCCCTAGAACATGGAGCTAAGATGAGTGTGTCTCCATTCACAGAAAAAGTGCTGGAACCTCAAACCCTAAGAGTTCCCAGGAGCTTGCATCCAATCATTCAGTAAATAGAATAGAATCTTCTCAATTCTACCTCTATATCTCAGAATCCATCCACCTCTATATCTCAGAATCCATCCACTTATCTCCATCGCCACCACCACCATCCCAGCTCTGGCCACTAACATCTATTGCCTGTGTCCCTGCCAGAACTTCCCGTTACCTTGGCCTTTAGTCTCACCCCCCAGAAGTCTGTTGTCTATATTTCAGTGTTGCTAAAAAGTAAATACTTCCAATGTTTCCTTTTGCCACCAGGGTAAAGTCAAAACTCCTCAACATGGCATAAATTTTACTCCTCTCTACCGTCAGTTCTCACTGTCATGTGTTCAGTTTCCTTGTAGTTCCTTGGACCTGACCCCTTGGCCTGGAATGCTGCTCTCTGGTCTCCCTCTGCCTCCTCCGTTGCCTTCCCTTCCTTCTCCCTGACAAACCGTCTTGCCTGCTTAGTTGAACTCATCAATTAGATTATAAACCTTGATGTTGTATACTCTGGAAATCTCTAAATCCCTGAACTGAGTCAGGTACCATGCGTGTGTGCTCCCGTAAGACTCACCACTGTGTGTGATGGCGTATTGACGTGTTACCTTCCCAACCAGACCATCAGCTCCCTGAAGACAAACACCACGTGCTGCTCGTTATTGCATCCTCAGCATCTATGGTTTTGCCTGACACATAATAGGTATCTGCTTTATATTTGTTAAATGAATATTGCCTTGTGCCCATTCACCCCTTACTCCTGATTTTGTGTCTATATTTCATTGGCTCCTGGACATTTGGGAGTCTCCCCTGCATGCTATCCTGTGATTGCCACCATTGCATTTGACATCCAATTTGGCTTTTCTTTTTTTGAACTTGGAAGTTGTTCTCTCTTAGATGCTTTTTCTACTAGCCCTCTGGCCCTCTCTGTTTTAATTGCTTTGGAAAACTACCCTCACTGTGACATTGTCTGCCCAGCTGATGTCCCTTCTGAGCCTGCATCTGTAAGAGGGCAGGGAGATGGGGATTAGATATTTGTTCCCAATTATCTGTTACTACAGTAGCACTCTGCAAAAGTAAAAAAAAAAAAACCTTGGCTTTCTTTTTGACAGCTGGAGAGCTACTCTGGAGCCTGTAGCTGTCATCTGAATTCATCACAGGGTAGTCACGTTTTCCTTACTGGGTGCCTGAGAGCGGTGCCTCTGCTAAAGCAGTCTCGCCTCCGCTCCTCTCAGCCTTTCGCCTCAGGTTTCTAATTAGCTGCTTCCTCTAAAACCTTAGCGATCCCTTTTTATCTCAGTCTGCCTTCTGCAAGCCTCAGCAGGATTCAGAGAGAAACACCTTAATTATTGCCTCCTCAACGGCTTCTATCTTCTCTTTTCCTATTTTCAAATTTTTACACAAAGGATAGAGACAAAAATGTTCCTCCCAATCCTTTCCAAACCTCCAAGATTTTCCTCCAAAAACAGAGAGAGTGACTGAATTCCCCTCTCGGTTCTCTCTTCTCCCCTTCTCTGCCTCTTGTTCTGTTGGGGTGTTTTGCCCTCCTCAAGAGTGACTTTATTTATCTTTTTATATATCTATCTGCCATTTGTATGTCTTCTTAGGAGAACTATCTATTCAAGTCCTTTGACCATCTTTATTCGTTTTTTATTTGTTCTTAATCCTCTCCCGAGGATATTTTTTCCATTGCTTTTCAGAAAGGGGGAGGGGGGGAGAAAAACATTGATGTGAAAGAGACACATCGATTGGTAGCCTCCCGCACGTGCCCCACCGGGGTGAGCCTGCAACTGGGATGAGCCTGCTACCGATGTTCGTGCCCGCGGCCGGAATCGAACCCAGGACCCTTCAGTCCGCAGGCTATGCTCTAACCACTGCGCAAACCGGCCAGGGCGTTTGTCCATCTTTAAATCAGATTATTTGTGTTTGTTTTGTTTTGTTTTTGCTTTTGAGTTGAAGGACTTTCTTATATATAGTCTCACTGGTCCATTTTTGCTTTTGTTATCTGTGCTCCTAGTGTCATATCGTTGGAAATCATTGCCAAGACCTATGTCACTTTCCTCATTTTCTTCTAGAGGTTTCAGTTTCAGGTCTTACATTTAAGCCTTTAATCCATTTTGATTTCTATGAATCTTCAAAAAAATAGAAATGCCGTATGATCCATCAATGCCACTTCTGGGTATTTATCCAAAACTATTTATAACACGTTTTTAAAGAGATATTTTCACTTACATGTTCACTGCTGTGTTATTTACAATAGCCAAGATGTAGAAACAGCCTAAAAGTTTATTGATGGGTGAATGCATAAAGAAAATGTGGTCTGTAATACAGTGAAATATTATTCAGCCTCAAAAAAGGAAATCCTTCATATGCAACAACACTAATGAAACCTGAGGGCATTGTCCTAAGTGAAATAAGGATATTTTTTCCAAGAATATCCAAATAAGGATATTCTTTCCAACAAATAAATTTGTTCACAGAAGAACAAATACTGCATGATTCCACTTATATGAAACACCTAAAATAGTCAGACTGACAGGAACAGAGAGTAGATGGTGGTTGCCAGGAGCTGGGAGGTGGGAGAAACAGGGAGTTACTGTTGAATGGTCTAAGCTTTGGTTGTGCAGGATGAATAAGTTCTAGAGATCAGCTGTGCGGCATTGTGCCTATAGTTAACAATTCTGTACTGTACACATAAAAGTTGGTTAGGAGTGAAGATCTCACTTTAACTGTTCTTACCACGATAAAAAGTTACTTTGTTAATTGTGCTGTTGGCTTCTTGTTGAGACAGGTACTCCTAGCAATTTAAAGCATTTTATAACCTTCTACAAACCCCTGCTTAAGAGACTTTGAATGAATTTTCTTTTTGAAAACTAAACAGCTCAAATAGCAACTAATCTTGTAATAGCTTCACCTCTCTACACCTCTCAGGAAGATCCCCAAATATATATCTTTTTAAATCATGGAAAGTCCTCATTCATTTGTGACACAAATAGATGTTTTCCTGGTGGTCAGAAACAGGGAATAAATTTTCAGTTCTAAGTATCTAATGGATGAGCTCATTAGTGTCTGCAGAACCTTGTAGATGAGAACTTTCTAGATGATCCTCAAATGAAAATGATGAGTTTAATTTTTAGAGAGAATGAAATAGGGTTACACAGACTTTGAATCTGACAATATCTATGCAACACTGTGAATTGATCCAGAGTAAACTCAATTAACTTTTTCATAATAGTCATTCCACTGGTCTGCAAAGTAATGGGTGTAACAACACTAATGGAAATGACTTTGCTTGACCAAAGCAACCTTGTGGTTAGGAGAAAGGAAATGACCAGAGATTGGGAGCAGTGCTGTCCATTAGAAATAACAGAATCCACATGTGTAACCTGAAAGTTTCCAGTAGTCATATTAAAAATAAACAGGTGAAATTAATTTTAATAATATGTATTTTTAACCATATATATCCAAAACACCATCATTTCAACATGTAATCAGATATTATAAGTGAAAGGCTTTTCTTTGGTACTAAATCTTTGAAATTCTATGTGTATTTCACACTTACAGTCCATTTCAATTCTCAAAAGCCAGATGTGGCTACTGGCTATCACACTGGAGGGCACAGATCCAGAGCCTAAGAAAGTGGCTATCTCAGGTATCACTAGAGTGACCGTAAGATGAAAACTGAGGACCAGATGTCTGTCCCCCACTATGTCCCTTACCATGACATTCATAAAGTCCCCAGATATAGATGCTAACTCTGGGAGAAAATTAAGGTTGGCATTTTTAATATGGGCGAGGCTAAGTTGCTTTCACTTCATAGAATGGGGCCCTAAAATACAGATGGAGTTTAGGTATGAATGAATTAGAAATTTGTGTTTCTTGCACTCTAAAGTTTGTGGTCTAAGTCCCCTACTTGTGACACTTACATCACAGAGTGGTTTTGGTTATTAAACGGGAAAATTTATACAAAGACTATGGTACAACGCATGATACGTGCAAGGAGCTCAATACCTTTTCCTTTCCTCAGTTAGTTCAAAATCAAAACAGCCCAAGACCATAGGTTTTAACTCTTTTAAGATCAATAAACTTTCATAGATGGATGTCTGAAGATTTCAGAATGTGGTCACCACAGTCATTAAGTGAGAAAGTATAAGTGAATAAGTGCCACTTATTTTCACTAAAGGATGTCTAAATTAAATCACGTGACATTCTGAGATTCTATAATATCCACATCATTTATGAAGACCAGCACTCAGAACTGGAAACAAATGGATACTAAGGAGTGTATTAAGTACAGGTACATATACTGGTCTATTCATTCATAAACAGACTAAACAAAAATCCTGGAAAATGTATTTAAAGCTAAGGGTTTAAATTGTTTTAAAAGTGAGAAAAGCATCCTAAACACAGGAAACATCAAGTATTATGTTCTCTATTTTTACTTTACTATTTTTTGAGACACGTATTGATTTTGTTGTTTAGATCAAGCTTGAATGGAATCCTGCCATTGTGTCAGCAGTGTTCAGGCCTAACCAGTAAGAAATGACAGAGGCAGAGGCTAAGAAAAATGTTCATGTAGGTGATGTTAACCGTTCACCTAAGAAGCTGGGTGGAAGAATGAAATTATCCATGATTATGGCAGACATACACCATGGAAATATTTTATAAAGAAGAGAATGAGGATTTTGGAGAAAATATTCAGATCTTCCTTTGTATAATATTGTATAGCAATGAAATTCAGGTAACTATTGCCTGAAGACAGTTAACATTATCGTTAGAATATAGGTATAATTACTGTAACAAAGACACAAAATGGCAGTGGTATAAACAATATAAAAATATATTTCTCTCTTATGGAATTATTTAAGAGTAAGCAGCCCAGAGCAGACATGATGGCTTGTCAGTATCAGAAATCTGTATCCTTCTAACTTACAGCCGGTACCCCATTTAGACCAGGACAAGATTGGCCCTGACCTGTGGCCTTGTCTTTGAGAATCCTGCTCTAGCCCTTCTTGAGACATGCAACCTGTCCACAAACCAGAAGTCTCCCGTTTGGGATCAAAGACGTGTGCCTACCTGGAACCTCTGTCTCTTTCCCCATAGTTTAGACCATGTGCTAGGTACTTAGGACCCAGAGTACCCTGTTCAGATGGCCCCAAACCTGCTCCAGAGGTTGAGCATGCCTCTCTCCCAGTGTGGCCTGTGCTGCTGATCTGTGCTCCCCAAGGCTCAAGGCAAGGGGTGGCTAAGTGGCAGCTGTCTGTGGGAACTTAGGCATGTGACCTGGGATGTACGTACATGCCATGAGATCCCTTATAGCGCACCACAGAACCATAGTTGGATGGCAACCGTCATAGGTCAGGGTTAAGTGGTTATTGGTTTCTGACCTCGCTTTACTCAAAGGAGTTCAAGGATTTTATGTTTGAACCTGGCATACAAACTCATTTAATTGTATATCTGTCAAGCTAGGAGCTTAGAACATATTCTATTTAATAGTTTTTAGGCTGATTATAACTCTCTAAATATTTCTGCCCATCGTATTTGCCCCTCCATCAGAATGCTAATCCCAGCCCCTGCGGGTGTCAGCGGTGAGCCCGCTGTGGCTCTGTAATCCCCAACATCAGACTGATGCTTCATGGACCCAAATTACTCCTTCAGCTTCACCCACTGCATCTGAATTTCAGCCAGCAGGAAGGGGAAAGGGGGAGGGGAGGAGACAGCTCTTTCTTTAGGGGACAATCTGGGCAAAAAAAACCCTAACATTACTTCTACTCACATCCCATTGGCCAGAACTTTTCGGCAAGTAGATTTTTACTGGGTATCCCACATTCTTAGCTAAAAGTTCTGTTACTGAGGAAGAAGGAGAGATTCGATATTGGAGGCAACTGGCATCCTAACGCATTCCTCCCCTTTCCAAATGACTTAATCCCAAAGTCCCATTCAGCTACAGGATCAACCTCCAAGTCCAGGGTCTTGGGGTGATATGTGGTCCTCTCCACTAGGTTAATGTAGCTTGTTATGGTCCAGGGATCTGACAACCAATAAAAAGCTATTTGTCTCCCCCCCCCTCCCCCAAACTCAACTGGAAATGGAGAGGAGGGATAAGATATTCACAGTTTAAATGCTCAGTGAAAACAGGGGCAAATGGGAAACCTTAGAGCAGTCATTGGTTTTTAGCAATCATCAAATCTTACTGAGATGGATGTTGCAAAAACCTCGCAGTCTGGCAACCATCCAGTCAGACACAAGCCTGATATCTTTTATTCTTTCTTCTCTATACCCCACAACGAATTGACAATTCTTTTTTTTTTTTTTTTTTGAATTAAGGAACATTTCTAACTTTCATTCATTACATTATCAAAACAGCAGCAATAGATTTACAGAGCTACATTTCAATAACAAAACAGGGAGAAAACGAAATAGTCCAGGGACGTTTAGAGAGTATCAAAGGAGTACACAGTAGGTTAAAACTCTACAGCTAAACTGCGGTTGCACCTAGGTTATATTTATTCCTGAATTTTCTCATTAAGTTCCTCCTTATATCTGCCTTTCTCTCTCTCTTCTTTTTTTTTTTAATATATCTTTATTGATTTAAGAGAGAGGAAAGGAGAGGGAGAGAGAGAGACAGAAACATCAATAATGAGAGAGTCATTGATCGAACCCGCAACCTGGGCCTGTGCCCAGACCGGGAATCGAACCCTGACCGCCTGGATCCCAGGTTGACGCTCAACCGCTGAGCCACGCCCAGCCGGGCCTGCCTTTCTCTTTTCCAACTTGTCGAGATTTGGCTTTGCACTCAAGAATTTTAATCAGGACTGTCAAATATATCTTACTGATTTTTTTTTTTTTTTTGGCTTTCCATTGTATTTTCAATTTTGTCCTGGTCTAAAGTGAGGGAACAAAAGAGGAAAAAAAGATTCAAAGAAAGAGATAGTTCTAATACCCATCATTCTTTGATTCCCAGTGACAGTCTTCAAAAGAAACAGCTTTCCAGTTCATCTTTCTTTGACTAACATATGCAGAGATGTGGTCAGGCATCAGAATGATCAAATGCACAAGAGAGATCTTGCGAACAATAAAAATGCTGCTAGAACATCTCAGTAGACCAAAGGAAATTTGCAGTTAACATTTTTAGCTGCAATTTAGGAAGGCTATCATGAAATGGTATTAGACCCTTTGAAGGAAAATTTCTTATTAGTTTAAAATATTCAGAAATGGAAGCCTGGATAGGGTCCCTGTTGCGCAGTGTTTCAGTTTTCTGTTGCTGCATAACAAATTACCGGAAACTTCACAGCCGAAAACAATGCACATCTATTATCTCACGGCTTCCTTAGGCCAGGCGGCTGAGTTCCCAGTGTCTCACAGACTGCAATCGAGGTGTTGCCCGAAGCTGTAATCTCTTTAGAAGCTAAGGCTACTCTTCCAAGCTCCTGTCATTTTTGGTAGAATTCAATTCTTTGTAGTTGTAGCACCAAAGCCCTCAGTGCTACATAAAAGTCTTAAAAATAAGTAACTACCTTACAGGGGCGGAAAGAAATCAGAGATTCCCCAGGGCAGGGGGCAGGGTAGGAAAGGTTGGATTACAAGGGGCAGGAAAACATTTTGGGGATCATGGATTTGTTCATTTTCTTGGCTGTGGCGATGGCTTCACAGGTACATACATATGTTAAAATTCATCAAATTGTATACTTTAGATAGGTGCAGTGTGTTGCATGTCAGTTGTATCTCAACAGCTTTGAAACAAGGAATATAATGGAAGAGTGACCAATGTGCAACCCACACTGAAGTCTTCCCGTGATGAAGAACCAAGGAGCCCTCAGCTTGTCGCAGTGGAGACAGACTTATCATGAGAAAGACCTTTCCCTGGCCAAGTCTTACATGCTTCATACTACATTAGACACTCTGTATATATACATTATCTTATAAAATTGTCACAAGTACTGCAATACCATTACTTCAAGTGATTCAGGTCACTCTTTTCATAAAACAAGAGCTTTGAGACACTACACACAAAAAACTTCCACAAGATGCCCCAAGTAGAGATCAATCGTGTTCTCAGAGATGCCACACACAGCAGGGGCCTCTGATCCCTGATGTATACAGTATTGCCAAATAAAACTAGCGAATAAAACTGGCTGCTGGATTATTCAAACCTTCCTTCAGAGGCTATATCTAGGAGTTTCTCTGGTTCAGAAAGCACAACATTTAGGGAAGAGAAAGGCAAAAAATTTTCTTTCTCATTATTTAAGTCCATGAACCACAAACTATTTAGCCAATAGAAGGCACTTTATGAAATGTATGAATCAGCTTCACATCGTGCCCATGAGTGGCGAGGTCAGCACTCTCCACCAGAAGGGAAACCATCTTCACATGGAGATATGGACAAATGTCAAGATCTGAGGTAGTATTGACTGGGATCAGTGAAGTCCCACATGAGTAAATGAGATATTTTAACCAGGAGCAACATCAGAATCAGAGCAGCACTTTCAAAGCTCAGCTGCAGTGTGAAAATGGAATGGTTGGGAGGAGAAGGTGGTGTCATAATTATGCCTTAATCAAGCCTGGAAACTTGATGGAATAAAATCAGACTAGTGAGATGAGCTTGACTCTGAAAATCTTGATTATGCAGCTATTGGGCATCTCTGAACCCTATGCTAGGATGGCCAACTTCTGATCTGAGCAAATACATATAAAGCGGTGTAGCTTATGGAACTTCTCTGAGAGGTTATGCAGACAAGCAGCAGACACAATGTGAAGGTTCAGGAAACTGGCTTGATGGTCATGTGTGCCAGTTTAATCCACCCAAGCATGGGACAAGAGAAGATATTTCAGAGGCTTTAGAAAGGGTGATTTCTTAAAAATTGTTTCTTGCCTCAAATTTCATATTTATTAATGAATTTTAAAACTGATTATTAAATTACAACAATCTCTGAAACGGCTAATGTGCATAGGTTCCTAACTTGAGAGTTGAGGGAAAGTTAGTAATTGAGAGAAGACTTAGTTGGTTTCACAAAAGATGAAATTTTAAAATTATTTTTAAGAATGACAGTAATTATAATTTTAATTATAATTACTTAATGATTTAATTATAACTTATATGATTACAATTATAGTTTTATAATCTTATAATCCATGATTATAGTTATATAATTTTATAATCATTATGCCATTATAATGTTTTTAAAATTGTAAATGAAATATTTAAAATAAAGTGCTCACATTGCTTTTTGGTCTCTGCAATGAACTCTAATATTTTTCTGTAGTAGGAAAATTGTTAATATAGGAAACGTACATGCCGTATTGGATGATTTCACTGGGTACTTAAGAATACATCCAATACAAGTAAAGAAAAGTGCTTAGAAGTAAAACAGGAATTTTTAAAAAAATTTCAATTGCTGTTTCATTAGACAAAATCATGCTATTGCAAATTACTTAAATCTAGAAAGTTATCATTGGAATCTAATGCAAAACTCTCATAGATGATAATTGCTATAGCATCAGGCTTATAAGACAAGCAGCACTCTTGGAGTAAATGATGGAAATACATCTACCTGTAAATGCTGTAGAACATCTTTTTTCTTCAGAGACATAATCCAACAATGCAGTTTGGGGCCCGGCAAGCATGTTACAAAACAGGTGAGACACGTTGGAACTGGCCAAGTTCAGCCCTCTTGACCTCTCCTGTTTCACATTTCTTATTTCCTGCAGCATAAATTTGTTTCAAATCAACAGATAAGATAAAAATATAAAAGGGTAAAGAATGTCATTCAAGTTGGGCACAAAACCAGTTTTCAAAATTTTGTGAAATTAAAATTTTAATCATCAAAATGGTGCATCAAAAGAAGTTTCTAATGGTTAGACCTTGGTTCTAAGGGGCAGAATTTGTACTAGGAGAGCTGTTTTTCTGTGTGATGTTGCTTATCCAAATTTTAGACACTGTGCTTAGAAAATCTTTTGCTTGGCTCTCATCTCAGGGTTTTATTATTTTTACTTATTTATGGTTTTCTCCCAAAGCAGTATGAATAAAGGGATGCTAGAATAGCCTACCCATACCCTATGAAGTAACTGTATCAGTTTATTTACTGGAACAGCAATATGTTGTCACATCTTTATCTTAGCCTATCTTTCTCTGTTTAGGACCCTTCCCTTGTGAACCTGGGAGTGTATTTGTTAGGAAATATGATATAGTAATGAACTCTTTTCTTGTAAACAAATGTAGATACATAGAGTTTTGCATACACCTCCTGGCTTGAACACAGTCCCCTACAAAGTAGTTCTTACATTGCCTGACATCGATAGTGTGTCTGCTTTTGTCATTGAATTTTGGATATTTGTATACGTAGTTGGCCATTTTCAGTATGCTAAACTCCTAGAACATGAAGGCTATTTCTTATTTAGGTTTTATCTCCAGAATGTTTAATAAATATTTGTTGAATGCACTGATTTCTTGAGGCTTGGCTTCTTGAGGTTCAATTTGTTATCAGTGATATTTAAAAGCATATTCAAAGACTTGGCACAGAGAGTCTTCTTAACAAATGTTGAATGAATGCTACAACATTTTAGTTGCCTGAATACATGGTACTTACTTTGTAATGTAAATGATATTTTTCATGTATTAATTTTGTGAATAAGCCAAGTTCCTCTCTCTCTCTCTCTCTCTCTCTCACACACACACACACACACACACACGTGCAAATAGACACACACTCTAACTAAAATTGCACAGTATAATAAAGCCACATATAGGGGCGGGTGGGCAAAAGTAGGTTTACAGTTGTGAGTTTGCAAAACTCAGTTTATTCTTGTATTCTTTATTAATTATTGAATTTTTTTCCATATGAACAACTGTAACCCTACTTTTGCCCCACCTTGTGTATAACAAGATATCAGTATATATTTAATATGTTTGTGCTCTGGGATTATGATTAACGTTCCTATCTGAGGATAAAGAAGTATTCCTCGCCCCACATCTCTGCCATTATGAAGAGTCAGCAAGAAATTGTCAGGTATTTCTAGGCTTGCTATAAGATTGTTTGGACTGGTCCTTCTACCGTCCAGATATCATGACGACAGCATGGACCCCACTTCAAGATGATATAAGAAGAATAGAAAGGGAAGAGAGAGGATGTATTAATTTTCTATTTCTGCTTAATGGTGACAGACTTAATGTCTTGGAACAACATAAACTAATTATCTCACAGTTACCTGAGTATCTCACAGTTACCTGAGTCCAAGGTAGCTGAGTCTCATAAGACTGAAACCAAGGTGTCATCTAGACTGTGTCTTCATCCAGAGGCTCAGCTAGGAAAATATTTACTTTCAAGCCTCCTCAGAAAGTTTGCAAAATTCTTTTCTATATTCTTGTAGTACTGAGGTCCCTGTTATCTTGCTTACTGTCCTTCTAAAACTGCTTTCGGCTGCCAGAGACCCTTCTCAGGGCCTTCCCACTTGGCCCCTGCCATCAACTCTCTCACTGTTTCAACCTCTCTGCCTTGGGGGGGGGGGGGGCAGTTCCTTTTAAGTGCTAACCTGATTAGGTCAGGTCCATCCAGATGGTTCCCTTTTGTAGAACTTGAAGTCAGCTATTTAAAAACCTACTCAGCTCCTAATGTAACTTCTCCATCACTTTCACAGGTTCTGCCCACTTAAGGGGAGGGCATTACTAAAGGGTTAGGAATCTTGGGGCCATCAGAGAAGCTTGTCTACCATAAAGGATATTATGGGGTGCATCTTTGAAGCTCTGTAAGTGCAGTGAGAGGCTGTCTGAGATGGGAAGACAAGAATCTCATTTCTCACTGTAGTTCTACCCTGGGAGTATCATGGATAAGAGCAGAGCATGGTACGGGGGTTCCTGGGAAGGTCTGATGCAAGCTCCCTGAAGTTTGTGGGTATAGACAAACATTCTTGGTGCCAGCACATTTTCTGCAAAGACAGATTTGAGAGAATATTTGGCAGCAGAAAGGCAAAAACAGATGGTGGTGTGGTTTGTGTTAGAAGAGAATAGAGTCACCCCAAGTCATCCAAGGCTACCAGGATGGGTGGGAGATGCCTCACTATGAGGGGTACTGGAACATGGACTACTAGAGAGAGACTAAAGGGAGACAAGGCTGTCCCTCTTTGAGGGGCCTCAGGAGCTGAGGAGGCTGAGAGCTGAAATTCTTCTCAAGAGAGCCATGCATGGAATCTCCATGGAGACAGTTATATCAGAAGAGCAAATAGAATCTCCCTGAGCCTGACTGAGATCTTGGTTCCCTGGCCCCCACCAGCAGGTGGCCAATTACTCCAAAAGATCTCTGCCTCCCTTATTTTTCCTCCCAATCTCCAAAATTGGAGGAACTGAGCTTTGAAATAGAAAAGGGGAAGAAGTAAACAGAATCAGACCATCCCTTCTCCCCACTCCAATCTTACAAGTCACAAACCTGGCCTGCTGGAGAGAGGAAGGAGGTGGGAGTAGGAAGGTGGAAAATGAGATTTAAGCCAATATGAGATGAGAGACTTAAACAGACCTGGACTTTAGTGAAAGGCATGGCACATTTCTAAAATGCCCTTAAGAGACAGGGAAGTGACATTTAGCAGAGCATTGAAAACAGTAACTGAAGAAAAATATTTCATGTTTATAACCCATGTTGAAGCTACTTGATAAAACAAGTATACATATATTTAAAATTTCCTCGTTTCCAATTTTTGAAAGTTCAAAACAGAATTTTTCCCCCGTGGCTCCCAATTTTCCAGAAAACAAATGATACCACTAAATTACATAGTAGAGTGAATTAGTTTCAGAGGCATTTCCCAAGAGCACATTTTGATAAGGACAGCTAGCATGAAATCAGTGCACAGGACATGTTACCCGGGTGGTGAAGGAAGGATGCCTCCAAAATTGCTAATGAGGGAAATAACTGCCAAAAACATTTCTGGATGAAAAAGAATACAATTTGAAACATTTGCCTGTGATAAGCAGGCCGTTAAAATGAGGTCCTAATATTTGTTTCTGAATACAGCTATTTTCTCATGTGATACTCGGCATTTAAAAATAATGTGAAGATACATCTGAAAATAAAGAAATGTTTCACAAGAACTCAAAGAAGCCAAGAAACCATGGCAACACAGCAGATTTTGTACATACCCCTCTAAAACAAGTTGACTCATTATGAGGTGAAAGAAGTAGTCCTTATGATACTCAACCATTAGAATATAATTATAATAAATGTAAATCGTGTCTGTAAAACTTAATGATTAAAGATAAATCCACTATTGTAATTCTTGCATTGCTGGTTCAACTGACACCCATTCCATTTTGAATTCTCATGGTGTATTGTAAACTTAATATGTAAGTTTATGTATATATGTGTGTGTGTAGTTGTAAGTCATCACAGCATATTAATCATAGTATAAACCTTTAGAAAGATCTATCTTCAACTTTAAGCAAGCAGTAATAAGGTCAAATTAGCATCAGAAGAAACCAATCTCTTCCAGTTTCTCAACAAGAAGTATTAAGCGTAATAGTTAAGTATCACATCCACATGTTGGAAAAAACCACATGTCCCAACAGAAGGAATAGTAGGCTACAAAGAACTAACCTAATTTTGCTGGTTTGGCACATGGACAACCAGAACAACAAACAGAACATGTGAATGCTAAAATAACTTTTACAACATAGCATCTTTAAAATCAAATTTTCTTAAGCTTCTTGGTTTTAAGACAACTTTATGTAAAATTTTAGTCTTTTACAACAAATACTCTAAATATTTGAAACTATTACTTCAAATAGAAGAACTGCATTGCTAGGAAGTCCTGTGTACTATGCATTTCATGCATGTGAAATAAAATATGAAGGCACATGAGAGGAGTATAGTGAGAGACAGCCACTAATGAATGGTGGGTGCTTGAGGACTCCTTGGCAACCCAATTGAGACTAAGTGGCATGCATTATGCATGATTTTAAAATGTGATTAACAATATTATAAGATTTATTCTTTGTAAGAGACTTAACTGACTTAGACTGTTTTCTAGAATGTGGATTTCCCCCTCTATTTTGGATAATTGAGAAATTGTAAAAAGCTTATGTTATATAGAAATATATCTCTCTATGTGCATATGTACATATGTACATACATACATGTATATATAAATACTTGCCTATGCAAAGGATACTTTCTGAGGGTGAGAAACTGGTGGAAGTGGTTGCCTCTGGAACTAGAATAGTGTGCTGGGGTCAAGGTGGGAGGGTTCCTAGTCTGGTTTTTCCCCAAAGCAGACCTGAGTTAAGAACTTGGGTACAGGTAATTCATGAGAGGTGATGGTGTTAGTGGGGAAGGGCACATCATAAGAAGAGAGCCACAGCTGTTTAATAATGATTCACCTTACTAACTATAGATAAGAGGTTTTCTTACAGACGCTGGAAAGCTGGAGGATATATTGCAAGAAGAAACACAGGACTGTAAAAAGAAATACATTTTGAGAGGAGACCAAGGACAGGACATGCTTTGATTTGGTTGCTGTGCCAGGACCCTGACCCCCTCAGAGAGTTTGCCTCAGGAACACTGACCATTCTCTGGTCCCAGGAATGGGCCGAGCTGTTTGTAACATCGTAGAAGATTAGCTACATTATTATTGGACTTTGAGGTCCTGAAGGCTGGACTGCAGACCCTACCCTTCCCTTTCCCTGTTATACTTGTAGCTTGAAGCTGCATGTAGTTATCTTCTCCCTCACTGGGATATAATCAGCCAACTGGTGAGGGGGGTCAGAGCAGAATTTCCAGGGTGACTGGCTGCTCTCCCCATACTGCTGGCAATAATGGAATAGACACTCATATGTGATTCAAACCTGTCTCTGCTTAATCTGGCTCAAGCAGTGAAAAGTGGTCTCGGACCCCTGGTGTCCAGTTTCAAAGGCAGGAAGCCCAAGTATTGAAGTGGGGAAAGTGAGACAGTAAAGGGAGAGAGCCAAAGAGTGTGATAGTGAGTGTATTTCCAGTGAGGACAAATAAGGCTCAGTCCCATAGGAACTTTTTCAGAAACTATGTGAAACACACTTCAAATGTTTCAATATGGAGGAGAGAGAAAAGGAAGGTTGGGCCATTTATCCATCCACTTCTACCCTCCACCCCCATGGTTGAGAGTTGCCCCAGGAGCATTAACTTCTCAACACTTGGATACAGGTAGTTCATGAGGGGTGACGGTGAAATTGGGGAAGACTAGGGAAAGAAGAGAGGCTAGGATGCTTGTGGTGGAAGCTGTCGTCTTCACCCCAGAGGGCCTTTCGGGTGCTGGAAGGCTGGGGACAATGTGTTTCCATTTCATCCAGTTCCCCTGCCTCTGAGTTCCTGCTCCCACTGTCCCAGGTCCTGTATTCCTTCCCCGCATACTTGATGCACAAGGAAATGGATTCAGACTTATTAAAGGTCAGAATAGTCTTTAATATCCTCATTAACCTGGAAAGCCTTAAACAACTTAAAATTGTTTATTAGCATCTCTGTTCTTATAAAGCCCTTGGTCATCTCCCCCACCCCTGCAGGGACTCTCACTGGGCCCTTTTCACCATAGTTTCCACCATGTAGGTTGGCTTCCTTAGGCTCTTCTCTAAAATCCTTTCCGCTACCCACTCAGTATTCCCAGGACCTCGAGTCCCTAAACCTTCTGGTGCAAACTAGTTTGACTCTGTGCTTTGCTTCCAATGGTTCACATTCTTCATCCAACGTGAGTTACAATGTTATTTTCGTAGCGAAGGTAGTTCTCTCCTAAGAGGAACTTTAGTTTTCACTGCTAAGACAATTTTTTTTACCCTGTTACATACGTAAGGTTGGTGCACAATAAACCCTCTTAAGGTACAGTGGGATCGGAGAGTGCTATTTATTAATGGCATAGGCCTCCCTACATAGTCGGTGTTGGGAGGCCTGCCTCTTGCTTCACCGCCCTGTCACTGATGGCCGTCCTACTTGTCTGCTCACCCCAGGAATCACTGTGGGATGCTCGTCACCACACGACGGGTTGCTCACTCTCCTGCTCACCTGTCCCTTTGTGAAGCACTGACTTTCTTCCAGCAGAAAGAGATTTTTCTGGTTTGCAATTCAAACTGAAAAGCCCCCCACCCCCAGCAATTTAACCTTCCTTCCCCCGCCTGGGTTAGAGCTCCTCAGGCCAGTACCTTTGCACGTCGCTGTTCCACCTGGTGGATTCCAGCGGCTCCAGCCGGCTTCCTTTCATAACCTTCACAGGGTACATGAGAGAGTCGCAAACTGAGCTGCAGAAAGACTTGTATTTCAAGCTGCAAGTCTTCTATCCCGAGCTGAGCTGAGAGGTTCATTTTAAGAAAACTTTAGGGAAATAAATGTTACTTATTTGCCCTGGAGCTTTTAATGGTGACATTATCCCTCTTTTACCACAAGGGAGTTTGACTAATGGCTTAGCCAAGGCTATAATAGAGAGAAATTAGAGGGGGGGGAGGCAAGATTATCTCGAATCCCCACTCCTACCCCTCAATCCCCAGACCAAGATGCACTATTTACCCAATTATCCTCTTAGGGGAAAGATGAGAGCTGATGAAAATACAACTTCAAGCAAGTGTTAAGCCCAGCTTTTCTTCTTAATAATCTAATTCATAACTGGTCACAATGGTTTCCCAAAGGTTCTTGGAAATTAACGTTTAATTTAAACAAGCAAGTTTCCAATAAGCCACTGAGCCAGGTTATATGATTTTAAGACAGCACAAATTCGTCTGCCGAGGATTTTTAGGTGCTGAAGCAGATAGGTTTGTCCTTCCTTGGGCATCTTCCAAATTATAATTCCATTATTCTTTCCCAGATATTGGCATTCTGCAGGCAGCCTGGGAGGTCTAGGTCACACTCTGCCTCTATCTCAACCTCTCAGCTTCTCTCAAGGTCAAATGCAGATAATACTGCCAAGCTGTCTAACATTATTGCCATGACTCATAACTAGCAATTCTTATTTTAAAGCACTTTCCAATTATGCAAATGATAGCTTATCTCAGAGAAGAAAATAAATAAGCTAGTACATGGCAAAAACTGGATACAATGGTATAATCTATATCATATCACCTGCTTCATTTAAAAATGCCTCAAACCAAGAAATGAGAACTTAAAGTGGCTATTTCCTTAACCTAAACACACAAAAAATACCTATCTATTGCTTATCTAACAGAAAGCATTACCTCTTAATGCTTGAAAAAAACACACACCAAAACTTGCTTATATTATATCACAGACATACACACTCAGGGAACAGGGGAAACTAGAAACCAGGAAAAATAAATCTTCTTCATTTTTCTCTTCCTCCCTCCCCACCATGCCCGCCCTGGGAGATTGATCAGAGCTGAAATGTACAAGCTACTCCTGCAAATTCAATGGGCTCAAGTAGAGAAGTTGGTGATGTTAATGATACTTTACATTTGCATAGCCTCTTATGGTTTCCAAAATGCTTTTACATAGATTGTCTCATTTAGAGAGAAGCATTGCACAGATGTCTTGTGGATTTGCAACCATTAAAATTGCTAATTCTGATTCAACTCGCCTAATATTTCAGGTTCGGTTTCACTCACATCTTTTATTCTGCCTTCTGGTTCACAAATATATTTTATTATGCTGATGTAAAATGTGGATCATTTTCCAATTTCTAGGGCTCTTCCTCAAATGAAATCATAGAAAGTTTGAGTTGAAAAGAGCTTTGGAGAAATTTTGTTTTAGATCTTTTTATATTGTGGATAAAACACTGGTTCAGAGGGACACCGTGAATTGCCCAGGGCAATTCTGCTCTGAGCTCTGGAAGATTTGGTGATGTAAAGTGCTGGACATTATTTTTTTTTATTCTTCCTGTGTTTTTTAGAAAAGACTTTTCAGAAAGAGATTTTTTTCTATATTTCAAGTGAATAACCCCTTTTAGCTCGTCCGATCATTTTTCTTTTAATTAAATCAAAGGTTGTCAGATTCCTTATCAGGGGTTGTTTTTACTCTTTTCTCTTTTTTTTAAAAATATATCTTTACTGATTTCAGAGAGAGGCAAGGAGAGGGAGAGAGAGAGATAGAAACATCAATGATGAGAGAGTCATTGATCGAGCCCCCAACCCGGGCATGTGCCCTGACCGGGAATCGAACCCCGATCTCCTGGATCTTAGGTCGACGCTCAACCGCTGAGCCACGCCCGGTTGGGCTTTACTCTTTTCTCTTTAGATCCTTATAAGAATCTTGAAAAAGAGGCAAAGCAGGTATTATTAACCTCATTTTAGAGTGAAGAAATCTGATTCTCAGAGAAGACTTATGAAATGTATACAAGGTCTCATAGCTAGTTAGTGAAATTCACAAGATTAGAAACTACCTTGTCTGATTGTTAGTCATCTTTTTCTTTTTTACTGCATATCACTGTTGGCTCTAGAATAGAGTTGAGAATCATCAGATTTTCCCCAAGATAGATTTTTCTCTTTTTTCCTAAATAGCTTGAGGAAAGAACATGGTGATCATTCAATACCCTATTGAATTGGACACAAGTTGAAGTTTGTCGTGTCTGCATGTATTTGCAAAAATACCTGACTATATAACATTATGTTTCTTTTTAATGTATTATTTTCTATTTCTAGCATTTCCAAAACAAGGTTGGGTAAAAGGCTTATACAAATATGAATATGTTAAATTTTAAATAGAAAGCTTTGCATTTGAATTAGATACGGAGTTAGGGCTAGAAGTGATCCTAACTGTAAAGTGGGTAACTGACACTTACTGTGTGTCAACCATATGTCATCTATTACTTTTTCAGTGTAAATACCCACAGCAAACCTGAAAGGTCCCTGACATTATCTCCCTTTTAATCATTTCAACCAATTCTGAAATTAAAAAATACTTGTTTTTGACTGAATAGGCTTTTAAAGATGTCTGTTTATTTACATTCCTAACACAAGACAAAATATTCTACAATACATAGCTAATGTTACTAAGTGGTCTCTCTTAGACTAATAGGATTAATCCATCCTTTTTTTAGTTATGGAAAACATCCTTTCCCTAATGGTCTATTTATTTATTCTTATTAGCTTATACTTATGAAATAAAAATAATGAGTATTTCTATCATAATAGATGAGCTAAATTAATTATAATTGAGACTTGACAAATATATCACAAATTGTTATTCATATGTTTGGAGCTTTACCAAGTCTGTTGGCTTTACCTTTTAAATATGCAAATCTTTTAAAGAAATCTACATTTTGTTTTGTTTCAGATTAACTGTCACAAATCATAGCAGTGTACTGATCAAAAAAATCATTGAAGATTATTACAAATAACTGAAGCCCTAGATTCTCAGACTCAATATATTTGTTTTGAGATTCTGAAGTTTAATATTGTTATTGTGTCTTGAATTTTACTAATGTTATTGACAGTATGTGCTGTCATAGTGACATGTATAATATGAGTCATTTTCATTAAAAAATATTTATAAATATTAAAAATGTAAAATAGCCCGGCCGGGCGTGGCTCAGTGGTTGAGCGTCGACCTGGGATCCACAGAGTTCGATTCCCGGTCAGGGCACATGCCCGGGTTGCGGGCTCGATCAATGACTCTCTCATCATTGATGTTTCTATCTCTCCCTCTCCCTCTCCTTTCCTCTCTCTGAAATCAATAAAGATATATTTAAAAAAATAAATAAATAAAAAAAATAAAAATGTAAAATATAACATATGTACAAAACCATATTAAAATGTACAATACACTGACTAATTATTAAGTGGACATTCATAGAATGATCAAATGAATTTGGAAATAAACATTAATAGCACTCCTGTAGTCCCACCCCCACATATCCCTTATCCATTCTTTTGGGAATTTCTACCTTTAACATTATATTGGTTAATTCTACCCCCATTACTGTGTATTGCTCTAATTTGTTCATTATTATTGTTTCATAATATTCATTTTTTGAAATTTTACTACAAGGTTACTTATCCACTGTACTGTTGACGGATATTTGTATTGTTTCCAGTTTATTGCTATTACAAGTCAACGCTGATATAAATATTCTTGGACATATCTTCTGGTACACTTATAACCATATTTCTTTAGGGTATATACTCAAGATTAGAATTTCTGAGTTGTGAAGCATATGTATGTTTAAATTTAATAAATGATATTGCCAATTTTTCAAAATGCTTGTACCAATTTATGCACCCACCAACAGTGAATGAGAATTCTTGTTACAACGTATCTTTGGAAATACTTGGTATTTTCAGAGTTTTTAATTCTTTCCAATCTAGGGGATATGTGCAGTAGTTGGTATATCATTGTAGCTTCAACTTAATGTATCCAGAAAGTTAACGAGTTTTGACATTTGACAATGTATTTAGCAGTCATTTGTATTTTCTATTTTGTGTTATACCTACTCACAATCTTTCCTCCATTATCTTATTTAATTTTGTTTTTCTTACTGATTTGCAGAAGTTCTCTATTTAGGATATAAATCCTTTATTAGTTATATATATTAAAAATGTTATCTCCCAGCCCAGCCTGCATGGTTCAGTGGTTGAGCTTTGACCTATGAACCAGGAGGTCGGGGTTTGAGTCCCAGTTGGTTTCGGGCTCAATCCCCAGCAGGGGGAGTGCAGGAGGCAGCCAATCAATGACTCTCATCATTGATGTTTCTATTTCTCTCCTTCTCCCTTCCTGAACTCTCTGAAATTAATAAAAACATTTGGGGACCCCATGAGACTTGCAACAGGAGAGCAATTGGCATAGCAGCTTGTCCCTGGCTGACCCCCTTAACCTGTCTCCAAGGCCCCCTTCTCTTTCTCTGACTTCTCAGAGACCCAAAGCAGCCCAGCCTGGGCTCTCCTGTTGCTTCTTCCATGCTCTTCCTGTTTCACTGTCCCAAGTATATCTTTTCTGTCATCGCGGACACAATACCCTTTGACTCAGTGCTGTGTAGCCCTTCCCTTTGGCTATCCCCATCCTCCATCCCCTTTTCCTTAAATAAATTCAAATTTTCTATAAAAAAAAGTTATCTCCCATTCCATGGCTTTTCTTTTTGTTTCCTTTTTTGTGTTTTTTGAAAAATGCAGGTTCCTAATTTCAATGTAGCTGAACTCTTTTAAAGGAGCCAACAAAACCTAAATATAAAAACATTACAATAAATAAAATTATGAACTAATCTCTCTCAAGAACATAGGTGCAAAAGTGCCAAACAAAATACTAATAAATAAAATCCTATGGTCTCTCTATATATTTATATATAATATAAAGACAAAAGTGATAATGCAGTACGAAGGGGCAACAATGGCCGTTAGTACTGGGTCAACTTGATATGTCTCTGAAGGAAAATTTTTTTTCTGATCACTATCTCACAATCATCACTGAACAGTACTAGAAGTCTTGAACAGGTTTATAAGGCAAGGAAAATAATAATCATGTAGAGATTGTACAGGGAAATACAAAACTGGTTTTTTGCAAATGACATAATTATCTGTGCTTAAAAAATCCTAAGGAATCTACAAAGAAGCTAGTAGAACTAATAAGGAAGTTCAGTAAGGTCACAGGATACATTCAATACAAAATTCACCCCCATTTACTTTTGTTTTTTGAACACAAAAATGGAGCTTGTAGCTCCATTGGATTCTGAAGATGGTCATATACTTCTCTGTCCTGAGATTTAACCAGTGGAGCTAACTTTTCCTGAAACTTATCAGCAGCATTGGAGAAGTATTATATTTGCATGAAGTTTGGCCTTATTTATTTGCCTTGCATTACTCTACCTAATTGCTCCCTCGTGTGTTTCATTTCAACCATTAAGTTCAGTGATTTACTTTAGCAAAGTGTTTATGGAGAGTTATCAGTTTCTTTCTCCAAATTTCCACATTTACTGTGGTTTATTTTCTTGTCATCATATATGAGTGTGTGTGTCTGTCTGTATATGACATACATGAATGTATGTATACACGACAATTTAACTTATACACACAGGTACATTACTGTATATCCGTATTTCTCAAATGGGCTTTCATGACTTCTCAGAGAACATCTGGAATCATTTTCCTGTAACATTGTTTCCAAAAATGTTGTGATATGTGTTTTTCAGTAGAGAGCCAATATTTCACCTTTAATTAAAAAGAATATTCTCAAAATATTATCCAATATTATCCAAAAACAATCCAATAATGCCCTTGGATGCTTCAGTAGGCATAAACTATTGCTGATAACCATGCTTTTTTTATTACTGGTGATATAACATGGGGCCATTTGATAATTATTTTTATGAGAATGAGGTTCACAGATACATTTTACTTGTAGCTGGTATAGTGTCTGTTGTACGATTTTTGGCATTGATAAGGGGAAAGGAAATAAAATGCGACTGGGCCATTAACCCAACAGAATTCTCTGTCTTTCTCTTTTGTGCCTTGCCTGTGTCATTATAAATTCATGTAGTGGTGAAATATTTGCTGTACCTAAAGTAGCTGGACCTATGAAGTCCAGCCCCAAGAGAGTAATGATTTCCTACTGGCAGTTATGACTGCGGTGTTGAGAGCTGCCCTTAGATGGAAGTGGTGCTTTGGCTTAGGAAGCTTCAGCCAGACAAAACATCTCTGCAGACAGTAGGCCTGAAAATCAAAATCTGTGTGAAACCTCCACTAAACAGACTAGTCAATAAATGTTAGTAACAATTAAGAGCCATTGCATTTGTCCTCCCTGGATAACAGTTATTTATTTACCTTTGATACATTTTCCAATGGTTCTTATTTCAAGTATGAGATCATTTCAACTTACGTTCTATCATTTCATAGATTATTTAGCTACTTCCATACTTCTAACAATCATCTGTGAGAGCATAGAGTTTTTTTAAAGTTAATTCTTTAAAATGGAAAAAATTTGTATTAATACAAATATCTTCAGATTTGAATTGGTTTTTCTCAATCTCTCTCAGCACAGAGAAATGAATAAATTTGCCTCAGTGGAGTGGATTGGATGTTGTGATGACTGATATAAACTATCAACCTGGGATTTTCCAGTTCAGTAGAAGATTGAAAGTACAATTTTCAACAAATTCATGTGCTACTTTTACTTGTAGACATTTTCAGTCACACATTTAACACATCGATTAAGAACTGATATCAGTATTTGTAAGACTTCCTTTTCAAATAATAGGAGAGCGATGACTTTTTCTGAAACCCTCTAGTCTAGATTCAAAGTGGCCGTAAGTGCACAAGGACCTGCCCTCGGGCGAGCCCCTCCTAGGACCAGGTGAGCTCCTGGCCCAATAAAGGGGCTTGGACAGAGGGCAGCTTCCCCTTTGAGCTCCCCTGTGGCCTTCTCTCTTCTCTTTGCCTGCAGTCTTACGTTATAAAGCCTCTTCTCAAGTTCTCTTTAGCATCTGTGTTTTTTCTAGCCTATGCCTTGTCCTTCGGTACTGTTGCTGGTGAGGCTAAGGAGAAGAATTTGAAGTTAGAAATTTGCTTCCCGCACCACGTCTGTTTTTAAAGTTGACCAAAATATGCCAATAGTGGGATAAGATCTGAATTGTTACGTGGAGCACACATGAGGAAAATTTATCAGGTCTTTTTCCTTTATGTTTTGTACTTTTTATCTTTTTAAAAGAAATCCTACAAATCTCAAAATCAAGGATATTCTCTTCTATTAAATTCTCTACTTTTATTTCATCATTTAGATTATTAATCAAAGTGGAATTGTTTATCTACAGACAAGGTGGGAATCCAATTTTTTTGGTTTCCTCTCATATAGACAACTGATTGCCCCAGTACCATTTATTGATAATCTTCACTGGTCTGCAGCACGTCTGTCATATATCATGTCCATCTCAAAATGATACATTCTATTCTGTTACATTGGTTTATTTGTCTGTCCACACCACACTGCTTTAATCATTATAGTTTTATAATAAAACTTGATACCTAAAAAGTAATTAGTCACTTCTTCTTCTCTTCCAAGGTCATTTTAGTTATTATTCATTACTTTCATATAAATTTTGGAATCATATCACTTTTACAAAAGAATATATGAGATATTTATTAAAATTGCATAATACTTGTAGATCTACTTGGAAATAATTGAAATCTTTATTAAGCCTCCCAACTAATTTACATAAGACATCTCTCCATTTATTTAGGCCCTTTTTAATGTCTTTAAATAGGGTTTAAAATTTTTCTTCAGGAAGATTTTGTTTATCTATACTGAATTTACTTGTAGCTATTTTATATTCCTGTGGCTGATGTATTTTTAAAATTTCAATATTTAATTCTTCCGTTTGGCAAATATATAGGAATATAATAATTTTCTAGATTTATTTTTCATTTCAAAAACTTGATAAACTATTCTATTAATTTTAATAATTAATTGTTTATATCTTCCATATAAACAATCTTATCAAACATCAGTAATTGGCTCTGCTGATTCTCAGGCATTCAGAATTGGACTGAATTATACCACCAGCTTTCTTAGCTCCCTAGCTTGCAGATGACAGACTGTCGGACTTCTTGACCTCCATAACCACGTGAAACAATTCTTATAATAAATCTCCTCTTATATAGGTGTAGGTATATATACACACACAGTTATATCTACATAATTGATTCTGTTTCTCTGGAAAATCCTGACTAAAACAGAAGCAAATTTTTCCCCAGAGCTTCCAGTCAAGATCCCAGCCCAGGTCACAACTTGATTAGTCTGGGGAGATCCTGCATGGAGGAACCAGACAAGTCTCCCCAGACTTCTGACATATGGAACTGTGAGATAATACATGAGTGTTGCTTTGAGCAACTAAGTTGTGGTAATTTGTTACACAGCAATGGAAAACTAATATATTTACTTTTTTTAAACTTTTTTATTTCTGGTTTAATCCCATCTTGGTCAGACGCTATGACTGTCATAAACTTTTTACATTTGTTGAGACATGTTTTATGGTCCAGTGTGTGGCCAACTTTTATAACTGCATGGTATACTCTTGATAAAATATGTACTATGAGATAATGTATGCAGTTACACACACACACACACACACACACACACACATTAGATAAAAACTTATTTGTGTTGTTCACATCTTCTCTTCTATACTTTTAAAGTTCATTTGTTTTTGTCTGCTTAATCTATCAACTCCCTAAAATCTCCCATTATTAAAACATTCATTATTAACTGTGGTCCATGAATGGGCCTTAGGATGTCAGTGAACTGACTGAAATTGGAAGTGTTGTATTTGTACGTATACATGTATCTTTTTTTAGGAGAGGGTTATATAGTCTTCTTCAACCCCAGCTAGAGAAAAGAGCCAGACCCAGAACTAAAGAAAAGTAGACCTTCTGGTCCTGAAATAAACAAACGGGGGAAAAAAATCAATCAATAAGTGAGTCAATAGTATTTTGTTCAGTTTGGAAATATTAATGAACTAACCACAAGGTATGCATAATATTGAGTACAACTAAAGGATGCATAGAAAAATTACTAATAATATTACATGGAAAAAGAAAGCATTGACATTTTGAAATTATTTAAGCTGAAAATGAGATATGCCCTGGAATTGGCCATCCTCAAACTTTAATGCACATAAGTGTACCCCCCTTAATATTCTTCTGATTTAAAAAGTCTGGGGTGAAGACAAAGAATATGAATTTTTATTAAGCACCCCAAATGTTTTTGAGATAGCTGACTCATGAATAATAGTTTGAAAAACATTGCCTTGAAACCTTGCAATGTGTATCAAGACTAAGGTAGCCAACTTAGCCCTCTTATAGCAGAAAAATGTATTTACTCTTCCCTTCTGTCTGTTCAATTGGAATATGTTTCTCTTGGAAGGAAGGCTACTGGGCCATGTATCATTTCAACACTTCATTTTCTGCAAGAGCACCTATCCCACAGAGATGGTCATGTTCATGAGCTAGTGGTACAAGCTCTCCCAAAGGAGGATACCTACAAGAGAAGGGTTGAAAGTTACGGGACTTTCAGCGATGGGGAAGAAATATAGTTTTGTTCATACAAGAAAGAGGTCTTGGCACATAAATGGTTCTAAAACTCTATTTAGAAGGCAAGTGGAACATTAATGGCCCCACTTTCTAATGACTTCCAAGTCTGAGTAAACAGAGGCACTAACTCTATGTCAACCATAAAGTATCTCCCTAAATCAAAGTGTCAGTGACAAAGCCCTAAGCTTTCAAATAAAATATTTATTAACTACATTTCAAAATTAGTTTATTTTGTAAATGATATCACTTTATGTCCCTCAAAGACTTATTAAGGATTGCTACCAGATTAGTTATATGTATATTGAAAAATATCAATATTATGGATAACAAAGGGTTTACAGTGCTCTGGGTATACACAAGAGTCTCGGCGAATGTCATCATTAATTAGGAGGCTACCCTGTGGAAAGGCTTTAGGCTAAAAAGTTAGAACACCTGGGTTTAAGTCCAAGACTGGCTTGTTGGTATATGTTCCTGAATAGATTACTAACTCTTTTTGAACTTCAATATCTTTCTTTATATAGCATGTATAATGATACTTGTCTTGCAAGATAATTGTAAAGATTAATGATTTACATTTGCCTAGTTCATAGTAGGCATTTCAATAATTATCCTTACCAGATATATGTAATTCCATACCATAAATAATAATGAAAAATTTTGGTTCTTTATGATGTTATAACACATTTTTACATGGAATGATTATTTAATTTTCATCCAACCCTGTGAGGTAGATTTTATTTTCATTGCTCATATTAAGAAATGGATATTCAGGCAGATAAATGACTTTCCCAAGGTCAAGCAGCCAGAAGGCAACACGATTAGTAGGGATATTTTGACTTCATGTCCAAATTTCTTTTTGTTAGACCAGACTAATTTTCTTTGAAATAGATAAATACTTATTAATACATTACTTTTTTTTTTTTTAAATCC
The DNA here is from genome assembly GCF_054644295.1 of Miniopterus natalensis. NCBI lineage: Eukaryota > Metazoa > Chordata > Mammalia > Chiroptera > Miniopteridae > Miniopterus > Miniopterus natalensis. Next base: position 126,881,882 of record NC_142082.1, read on the forward strand.
TCACCCCAGGATATTTTTTCCATTGCTTTTTAGAGAGAGTGGAAGGAACAAAGAGAGAGAAACATCGATGTGAGAGACACATCGATTGGTTGCCTTCGGCCTACAACAGAGGTACTTGCACTTTGGCTGGAATCGAACCCAGGACCTTTCAGTCCGTGGGGCCGATGTTCTAACCACTGAGCCAGATGGGCTAGGGCAATACATTACTTTTAACCAAATATGGCTAATACTATATTTAGAGCCTGTCATATGTATAAATTCTACATTAAGACAATGTTGTAGGTGAAATATGATTTCTATCTAATAATTTCTTTGATAAATAAGTAGATATTGTTTCCATTCATTATATTTCTAATGTAAAACATAATGGTTTATTATCCAAAGTACAATTTTATAATGACAACATTATATGGTTGATATATTCACCATTTTACATGTGTATGTGTTTATACTCATTTGTGAATAACAATGGCGTGAGATTTGCTCTTTCTATCCTGGCGTTTAAATTAATCTGGATCTAATTTGTTGAGATACCACATTTGTCACCATCTCTACATTGGTTTCATCTGTACTATTTCTCAGTGACAGCTCAAAGCAAAAATGCTTCTCAGAAATTGCTATGCACTTATGCAGACTAAGAGCCTTTGTATTATATATTCTTGAGATCTGCAGGGTTAATTTGGACAGAAAGTTGTTAGTAGTGATCAAATGCCACGTGATTGTTATTGAATGAATATGCTTATGCTAAGGCTGTGACCAATTAAATACACTGAAATAGCAAACTGAAAGGAAAAAATTAAGAAAATCAAAGGATTTGAGTTCACTCTCCACTTAACTGTCTGGTTGTTGTGGTGTCATATAAACACAGTTTTAGTTTATTCCTCTGTGCTGATGGGGTTGACATGAGTAAAACTTAATTTAAAAACTTAAGAAAGACTAGAAGTTTCTTTGACAGCTATTGCGAGTTTTTGAACTCCCCCTTCTCTTTCTGGGCTATTGCATCAGTGACTGTGGTTTTGACTCAGTGACACTTGGAAGAAATTTGAGAAGAAATTCTGCAGACTGTCATTTCTTCTCCATTAGAGCTAATCTTTGTTGGACTGTTGGCAATATCATTTGGCTTGAGGCTACAGTGAGGCTTAAAATGAATATCTTTTATTCCCAGACTGCCCAACACAATTGCTTTGATATAGTTTGGGAAAAATATTCATGTTCTATTGGGGTTAGAGTGGTGCGTCTTAAACAGAAATATTTTCTGATTTTTTTTAAATGATAAGAAACATTAAAAGGTTCATGTGGAATTGAATTTTAGCCAAAGACTCTGACTCAAAATCTTTTGCTATTGTAAAACAGGAACTTTTTCTCTGTCATTTAAAAATATTTTTCCCCGCATGCAATGTAGCCTGCTTTATTGCTAAGAATTTTTCAAAGTTTGATCTTTAAAAATGTAGACCATAAATGCATACCACACACTGGCCCTAACAACATTTTGGATGCAGTGTCTTTTCTTTCTTGACTAAAGAAATAAGATAACTTATAAAAAGTGACAAGTACTTATTCATTGTTATTAGGAGATCCTAGATTGGTTTATGGGTTCATGAGAATGACATACTGTGATAACTTTCTGGAAGGTGCCTTGGGGAACAGCACTGGTTGGTGAGTTCTTAGGGGGTTGACTGAACATACATTTAACCTTGGTCCTGAATAGCCATCTCAGGCCGAGTCTTCTGCTTAGTCCCAATCCAACTCATGTTGTATGACTGCTTCGCAAATGCACAGTGAAAAAGAAAATTGCTTCGTTACCTCCAGATTGATGAATCCTTTCAGTTTTATATTAGTTTTAGTGTTTTTTTTTAAACTGAAAGGGTTATGAAAATCTAATTTGTTTATATAATGTTAAAGAATACACATCTTCCCTGACAGGTGTTGCTCAGTGGTTAGAACGTCAGCCCACACACATAAAGGTCTCAGGTTCGATTCCCTGTCAAGGGCACACACCTCAGTTGCGGTTCACTCCTCGCCCCAGTCAGGGCTCCTGTGGGAGGCACCCAATCAACGTGTCCCTCTCACATCGATGTTTCTGTCTCTGTCTCTCTCTCCCCTTCCCTCCCATCCTTCCACACTCTCTAAAAATCAATGGGAAAAATATACCCTAGGGTGATGACTAACAAAGAAAAAGAAAAAGAAAAGAAATACACATGGAGGTTGTGACTTGCTTAAGGTCACGCAGCAGGAGGCAGAGTCAGGGCTGAAACTGAAATCTGCACAAGTGCTCTCATTTCCAAGCAACAGGGCCAATATCAAGTGCTTTTCATTATCAGAGAGGAGGCAGAGGAATGAGGTCTCTTTCCAAAGTGACCCCTTTCCTTTCCTGACCATGGTCTGAGATATCAGAAGTAGGGCATGTTTGATTATCAATCCTGAATCATCTGTTTGCATTTCTCTTAAAAATAGAAGCTCTCCTTGTGTTTGAGTGGGCAGGCATACACGGTCGCACTATAATTCCTTAAGAATTTAGATCAGATGAGATATTTACTGGAAAAGAAAGTCACCTTCTGCTCAGTTCTTAAATGAATCTATTTATCTGTAACATTAAATTTCCCATCTGTCCAAATCTATTTTATGTTAGCTGAAACGAAAGCTAAATGATATTTTAAAAGTTTAAAGTAATGTCAGCTAACTTGATAAGACCATTATCTTAGATGAGTAGCTCAATGGCTTGGTTAAATGGTCATTATGTAAATCATACATATCCATTGCCTAGCACCATACTTATTTGGCGTAGTCCTGATCCACAGAAGGGAGCCTTGGAAAAACAGAGGACTGAACAGAATGGCTGTGAGAGTGTTTAAACAAAAACGAATTTTTACTCCCTTACACTGGAAAGCAGAAAGAGATAGATAGAGGCGGGTAATTTCAAGGAAAGAATCAAGTATTTTGTGCTTTGATGGAATTTGAAGGGTGGGTGCCCAGTAAACCCTACCTGGCACAGAGGCCTGAGTGAGCTTTCATCATCATGATGGGGGTGTTTGTGCAATCCTATGTGAATCTTTATAGGCAGTCCTAAGGCCAGCATGGAGTTAGCTTCACTTCATTCCCAATACAGCTGAAAAAAAATTTGATGCTGAAAACAATTTTAAGAACACAGAGAGAGAGAGAGTTTCTAACCAGGCAGCTCAGTTGGTTAGAGCATCATCCTGATATACCAAGGTTGTGGATTTGATCTCCAGTCAGGGCACATACAAGAATCTACCGATGAATGCATAAATAAGTGGAACAACAAATCTCTCTCTCTCTCCCCCTTCCTCTCTCTCTAGAATCAATTTTTAAAAATTTTTAAAGAACACACACACACAGTGAGAAAAGAGGAAGAGGGGGCGAGATATATCAATATCATTCCATGGAATTTGTCAACCTCAAAAATTAAAGACTCAAACCAGATGACCTTGACTCTTGAAACACTCTGTGACTTTGGTTTGAAACTAGTTTATAAAAATAGAAGTAATGTGTTCTTTAAAAAACAAAGGGACACGTATTTAGAAAACTTCTGGTTCCAGGAATTTTTCATGCTTAGGTATTCTGGGCTGGAGCAAGCTACAAAGTTCATGCCAGAGAGTTTAATAATGTAATGCCTTTATCAAAACAGAGTCAGCTTTTTTATATTATAACAGGTTAGAAGAATGTTCTTGTTATAAACTGACTCATTAAGTTTGCTAAATTGTTCAGGCATATTCTCAGTAACAAAGTAGAAGAAAGCCACACCGCTTGCAAAAGGCTCTTCGATCTTTCTTGATGTAAAGAAATAAAGCTGAGTAACCAACTCCAGCTTGCTATGTTCTGTATTTAAAAGGCTACCATGTAACAGAAGACTGACTTGACAAACTGAACAGGACAGCCCTGCGGGTTGACTCAGTTTGTGGGTCAGTTAGCTTCTTTGTGTTCTAAATTTTGGCTAATCATTTCCCTCATGTATATTGTTGATTGGAGAGAGTGGGATAATATGTAAAAAATCAAATCCATTTCTACTACTGGAAAAGCAAATAAATGTCCTCAAAATGTACATTCTACATTGGTTTGTTGGTAGCATAGTCTTCTTGTACAAATATTAGCAAAAATAAATAACCTATCAAAACAATCTCAGAAATTGAAATAAAAATAAATCTAGATCACTGTTTCCTTAGATAGCATATACATCCAGTTTATGTGTTCTTGTGGAAGAACTCACAGGAAGATACCTTAGATTCAGTTCAACACATTTTTTAATGTTGCCACATGAGCAACAGAAGACAATATTTATAGCTTTTCTTCTGGTGGTAGACCCTGATAAGTTGGCTTCAATTAAGCATTGCCCCCACCCCTAAAAGTCTTTTTCTAACTCTAAGACTTTGTAAATGCTTAAATATACAGTTTTAATTTGAATTCAAAATAGGTTCTTTGATGAAAAATGTCATACATTTTTTGTGTAATTGTTTAAGTAACATTTAGCTAAAGATGGAATGTAAAACTTCTTATAAGTGGAATAAACAGATATCCGGGTATAGTTTTACTTTTAGAGCTACAGTTAACTACCACATTTTCTTCCCTAAGGGCTTACTAAACGTATTGGGTTACCAGTCTATGAAGCATTTACCTCAAATGGTGAAAGTATATGGAAACTCTTAGGTCTGTGTTGAAATATGTATGAAATTACAGCACTTTGAAAATGTTGTGATTGATCCCATTGAGTTCAATGGGCCGAGAGGAAGAGTCATATCCAGAATGATTAATGAAGGACATGGTAGAGCTCAGGAAGTTTCAAAAAGGAGAGAAAACTGCTTAATCTTCCAGGGCAACCATCTTCTCTGGTTCTCCCATAAAAGTGAGTAAAGCAAAGCAAATCTCAGTTTCCCAAGCTTCAGATCTCATGAGTGACGTATGTAGCCTTCTCTCTGGGGGTGCCACTGTGTACATCTTTTATGATTCTTGACTTATGTTGACACAGATATCCAGAGGAAGAGCTGGATCCCTTTTCAAGGGCCTGGGGAGTGGGGCACACATTTTAAACTTGAAATATTAAGTCCCAAATTCTTTCACATGGATGCTGACATGAGGTTTATCGAGGGGGAAAAGGCAGCCTTCAGTCTCAACAGAATGCACTGTTTGCAGGTCAATTGCTGAACCATTGATTGAATAACTGAATGTCCAATCAAGTTTTGTTGCTAGAACAACCAGACTAACTGGCCCATTAAGGGTTGATCCTGGTCAGTAATCCAATCTGCTGTTCAGAGAATGACTGCCCTGACTGTCCCCAAAACTAATTCTACCAGGAGTCCATTGAATTGCTGCCACGAGGCCTCAAAACGTTGAGAAAGGACATGTTGAGGTCCTCAGTTTCTTTCCTGAGTGGGGAATGGCACAAAAGCAAAATAATTTATAGATTTGTATATAGATTTCATCTCTAATTATGGCATTTGGAGTTCTGGGGGCACCTCAAAAGTAGAATGAATACTTGTTGGATTTAAAACATGTAGAGAAAAGACAAAGAGGGACTTTATTTGCTCCAACCCCACTTCAAAAGGTTACATCTTATTTACAAAAATATCAGAGCTTCGGGTGGAAAAATAAAAAGTAAACACATACATGAGAATACTTGAAACTACTAGTAATCAGAAAAATGCAAATTAAAATGATAATACGGATCCTGGGAGATTGGGCCAGAATCTCAAGCAGCTGCAGAAGTTGCCAGGAGACTGCGATCATACATCTGTAGCGTCATTTTGAAAAACAATCTTGACTAGAAATTTTAAAAACTGGGAAATAGTACCCTACTTCTAAAAATTTTTATCCTGAGGAAACAGTTCACAAGAAGAAAAAGGTTATATTTGCAAAGAAGTTTATGGCAGCAGGGTTGGTTCATGCTTGTACAAATGGGAAAGGATCTGAAATGTTAAACCTCAGAGGAATGGACCAAAAAAACATCATAGTGTTTGATATAATATTACTGAGCAAGCATGAAAGGTAATAAATATGGAGACAATGAAGCAATGCTAACAATGTGAAAGAGGCATACCAAATCTCAGTATTCTACATTCTCTATGATTACGATATTGCTCTATGTTTACATATATGGATAAGAAATGAAATGGAACAGAAGAAATAAAAACAGTTGTGCCTGAGTGAAGAAAATTTGGGGTAAGATAGATTAGGAGTCATAAAAGTATATATGAGCAAATGTATCTCTTTTGAAATCACTAGGTGTGGTATTGTAATGTTGCTAAAACACTTATTATATCAAAAATGTGCTGCTGTGAACTTTGGAGCACTTTAATTTGAGAGTTAGGGAATAGTGAGAAATGTAAACCTGTAAAATGTTCCTTAGAGCTGTGCTTTCACTTTCTCAGTACAAGCCCCTTCAATCAAATTTCTATGCTTTATTTTTGTTATGAAGGCAACACATGACTTACAGAAGATATACTCAACAAAGCAGAAAGATCAGTAATTCACCCCCACACTGTCTCTCACTTTCTCCAAACCCTCCTTTTCTTCTATTTTACAAAAATGAAAATGAGAATCCTGCCACGAATACTATTTAGTGATTTTATACAAAATAGCCTGAATTTTTCATGCAGACTTTTATTTTTAGGCAGTTTCTTTCCTTTTTTTCCCCACAACCTGCTCTCATGCCGTCGTAACTACCATTTATTAATTCAGGTAACGTGCCAGTTGCTGTGCGCCTGCTGGTCGTCATTCAGTGTCTGTGACAAGTGGCACTGTGCTTACAGCAGGGCAGCCGTGGGGACGGGGAAGGGGGTCTAAGCCCAGCTGTCCTTCTCCCAGTGCCCCCCCTTGCTTTGTAAATGCCCCTGTATTGGCTGGGACCGCCTGGCAGGCTGTGTCGCCAGGCAGATGCTCCCCAGCCCTGGTCCCTGTGCCTCAGGCTCCTTGTTTCCCAGCTTTGGCACTCTCTCCCACCCTCAACCCGATGCCCTGAGATGCCCTGAAACTCACAATTTGAGCTTCTCTTAGGGGGGCCCCTGGTGTAGCAGGGACTGACTACAGATCGCTCCTGCTGGCCTGACTGGCGTTTCTTTCAAAGGATCACAAGAAATTCTAACAGTAACACTGGATGTTAGCTCGTGGTCCTCCTGAAAGCCACTTTGATCCTAAGATTTATTATTATTGGTGTTTTTACCACGGCTGGGGCAATCTAACACATTATATTAATTTTAGAGAATCCCATTATTATAGCATCTAAGATACGAAAGGAATATTTATCAAAACAATAGTTGAGCTTCCCCTGGCCTCCTTTCTACATCTTTAACAACCACTTGGCAAGGGCCTTGTCTTGAACATGACTTGATCCAGGCTTTACCAAAAGTGACAGTTTCTTCCATTACCTTCGCCTTGCAATCCACAAGGAAATACTAACCGCTTGCTTCTGTCTCACTCACACGGGCCTGGTTAGAATCCTAATTCTGTCTCATACCAGTCATGCCAGTCCCCTAACAACTCTCCATTTCCTTGTGCATGAAACGAATACATCAACGTCTAGTTTATAGAGTTTGCAAACATTGTTTAGTACATTGCCTGGCACACATAGGTTGCTTGGAACAGTAGATGTACACAGAAACTTAATTTGCCTTTGCACCTGGACAGAAGCTAGTATTCCACTATTCTCAACCCTGCTCTCTATGCCCTAGAATTCCTAGTCTTCTTTACTCTCAGTCCTGCTCACAGATACATTCCCAGGATTTAGTGGCTGTCACCATCTGCTTTTCATGTTCCCACTCCAATACTGCTAATTATGTATTATGCAGGTGGTTACTAATTTATATAATCCGTGCTCTCTGACCTCAGCCTGCTTTGTTCGTCCTCACTGCAATGTTTTATTTCTCTCCTGCTAGATTGAAATTCCCATAGTAGCTTCTCAAAATTTCCTTACATTTAATTATTCCAATTGCATGTCCACCTTCCTTACTCTCACCAGAAGATCTAGCTCCCTGCTTCTGTGATCACCACTGTTTAAAAAAGTCCCTGGCAACGTAACAAGTATTGTAATAATTTCACTAATGCATTGCTATTACGGCTATCATTTCCCTCCTGAAAATCGTTCAGTGTCTGTCCTCACATGCAAATGAGATTAGAACATGATTTTGGTTTAGTTTTATTTCCCCTTTATGAACCCTACATTTCAACCAATCTGAGTAAGTAGTAAAAATCTCTTGCTGTTTCAGCTTTTCACCTACCCTATGCCCATTTCTGTTTTCAGAAATGCATTTTTCAGGTATCCAAATGCTGCCATCCTCCAGCTTCCTAATTAAAAATTCGTATGTTCCAGAAAACTTTCTATGATTATTCCAGCTTACTTTCCTATTTTAAAACATATGGCTCTCTATTCTACCCGTAGGGTACATTCCACCTTTTATTATGTCATTTATCTATATTTCATCCCTCCTCTGAGAATATAAGCTCCTTGAGAGAATGCAAGCCGGAGTTATATACATTTATAGATTCTTAGGAAGCCACTGTTGAAGCATTTCATAGCCAATGGACACGGCAGGTCTAGAGGACCCCATCTGTGCTTTTCCCCCTTTCTGTCTTTGAAGTAAAAGAAACCTCTACCCAGAGAAAAGCTCCCCTAGTGAGACAGGTCAAATGAGGATCAGATCCTGTCGCTCCAGTAGGGACCTTCAGAACTGAAGAGACAAAACAGGGGGAAGAGAATGCACTTGACCTGTGGTCCAGACGGCTTTGCTGTCTCTTATCACTCAATGTTGTCAAGGACCCTGTCACTTTCTCTGGGGCTGAGAAGTCTCTTCAATCCCAACCTCTGGGTTTTGAGATTACAACGTTGTCAAGAAACGCTCCCTCTGCCTGGAATTTAACTCATGGTGATCTCAGCTTGAGTGGCCTCCAAATTAAGAGATACAAGTACTAGTCAAATACTTGTCATGCCCTTTTTTCTTAAAGAGCTTGAGTTGAGCACAGAAAAAATAGAGGGCCAGATAGAACAAAATAAGCATTGGTTCAAAATGCCTGTGTATGGCTACACACATATGGGTGTATATCACTCACAATACCAGCAGTAGCATCTAGAGGACAGGAATTTTTGTCTTTTATTGGGTCTCAGCTTATCATATACATGGAGACCCTTTGGCACTATAATCTTCCACTACACTGTGGGGTTAAACCTTTCAATAAAAATAAGACCTGAGTTCTTAGACAAAAATGCCTTAGATAAAATGTTGGATTTCTCGTTGCATGTTTCTTCAATGTGAAATTAACCCTAAATATTTTTTAGAAACTTACCTCCTTATAAAATAGAGGGAGATCTGAACATATCTTTTAAAGTATTCTATTTACGATGAGAGGGTGCCTCTCGACTCCTCTTTCTATGAAACAGTGACATCTACTGCTCAGTGGGGCTAATCCTGGGGGATGTTCTAAGACGAGAATAATCAGTGTTTCAGCATTTTGCTGTCAGAGCCGGAGGCAGGTCCACACCCACCATGGCTTCCTCCTCTCCACCCTGCTGAGGTCCCTCCACACACTGTCATGTTTGAACTTCTGCACAAACTGGATTCTTTCTTTCTGGATTAGTTGATTTCTTCTGCAAAGAAGAAAGTCTTTCTTCATATGGAACTGAAATTTGTTTCTATTTAACTTGTAACTTTCTCTTAGCCCTATCGTCTGTCTGGTGCTCAACAAGTAAAATTCCTTTTCCATATGACAGCCCTAGAGACAGAAAGATATCATATCTCACCAGAGTCTTCTTTTTCCAGCTAAATTGTCTCACTTCCTTCAGGCTTCCTGGATTTTATTTCAAGTCCCTCTCTATCTTTCCTAGTTTCTACATGTGGTCTTATTGATGTACATACAGTAGAAAAATAAAAGTGTGCATGTCACAAAAGGTCTATCATGATATAAGTGATTGACCTCATCCTTGGTTAAATGGCAGCAATGATGTAGTGGGTAAGCCAGCGAAATTTGAAGAGAGAAAATCTATGTTCAATCCTGGTTCCCCTACATGAACCTTCAATCCTATGCAAATCTCCCAACCACTCTAAACCTTTATTTTTCTCACTTATAAAATGAACGTGACAATAACAATCACCTAGTAGATTTGCTCCAAGGCTTAAATGAAATTCAACATGGCACTGTGTGAAGAGCGCAGCTATTCAGTAAGTACTCGACTAATGGAAGACTTCTTGTTATTAACCAGCTGCTTCTGGACTAGATAAACAAATATGAGAAACGTTGAGGAGGACTGGGAAGTGAGAAGCAATTGAGGGATGCACATGTTTTAAATTAACTATAAAATGTAAAGTTTCTTAAAGTCTGGGCCAATTTTATGAATAACCTACATGCCAAGCTCACATCCAGTGTCTGGCATATAAAAGGAGATTAGAAAGTATTTTCTGGATGAATGAACTTCATATAGATCAAAATATACTATACAGCAATGGAGGAAAACATCATAAAGTTAGTAGTAGAGTGCCATTTCCTATATGAAATGTGATACAATATAAAAAGCCCAAATATAACAGATGTTGAGCCACGCCTAGGTTACATGGTGCATTTAATAGCCTAAAAGAAGCTGTTCATTGGGCAATTTTAATTCATTTGGAAACTATTGGAGCCATATTGTACACATATAGTAAACCCTTTTCTGCATAAATATCATCAACAAAAACTCAATTTTAGTGACCACCTATGTTTAAGCTTAGGTGCTAAAAATACAAAGTATAAATTATTGTTTATTCCATAAAAGAGTTTATAATCTAGTTGAGAAAATATTAAGACACACAAAATGATCAGTAAAAATACAAAGGATGAAAGAACTGTACAACCAATAATAGCTACACCATTCTAGCAGATGTCTCACATTATACCTGAAAAACAATGGAATCGTTTTCCATTATACATGATTCAAGCCCAGTCTTGGAGGTTTATTATTACCCCTCTAAGTCAGGTAAAGTGCCTAAAAAGGAAAAATGAAATTTGAATATATTTGTTCATACTACATTTGAGACTGTTCATACTACACTTGCTGACCACACGGCACTCAACAGAGGTCTTAAGAAAAGCACGCTGGACACTGGGGTGAGCTGGGGTCCGAAGTAAAGAAATTGCACTTTCTTGTTGACTGTTTTCAGGGTAACTCTCTTTTTTTGATCTCATCATTTGCTGTCTAAATAAAAGAATTGTCATGAGAATAATATGAAATAATAAAAGAAAGGTGTCTTTGAAAATTTCATTATGCAAATGTAAGTTGATATTACCCCTTATTATTATTCTCTGGTGAGGAGAAATACACGCCCCTGCCTCTCCAAAGAGACGGCACATCATACCTCTTCCATGAGTCATCTGAACAAAATAAACCATAGTCCATTTTTAAAATCAAGACATTTTGGATGGAGCTGTAACCCCAAAATAAATGTCCAGTGTGGCAAGTTGTTTGGTCAACCTCAATGGTTGATATGGATTCCGATATAAATATTTGGCTGCAGTAATCAATACTGACCCTGAACATTGCTAAAATAAATAATTTGGATAGGTATGTCGCAGCTTAATTCTGTAGTATTATACACGGTAGGTTTTAAATAATTAGCACACTTATAGTTGCAGAAAAGCTTGTTATTGACTATAACAAATTCCCAGAATTCCATGTCCAAGATTAATTTACTTGTAGTAAAAATAGACCTTTGTAAAAGAAGAGTGACTGACTTTTTAGCACTACCAGCCTGTGGGAATACATAATCAATATGAAAATTCTGGCTTATTACCCCCACCTACTGTCTGATAAATTCAATCCCTTTTCTTCAGTCTCCCAGTTTTTTTCCAGGTGGGTCCAGGAATGCCTACCATGAAGACCATTCATGTTCTTCCACTCAGACATGTTCATGGTTTGTTGCCTGCAAACTGTCTGAGGGAGGTCCCTGATCACTGGCATGGCTGCACTGCACATAACATGAGTCTGCTGGGGCTGCCTCCTTGATATGCTCTGGGTACCAACAGTGTACTGTGGAAATGAGAATGGTTCATTCATTATCAAGGCCCCCATAGCAGTGATGCTTGTGGCAGAGTCTTTCATGAAAGAGATTAGCTTCTGTCTCCAACCACATATAGGCCCACTATATTTTAGGACACCCTGGAAGAGAAGTCATTCTCTTTCCACCATTGCTATAACACCTCATCTTTAACCAATGAAGAACATTAAACTTCTTCATTTCCCTTCAACCCAAAAGAAAAGCTTCTATACACACTAGCTCAGGCAACTAGACGTCCAGCAAAGTTACTATTTTAGCGAAAAACCAGACCTTAAATCCCAATTTAGAATCTCCAAGAAACCCCTGTTAAAAAGTCTTGCTTAGAAAATAGGTAAAATCTTATTAAAATTGCTGACAGTACACATCTGTAAAGTGTATTTTACTTTCCAATTGTTTTTTTTTTTTTTTCTGGTGTGTTGTTTTGTAAATTTATATTTATTGTTGAAAGTATTACCAATGTCCATATTTTTCCCCCATTGACCCCTTCTAACCTACACCTGTCCTTCCCTTGCCCCAGGCCTTCACCACACCATTCTCTGTGTCCATGGGTTATGAATATATGCATATAAGTGCTTTGTTAATCTCTTCCCACCCTCCCACACCTACCAAAATCTGAATTGTCTTACTATTTTAAGAAATAGTGTACCTTAAACTAATACAAAATAATATTGAATGTAAACTGTAATTGAAAAAAAATTTTTTAAGTAAAAAAAAATGAAAATAAACAGCATTAAATTTTTTTGCAAGGAGGATATACCTGTCAAAATTTCAGATTTTTATATAGACTATCATGTCATCTGTGAACAAAGACAGCTTTATTTCTTCCTTCCAGATCTGTATGCCTTCTGTTTCCTTTTCTTGTCTTATTGCATTAGCTAAAATTTCCAGAAAAATTGTTGAAGAGCAGTGGTAATAAGAAACATCCTTTCTTTGTTTTTTATCTTAATGGGGAAAAAAGACTTTAAGACTTACTATAGAGCAACAGTCATCAAAACAGTGTGATATTGGTGAAAGAAAAGACAAATCAATGGAAAAGAATAAAAAGCCCAGAAATTGACCCACATAAATACAGTAAACTGATCTTTGATAAAGTAACAAAGGCAATATAATGGAGAAAAGATAGTCTTTTCAACAACTAGACATCCATATGCAGAAAAAAATTAATCTAGACACAGACTTTACAACCTTCACAAAAATTAACTTAACATGGATCACAGGTCTAAATGTAAAATGCAAAACTATAAAACTCGTAGAAGATAATACAGGAGAAAACTTAGGTGACCTTGGGTATAGCGATGACTTTTTAGATACAGAAGGATTAAAATGCTAGACTTTATTAAAATTAAAATTATCTGCTCTGCAAAAGACATTATCAAGAGAATGAAAAGACACAGGCTGGGAGGAGATATTTGCAAAAAAATATTTGATAAAGGATTGCTATCCAAAATCTACAAAGAACTCTTAAAATTCAACAGTAAGAATACAAGCAACCTGTTGGAAAAGGCAGTCTCAAGCACAGTCTTTCTGCCTGACTGGCTGCTCAAGGATAGAGCTTGAGCTGGATTTATTATCCTGCACGGGAATATCTTTCTTAGTTTCAGGCTCAGTGAGTACTCTTGGCCTCTGCTTAAAGAGTGTGTGTCATATGGCATCTGGCCAATCCCACTGCTTTATCTGTCCACCAAGAGGAGGGGGAAAGACCCTCTGGCTATGGGGGACTGACACCCACTCTTGGAGCTAATCTTGCACTGTCTCTTATCTATGTAAGTAAAGTGATATCCAATCCAGTGCTTGACTGTGATGTGCTTTCCTTGGTGACATTTCAGAGGGAGAAAGAGAAAGACATAGAAACACAAATGATGACAGAGTCATTGCTCGGCTGCCTCCTGCACAGCGCCCACTGGAGATGGAGCCCACAACCCGGGCACTTGCCCTGACCGGGAATCGAACTGAGATCTCCTGGATCCTAGGTTGATGCTCAACTGCTGAGTCACTCCCACTGGGCTTCCTTGGCGATTTTGATAACAAGCTGCAATGGACAGAATTGTTTGGACTTTTATTCCTGGTGATTGGCATTGTATCTTCTGCCACAGAGAAAATTCTTTGAAAATTCTGTCCTTATGCCTTTTGTTCAGCAGCACTGTCAGAGCATCTCACAGTGGGTTCTATGGGCTAAAGAAGCAAGGGAGTGGCAATAATTTGCTGTCCCATAATTAAGGACTTCCACAATTATCAACTGTTGTTTCTCCCTTACTTACTAGCAGGAGGGTACATCTCAAGCAGTGATCCCACCAAAGATCATAATCCCAATAATAATTAGCCCATACAACTCTATTTATATGTAAACTCTAAGGAATAAATACCCCCATTAACCCCTCATATCATGGATTTTCTGCAAGAAAATCTAATGGGAAAAAAAAGTATTGATTATTCTTTTAGTATTAAGCCAGCACTTCCAAACATCTGTTTACAAAAGCTAGTGGGCTGTGTCTTTTAGACAAGGAGTTAGTCTGAGTAAGAGTGCTAGATAATGCCATTACTTATAGTTTAATGGTTTAATTTGGTCTTTTTTTCAAATTAAAAAAATGTTAATTTAAATTGCCTTCTTGATCAGTTTTACATCCACCTAAAACACACTGTTTAATTTAATGCTATTAGCATGTCTCATCTTGGGACAATTTCATATATTTGAAACAAATTCTTAATCTTTGCCATAAAGATATGAAAGGATCAGTGTTAACCTCCCTTGAAATCCTAAAGCTGGAATTAGCTCATAACCAACCAGTCCTCAGAGAGTTGATCTGGAAAAGGTAAGATCCCCATGGATAAATCATTGTGTTAAGCTTCTAGCATAGATGATGGGGAGACTTTGGACACTACATGAATTCATAAGTCTTTTAAAAAAAAATCTAGATTCACTCACATAGAACAAAACCAGGTAACCTGGTATCCATTACGAAGCAAAAAGTTCCAGGATGAAGTCTAGTATAGACAATGAAGAGAACAGATGTACCTTAGTGAAGGGGGCAGCAATCTTATGTGTGAAACCTTTTGTTTTGCCAACATAGGCAGACCCCTACATATGTAGAATAGCATTCATTCACTTATTCATTCCTCCAACAAATATCCATTGACTTTCTATCAAATGCCTTGCTCTGTGCTGCATCAAGGAGATGCAAAGATACTTACCTTTGCACAATGCCTATACTTAAGAATTTACAGTTAGGGAAAATAAAGACTCTGATGTATCTGATTTTAATGTATCATCCAAGTACTGAAAAAGGAGTTGTGCAAAAAGACCTTTAGGGCAAATAATTTTGTGGGGCTTGACTTATCCATAACAGAAGGAATTAAATCAAATAATTGTCTTTTCTCCTTTCAGCTCTTAGAATTCTATGGTTTTGTTATACACCTACAAATGACCTGTAAAAGTGCAAACTCATTTTAAATCTTAAAAATGATTTGCTATGGTTTGTTAATCATGAAAAATAGCTTTCTCTTTTTCAATGTCATAAAGATAATTCTTTGTAAATCTTTCCCCAATATCTTGTTATAAATTCTAATGTTTCTATTCTTATAAGTTTAAATTTTAGTTAACTGTTTTTTATATAACTGTTTATTTTAATTTTTATATGAAGCTGATGCCAGTATTATCATTTTAAAAACTAATCTGTCAGTTTTAAAATTAAAACCGAGAAAGGTGTGGAAGTCACTAATCTGCCACAGTTTCAATCTGGTTTCCAATTGGGGTGGGGGCTGCACTGGAAGGCTCTTTGATTTTATTTCAATTTAGGTAACATCTACTCTGGGCACCACAATAGACCTTGGTGTTCAGTGATGAACAGGAAGGTCATATTTTGAAAGGATAAGATGCCTGTGTCACTAGTAAATATTACTAAAAGATTATTTGCACTGGAGAGATTCTTGGCTCTAAGGTTAATCATTTGCATAGACACTTATATAAAGACAAACAATATAACACAACCACACACCCTGCTGGGACCCTACTGTGTGACAGATAACTGTTCACTGTGGATCCTCAGACCAACCACCAAAATAAACGAACTTCCAAGACTGCTGAAATAATTTATCATGAGTTTTTCAGCTGCCTCCAGAATTTACCCAGATTGGTACCAATTTGCCTGTTCTGTCCGCCTGCCCTTTGCACTCTACCCAGCTCTCATATTCCCATTTGGCATTCGATCCTGGCTTTTCATGCTTGGCTCACGATCCCTCACTGATTTTAGACAAAAATTTTTGGCTCAAAATTTCCTGGTCATTTCCTTTAGGAGTTAATTCTGGTATTTGCCATCGTGACCCAAGTGTTGCGAGCCATTGATAAGTGACAACCGTGCAATTCATCCCCTGTTCAATAATTCACTTTCTCATCTGTTTTCCGACACCCGCTGTCGCATCAGAAGCGTGCAGAGCATCAGAACCAACGCTCCAGAAGAAGCCGGGCATGGGTCGTACTCGAATCACTCTCTGCACAGTGCTTTTGACCGGGTCTCTGTCCTCTTCTTGCATTCTCCCACTCCACACGGCATGTTCCAAAATGGAAACGCTACTTGTCATCCCTGAGTACCTCACGTGCCCTTGTGCTTCTGAGCCTTTATATACAGAGAAAGGTTTTCTAAACTCCCTGTTCATTCTAAGATCCCCATGTGTCCTTCCAATGAACTCGAGTGTCAGTTCCTCTCGGAAGCAGTCTGGCCTCCCCGCACTCAGGGAGGTGATCCCCATCTGAGATCTCACATCGATTCACCCACTATTCAGTAATTGTATCACTTTTTCATCTGTTTCCCAAATATACTAAGAGTTCTAGAGAGTCTTTCGGAGCATCTTGTTTATCTCTGAACCCTCGGTGCCAGGACAGGGTCTGGAATGAAGTACATGCTCCGCTGAGTGTGGGTTGAGTGTGTAAACGTATTCATAACAGTGGCCGATTAACTGCTGAATGTCACATTCTTGGAACGGTTCATGGGTTCCTGTCAGTTCAGAAATAGCCTCCTCTTCTCCATTTATAATTACGCTGTGTTCTCCCAGTGCTGCCTGCCTTTCCAGGTTTTCATTAGGAATAAATACTGAATATTTGCATTTTTTCCCTGTGGCGCTTGGGGATGTTTCTTTGTTAGAAACACTGGTCTTGGCCTCTTCTGGTGGGATACCGGCATTCACTCAGCCAACACATTTTTATGTGTTGTGTTTTACAAAGTACCCGAGTCCTGCATCATGATTGTTTAACTTCCCATTTATTAGAGCCCTGCCTTCTTTCTACCACCTTACTTCACATACCTTCCATCGGAGTTCTTCAGACTCAGCATCATCTCTTACGGCTGGAGATTTATAGCATGTTCCTGAAATCAGCCATCTTCATACATCAGCTTGGGGTTTCTCAGGTTTGTTCAGGTGGCAAAATGCCTGGAATAATGATCCAAGCTGATGTATTGAGCTCACATTTAAAGGAGAGGCCATTTTAATTACAAAAACATGGCTGTATTATATGTACACCAATATAGCAATGATGACACTAAATGCACACATCTTGGAAGAAACGCAGACATAATTATTGCAGTCATTTGTTTCTTATTTCGATTTGTTATGGAAAAAATTGAATAGAAATATTCCATATTTTACAAAATCTTATGTGATGTCTCAATTAGTCTGGCAAGCCAGACTTTCTCTCTAGATAAAAGGTAGTTTGGATATTTCGGAGTGTGCAATTATGTTAGGTTTTGTGACATGGTTTTTAAAACTATGTTTCCATAGAACACATATCTTTCTCCACTAGATTGAATGACAGATGTATTTTTTCTAATTTATACACACATATAGTGAATATCATTTAGTACATTTTATGTTTTTCTCTCATTTTTCTTCAGTCTTTGATTGTTTCTATGATAGTAGATGGCAAAATGAATTTACAGGCAGCTAATGAGTGTTAATGCAAACCACGTAATGGTAATAATAGTAATAACCACTATACGTACTAAGCACCACGTTAAGAGTTAAGAGTTTTATTTATTTACATTATATAATGTAGTTCCTCCACTGACAATAGAAGATTCTACTTCCACTTTACAGATGAGGAATCTGAGGTTGCAGAGCATAAAGTTCTGCCTCTCGTGCCCAGAATTTCAGGTGTCCTTTGGGAAGTAGACAGAGGAGGGTATTCTAATCACATCTCTCCGTGACATGAGTGTGATGGGAAAGATTAGCACAGAACTTTTCAGACTGTGTTCCATAAAGCTGCTGTTTGCTTCCAGTTTTGGTGTGGAGAGGGTGGCCCTTTTCATTTTTGCAAGGTAGCAAGATAAAAATTGCACTCGAATACAGCTAACAACTGTCTGTTGCAACAAGGACTCCGGAGTGTTAGCAAGGTTTTCTCATTTCATTCTCAGTGTAGCTGCCCTCTTTCAAGTTCTATATCCATTACCAGTGGGATACTGACTTGAGTGGCTTTGTTCTAACACATGAGGCCTGAGTGAAAGCAGGTGCAGCCAGGAACATATGCATTTAAACCTAATTTATGGAATAATATATTTTCCCCTTTACAAAGAGAAACAGAGTTCTCTAGATTTATAGCCACCAAGGAGCTTTATTGACACATGAAGTTCTGATTATTATTTAGATAAATCATTGAGTTTTGCCTAGTCCCATTTCATGATTTGTGATGCTTTCCAGTGCCTGTGGGTCCAGAAATTAAAGAATGACTTGTGCTTATCGACATAAGCCATTCTTCATCTATGACAGACAGAGTATGGGAAATAGATTTGTGTTAATTTTTAATAAGATTCAGAAATAACATCCCTTTGGGGCACAGAAAAGAATATAGCTGTGCAGAGAGTTTAAGATACATTAAAACCCCACATCAAATATACATCAAAACACATATTTAAGTACTCACACGTAGTCCAAATAGCCATCCACAAGAGCATCCGTTTGCTTAAAATGTGTCTCAGGGAGGGTGCACCTGCCACAGAGAGCTCACCATCTGTGGCTTTCCATTAACACTGAGCTGGCATAAGCCCTTTGGTAAGTGTACCTCCGCAGGCCTGCTCTCTGCTTTCCCAGCGTGACTGGGAAGGTCACAGTTGTGAACAAATGTTCCTACTCCCTCTCCATTCTGTGAGGCATTATGATTTAGTACACCTTTAGTGACTTAAGGACAGTCTCATGTCATTTTTGAAAAGCTATTTATGAGAAATAGGTACTGTGCGATGGCAGGTATAACACAGAGAAACATGGCTAAAATGCCGGTATTGAAGAGCAAAGAAACACCTGCCTAGTGGTGCTGGATGTTGTTGATCTCTCAAGCCTTTTGATGTTATCTAAGACTTGACACTCTTACCTTTATGACGGGTGAAGTCTCCCTCACCCACTCCCTTCTCCTTAATATTGATGTTACTGTTTAATATCTTAACCCATTGCTCTTTTCTTTTATTGACTCAGTCTGATATCTTTACCTTCCATCTGCATATATATGCTTTTGCCTACAGTTCTAGCTTCTACCTTGTGATTCGGTCATATAAATCGAAATGTAGGCTCTCCAGCTGCACTTGACAAAATTGGTATATTTAAAAAAACCGTTATCTCTGCACTCTCCATTCTGACTCTCCTAGTTGGTGGTCTGATCTTCTCCAGGAACCAGGAAGTCATTCTTGACTCCTCTCTCTCCTACATATCCCTCATTCAACCCATCACCAAGTCATGCCAATTATATCTTTAGAATGTTTCTAGAATGTCATCCCTTCAGTTCTTCTATCTACCCATTTCTGACAAGTTGAGGCTCTCACCATCTCTTGACTCAACAATTTCAATAGCTTCCTAACTTTTATTTTACTCCAGTCTTGCTCCAACTGCTTAATTAATCCCCTGCACAACTAAAGCGATCTCTCTACAATATATACTTGACCAGATCACTGTTGCCCTTTAGACACTTAAAGACTTTCCATCCACTACAGTATAAACTTTAAATTCCTTAGAGTAGCATATCCCTTGATACAGTCTTTCTTCATATCTAATTTCTCTTCATTCTCAAATACATGCGTTACTCTCTAATAAACACACATCACATTCCTTTAGCATTTTGTGCCTTCATTCACCTTAATCCCACACATCTTTCTTTTCCTGGCTAATACTTATTCATCCTTTAAGGTGTTATTTTCTACTGAGAGTCATACATTAAACCCAGGTTGGTATATTTTCTAGGTTTGGAATTTCACTCTATTTTTTTTTTTTTTTACAACCATCATCACATTTTATTTTATGTTTAACTTTATTTTTATTGACACTATTACAGATGTCTCCATTTCCCCCACCTTTTCCCACCTCCCCCCAGCCCCTGACCCCCTTCCCTCCGGCCATCATCTCACTGTTGCCGTGTCCATGGGCTATGCATATATGTGCTTTGGCTAATCTCTTCACCTTCTTTCATCCACCCCTCCCCTACAACAGCTGTCAGTCTGTTCCACATATCCATGCCTCTGTTTCTATTTTGTTGGTGTTTATTTTTTTCTTTAGATTCCACATATAAGTGAGATCATATCTTTTTTTTAATAAAACAGAAATGGTGAAATTATCAAGGAAATACAGTTTATTTATTGTTGACCTCCATCTCTCAAATTAACATTCACAGATATTTGCTCTAGATTTTGAAAAGGCCTTTGGCCTCTTTCAGCTTAGCAGACATAACTATGATTGCAGTTATGACTAACTTAAAGAAGCTATTTCAGGCCTATTAAGCAAGCAGAAGGCAATGATTAACTGGATTCACTTTCATATACCCGTTCAATATATTTAAAGAGCTCCTGAGGACAATTCCAAAAGAAAAACATTCTTCTGATTCAGCTTCTTAATACTGAGAGAACTGTACCTGATTTCACACCGGTGCTTATGTAACCATGCCCTGCAGATAGCATGAGCTAGTGGCAGACCAGCGTGACCTCACTGAGCTGCACCTTTACTGTGCACTTTTATAGGACAGAATATCAATTGAGAAAAAGAAATCCTCCCATCTTTGGGGATCATAGGGATTTTTAAGTAAAATTTATAATCACCACCGTCATCATTATCATAGTTTCTACCGAGTGACAATGGCTATTATGGCAAGTATATATAATGCTACTGCTTCAGAGTGTGCCGAAAGGAAGAACAACATGATAAAGAAGACAAAAGCAGTGTTCCCATTCTGACAGTTGGTGGACAAAACCAACTTCTTCTTAAGCCTTCTGTTAGAAAATACCTAGGAGATCCAAACAAATTATGACACATTTTAAGTATAACTAAATTTAAAATAAAAAGGGAACATTCCCCAGTGACAAAATCAATAGGGAAATGACAGTCAGGACATCAAGCACCACCCGACATTGAGACAGGGAGAAGAGGCTTAGGATAGGATGGTGGCGGATGGGATGGTACCAAACAGGGGAAAATTAAGGAGGTTATCACGTTTCACAATGGCTAGGACATTGGGTTTTAATATCCAATATAGACAAATCATAAACCTTAAGTAAGGCAGAGAGTTGGGATATGAGAGACCTCTATATATACTTGGAACCAGTAAGGAACTGTCATAAACAAAGTGAATAAAAATTATGAGTTCTGCTTCTGGCTTGGGAAAGATGATACTGGACCAATGCTCTCACAGATAACTATAAACACTGAACAAATGACACAAAAGAGATGGACTTAAAGCCGCGAAGAGAAGATAAAAGTAGGTAGATTGTAAAGAAGTGACATTCTGAAGAGAGTGACACAGAGTGAGTTCCTCATTCTTGAAGCATTTAGTGGGGCAGCTAGGCCTCCACTAAGAAACTTCCAGTTCATCTGAGACAAAGAACTAGGGGATGACTTTGGGGCACCTTCCGCTGCTGGAAAACCAGGAAAGAACCCCATAAGAGGGAGCGCAAAAAGGAGGGAGCCCAAATTATGTGTATAAACTCTGCCCCCAAATCTGGCTAACGTCCAAATCATGGATGGGCAGGAACAGACGCCAGCAAAGGAGAGTGGACCTAATTCTATGTGATGAACCTGCAAAAGGCTCTGACAACCCTTGAGGCACACACGCATTGAACAGGCTCAAAACAGCGAAGCAAAGGCTTTCAGAATTGAGCTACAATTTATACCACCACCCACCACAGACAATTCCTTGAGCAGCGAATACATGAGACAGAACCAAAGCAGCTTAGCAAAGGCTTCGACAACCGAACTGACATCGGAACCACCACCAGCACCGGAAGGCAATCCAGGACTTGGAGTCTGCCCTGAATCTAACACGAACCTTAAAATACCCAGAGAATTTTAATAGAACTCAGAAGCTTTAGAGCATAGATTCAAAATGTCCAGGATAAAATCTGAATTAACTCTCTATGCCAAGAACCAGGAAAATGTCTAATACTCATGTGTGGGAAAATTGGTGCTCATAGATTTCTGCTGAGACTGCAAATTGTTACCAACACTACATAGAGCAATCTAGTGATCTGAGATTAAGGTAAAGGTGGTTATAGCCTATGAGTGAGCAATTTAACTTTTATGTCTGTACCTTATAGAAACTATAGTAAATATATTTGGAAAATGTGCAAATATGTATTAAAATAAAATAATTGTAATGAGGGGAAAAGTGGAAACAATTTAGCTTTATGGGATATAATGACAATAAATTTTAAAATACAAAGTTACTGCATAGTTTATGGATACTCACAAAAAGGTTTAAAGATATGATTAGAAATGATAAACTACAAATTGTGATAGGCATTACATTTAAGGAGGAGGGAATAGGGTAAGAGTATACGGTTTTTTGTTTGATTATTTGTATTTATTTATTTATTTTTAAAATATGTCTTTATTGACTTCAGAGAGAGGAAGGGAGAGGGAGAGAGAGAGAAACATCAATGAGAGTCATTGATCGGCTGCCTCCTGCACGCCCCCGACTGAGGATCGAGGCCACAACCCAGGCATGTGCCCCGACCGGGTATCGAACCTCGATCTCCTGGATCCTAGGTCAGTGTTCAACCGCTGAGCCACACCAGCCAGGCTGATTATTTGTTTTTAAATAAACAGACCAGAAGCAAAGAAAAAATAATTTTTGTAGAGAAAGGAAATACCGCAATTACTTATGACTCCTAGTTATACAATGTGTTATAGAGCCCTTTCTTACCCAATGGTGTTTTTTGTGATAAGCTCAGTTTTAACCCACTGAGTTACCCATGGATAATGGAAAAAGGGAACAGACACTCTCCCTCATCCCCCCTGCTTTCAGCCATCATTCTCAGGACAGCCTGGAACCGACCGGCAGGTACGCGTTTAGGTTCTCCCTAATTTGCGGTGGCTGAGCTATGACTCAGAATCCCTGCTGTCCCATTTCTGACACCTGGTTTGACACCTCAGAATGTCTTCTCTTCTGGGGCAATGGTTTCGCCAGCGCTAGAGCTGCCATGATAGCAGTGTTGGAACTTTTGCTCTCCCATGCAGGTTTCAAACGTTTTAGGGCGTAAGTGAGCAGCGCTTGAATGTCTTTTCTCGCTCTTCTAAAGCAGTTCACGTTAATTGAGGATGAGCTCTACAAACCAAGAAGTCAAAAATAGAATGTTATAGTGTCATGCTATGCAACAATTGAAAATAATGACATGGAAATATGTTCTCACAATACTATTAGGTAAAGAAAGAGTTTTCAAACCTGTAGTGTGATCCCAGTGACATAAAAATGATGTTAAAGTTAACAGTAATTGTAAGTACATGCATGTACAGACACTTATATCCCCAGGATGGGAGTAGAGGGAACTAGATTTTTCAAAATTAACCATGTTTATAGCCAGTTAATGGAATCCATGGGCACTTTTTTCTTTCTTTCTGTATTGTCTATTGTGCAACGGATGTTTTTATTTTTGTAATTTAGAATGTTCAGCTTCTGACTGAAGGCAATTAATTTAGATAAAAGAACACATCAGAAATATGAAGAGAAAAAAAAGCCCACTTCCTAGAAATAGTGCGGGAATGTTGAAGGGCAATCTAATTATGTTTATGGCTGATTCAAAAATAGTTAAATTTAATTTTATTTCCAAATTTGTAATTGAATTTGGTTTTGAAATGAGTGCATTTTCCAGCCTTTGTGATTATCACTTTTGACACAAACCTAATATAAAATATGATTTCCATTTTAGTTCTGCAGTCAAAATCCAGGCGAGAGTGTTTCTTTTCTTTTCTAGAGTATTTCTAAGACTAGAGGATCCAAAAGATTTCTTTGCAAGAGCGATGATTTATACTCTCTATTTGTATTAACAACAAAGGAGTATTTTGGTGGGCACTGATCATGTGGCATTAAGTAAGAAAGACATTTTATTAAAATATAAAGTGAGTTTACCTTCTATTCTGTCCCCAAATAACAAATAATCAAAATTATTTGCTTAAGCTATTCTAAGGAACAGGAAACTTGTGAAATCTTTATTCTGCAGCATTTGAACAATATGTAACCCAAGTATTTTGATGCCACTTTGCCAAGCAGGAGGTTGAGAACACAAAAATGCTTGCTATTGGGGTATTTTTCTCAGTCTTTTCTTGCTTAGATTTCTCATCTATAATACATTGGGTAGACTTTAGTTGATAATTTAATAGAGGGGCAGTTCACAAAGTTTTTTTCCTAAGTTTCTTAAGATGAGTAAAATATCAAATTATGTGCTCACATTTATTTTACACCAAAACCCCCCATGAAATTAAGAGTGGAATTCTGAGTAGCATACCAGCTGGCCTTGGGTAGCTACAATCTGAGTCTGTGAACTGCACAGTTGTGTTGTTATAACTTGAAATGAGTGCAACTTGAATTAACAAAAAGCTTTGGTGGAGAATTATTCAGTTAGTCTAATTTGGCATTTTTTTCAACTGCATTTCTATGTACATGCTTAGTATATTTAAAGGAGTGCTGGAATTTTTTTCTGACTGCAGTTTTCCCGATTGGTTAAGATATCTATGGAATCATGAGAGCCTGTGCAGTAGCTATTCTCTTTTTCTGGATAGTGTTTTAGCCAGGAATCGGCTTTGATAACTTCTCCACTAACTTCAAGTCTCTGCTCAATGCTTGCCTTCTCCATATGGCTTAGCCTAAAGACCTTAATTAATTCTGCAAACTCCTTATACCCACGTTTTCTCCCTAGTCCCATTCCCCTAATTTCCCTTACTTTTATCTACTTTTTCATTTTCCCATAGGAGTTGTTAACTTCCACCAACTACATAACTTACTTATTTCTTATATTTACTGTTAAATGTATGTTTCTTCCTCTGAGAATGCAAGCTCCTTGAGGGTAAAAATCTTTGCCTATTTTATTCAATACTAAATCCCAAGTACTAAAAATACTTCCTGGCTCATCATATATAAATATTTGCTTAATAATTTGAAATCAAATGATATATTAATGAAATATCAGCAGATTATTCCATTGTTTTTGGAATCTATGTAATATAACATACCCTAGGGTAATTTGACTTCGAATAATATTTCCTGACATATTCACTGAACAAAGACACTACTGTGACCCCAGCACACACAGATTCTGTCATAGGCAGGTTGCTGCTTAGGCATTTGAATATATCAGTGGTCGTGTTATAGCCAGTGGTCATTTTTAGTAAGATTTCTTTCTATGTTGTAGAGGTACAGGTCTTTCACAAAGGAGTATTTTCACCTAATCATGTTTCTCAACTCCAAAACACAGACTGATAAACTATGCCCTCCCGATTGTAGAAATACAGCTGCAAGAATGAGTGAAAGAAGGAAGTATAAGATAGAAGCATTGAGCCATGACTTTTCATTTCAAACAGTGAGCAGTCAGAGAGGCATAAAGGCCCATATTTGGAAGATGTTCTTTTACAGCATCTTATAGTTATGTGAGAAATTAAAGTAACAGAAATGGAGTGAGATCAACTGATCGAATCAAGCCACAGATACACTCCCAGGATATTCTTAGTGTCTCGGGCTGTTGAGTGAATGAGTTGTGCCAAAGTGGCCTCATTCAAGGAAATCTAAAAGAATGACCAAGCATTGCAGAAAACGTACCTGCCTGCCTTCAACTAGCTGGCCCGAGCCGTAAGAGAGGGCCCGCACGTCCGGGAGCCGCTCGGGCGATGGGCGGCGGAAGTGCAGGCTGATTAACGTCTTGGGATGGACGAGCGCTAATGCAGGGAGTCCGGGCCTGCACATCTATCACCGACATCGCGGACGGACCTGAGCTTTCCCGAGCCGGAGGAGATGGCAGCACGGCACGCAGCTCCGAGGAGTGTGCACTGCATTTTGAATAAAATTTTAATGATGGACTGATAGCAGAATCTATAGATACCCACACACAGCCTCTGTCTTTGATATTTCGTATTTGGCTAGGACTGCGTATTTCACAGATGTATAGAAAAATATATATCTTATTTGGGTACCTAACTTTTTTTTCTTAGAATACTTATTGCTGTCCCTGGCCAGGCGGCTCAGTTGCATCATTCCAATACACCAAGGTTGTGGGTTTGATCCCAGGTCAGGGCACAAACAAGAAGCAACCAATGAATGCATAAATAAGTGGGACGACAAATCCATGTCCCTCTCTCCCTCTCTCTCTCCCTTTCTCCCTGACCCCCCTTCCCTCTCTCTCAAATCGATAAAAAAGAAACAAAAATACATATTGCTGTAATTGTGTATGTTTGTATCAAACACTTCAAACATATACATTTTAACAAAAGTAGAGCTGTGTTAAGTTGTAAACTTTGTCATTAACCATTTTGAAGTCTTTTTCTTGGGTTAAAAACACATTCTCCATTTAAGTCTTTGAAATAAGTCCCTCCACAGATCAGAGAGGCTGTGCAACACAGTGATTGACAGCTTAGTGTTAAGTGGAGTCACCAGTCTGAGTTCTGATGCCAGCTTCACCAGTTGCCAGCTGCATGACCATGGGCAAATTACTAGCCTCATCACCACTCTCTTCCTCCATCACAAAAGGAAAATAATTCCTCACAGAGCTCTTTATATTTTATAAATTTTAGAGCTTTTCCTCCTTATTCTTAGTGTCCTTTGTCATTTCACTGTTTCCTTCCATTTATGCTCATACCAAAGGGTAGATTATTCTTCCTTGTTATGGCTGGAAAAATGCTTTAAAAAGTAATGATGAATCCACATAGCTATACATGATATCTCCACCTATGAATTTCCAATTTCTTCTTTTTTTATTCTGAAATATTCCATTATAAAATGGTTTAATTCACATCAATTCTTTTACTTTGTAAAAATAAATTATTACTCTTTCCCCCTCTTACACATAGATATTGTTGAGACAAAAGGAAACCAACTTTGGGATTGATAAAGTAGCTCCAGAAAGGATGGGACAGGGTAAGCACTACACAAATCTCAACAAGGCATTGGTCACTGTCACCTATTGTTTTTGTACATGGTTGGAAGGTCTTTGAATCCATTTCACTATTTCATGTCTCTTCCACTGGCCCACACAGTTCCATGGCCTCTCTCATCAGGTAGGGCTGTTCAAAACTACTTACCCAGCCAGGCTCCGCTCATTTACTGTCCACCAGCAGCTTCTTGCCATCCTCACCTCTGCCCCCATACTCCATGGAAGAGATGATTTCCTCTATTCTGCTCTACTTTGTTTTAAGCATTCTTCTAACATGATTCTTCCGAGCATGATTTGACTTGCTCTCTTTGTTCACAAGGTGCCAGATCCCAGAGTCCATGGCCATAAGCAAGGTCCCATCCTCTTGGAGACAATCTCCTGTGGATGTTTCTCACCACAGAGCTTTACTGCCAGGTCTTGGGTCAGTATCTTCTGTCCTGGTCCTGACCTAGTTCTAGGGAGCCAGCTACAACTGACAATATGCATATTTATTATATGAGTATTATGAAGATTTGATACTTTATCAAATGTGTATTCTAACTCTCCCAACTTACCTTTTGGTTGATTACTTACTATGTGATTTTGAGCAAGTTGATTCTCTGTGCCTCAGTTGTCCCATCTCTAAAATGAGATCATGATAGTGCTTCCTTGTAAGGATATTATAAAGTTTAAATTAGACATCCATGTGCTTAGAGCAGAACCTGGCACATAGGAAGCACTCAGTCAATATTTGTTCCCATATTTAAATAATAATAGAAATAAATAGAAAACTATAACAGTCAACAGATCCAATTTCTTTATTTAAAGTGTCCTAAGAAAGAATGGCCAACATGAATAACATTCCTCCATTTATAGACAAGTTAATGTGGAGGCTCCTAACAGTTGAATTTGGCTTGAGGCTCTCTCCTGTAGAAATTCTCCCTGAATCTCACCTCATGAGAGAGAGGTTACACATTTGCTGGGAAGGAAAAGTCCATATGATATGAATTTTTTATTTATCTTTCAAAATGTAAATGATTTCCTTTAGGCCACAGCTCTGTAGGCCAGTACAAATTTGCATAGCTCTCTCATAATTTCCATGCTTCTCTGAATTTGAACTAACTTTTCTAAACCCTAGTTTTACCATGCTGAACTATTTAAGCCCTACATTTAGTCAAATTAGTGTTTTAACCAAGCTTCTTCTCTGTAACACAAATCGCCTTCACTCATATTAGATTATAATGTCAAGGAAAAGCAACATCTATGGACCCACAGGGAATATTTCTCAAACGTTAAGGGGTTGACTTTTTCACTAATCAGCTAATTCATTTTTTGTCCTTTGACTTCACATGTCATGAGGTCAAATCCATTGGAAGCATATTAGATTGACTCACCAAAGAATATGAACTTTTCTTGCTCCTTTATCTTTTTTCATGTAAATTAATAATGAATGTCCAGTTACCAAAATTACAGCTCACTCCAGGTTATTTTTACCATGCTGAACTATTTAAGCCCTACATTTAGTCAAATTAGAAACTGGAAAATTTTGCTGTTAAGGAGATTTTCAGGCACAGTTAATAATTCAGCTAACCTGCACACCTGGGCAAAATAAATAGCTTACTGACTGCTTGTTGGCTAAGTCACTGCCAATTATATTATTTGAAACTTTAAAAGTACTGTCCCCCCCACAAATTTTGGAGTTACCTGTAGGAAAGCAAGGTGTTCAGGGTGCTGCTGCAGCATTTCATTACTATACGTGCATTTCCTCCTTAAAGTCTGGGAATTTGTTTTTTTAAGAAGGAAGAAAATAAGTGAAGCACACCCATTACTATGGTTATTTCCCTCTAACTCCAAACCCTGCAAAAATTCTACCACCAAATGTTAGAAGAGAAGGGATTCTGCTCTAAGCTTTAAGCACAACTAAATAAATTACCTCAAATATCTGTTTCATAGGAATTCCAAAGAGCCAGGTTAATGGTCAGTATTGAACTTTACCAACTAATTACTTTTAATTTATTCTTTTGAGCACCTGTTTTGTGAGAGGGCACTGTTCTGATCATTTGGATACATAAGTGAACACAACCGTCAAATATCTCTGCCCTTGAAGATGGGATTCCACTGTAGAAAGTGGGGTGGGGCAGGGCAGGGAAACAGACAATAGGATACATTTAATAAGAAGTTCTTCTGGTATGTTAGAAAGTGATATATTCTATGGGAAAAGGAGATTAGGAGAATGTGAATTCAGAGTAGGGGAAGAGATTGCAGTTTAGGATGGTTTGGGGTGAAATGGTAGTGCCACAGAAATGGAGCATGACATACCCAAGTGAGGACGTGAAGGAGCGGGGAGAAGAAACCTGCACATCTGTTTTCAGCAAGGAAGACCTGGCTAGGTATTAAAGATACATCTCATTCTCTCCTTCTCCCAGCCATCCGAGGGCAGTTCCCGGCCTCTTCTCTCAGTGTTGGAGTGAAATAAATTATAAAAAGATATGCCCCAGGCTTTCAGATCCTATGAGATCCTGCCTAGTTTAAGCTCTTGTGAGCAGTATATTTCCCATTAGCTGTCCCAATTCACAGTGGGTGGAAGAAGAAAGCATTGAGTGGGATATGCAGTTCGATTCAATAAGCACTTATTAGTACCTTTTATTTGCCTAGAACAGCTTTGTTCGATTTAAGTGAGAGAAAGATGCCGAGGTTCTTACGATGCCTTCAGCTGTGTTGGAAGACAAACCACAGATAAATGAATATGTGTAAAAATATATAAGGCAACGCTGAGCCAATGCTGTGTATACACTCATGTGTGAAAGAGAAGCATCACTGTAACCTGGACTTATGCCGGAGCTTTTTGGAAAGTGAGACAAAGTTAGACCTTGCTAAGCTTGAGTGTGGTGATGATGCAAGTGGAGGCCACTGGGGGAGGGGCAACAGCATCCCATGAAGACACAGAGGCAGAGAGCTCCTCGGATACAGTAGAGAAGCCTGGCCAGGGACTTCAGGATTAGGAGTGATTAGCCAATAGACTCACACAAGGATCTCCACGCTGCAAAGTCTTAGATGGGGGAGGGGTGACACCTATACAGACAGACTGTTGCAGTGAGAGGCAGAGCTGGACCGGAGGAGCCCGGTGACAGAAGTGATTCTGTTACCTATCACCTTAGAAAGAAAAATGGAGACTAAAGGTATCTCCAAAAAACAAAAAGGTGCTTTCGTTTCTCCAATTACGTGGATATATCCTACTCGTCTAAAAGTATGGCCTTACTTTTTTCCCTATCATTATAGTTATAGACTTTGAACTTCAGTCAGGAGAAAGTTTAAAGACAGGGATTAAACAGGTGTGTGTGTTTTTAAATCCTTACCCAAGGTTATTTTTCCATTAATTTTTTGTTGTTGAAAGTGTGTGTGTGTGGGGGGGGGCGGGTAGAGAGAGAAAGAGACACATCGGACACGTGGATCCCCCATGCCCTTAGAGGCAGGTGCCCTGGACCAGGAATTGAACCCTCGAGTCTTCAGCGCAGGGGCCGAGGTTCTAACCACTGAGCACACCTGCCAGGGAATGAGCTGCAGCGGAAAGAGGTACAAAAATGGAAAGCTGTTAGCACGAGGCACCCCCAGGAGACCCATTTACGCTTCCCCAGGCCCCCAGGGTGCTCGGCTGCAGAAGGCGCCTCCACTCTAGTCCAGGAGGCACCCCGGAGGCTGGTCACCTGCGCCCCGTGAAGGTCAGCTCCCCGCAGTGCGCCCTGCCCCGCGTAAACC
Organism: Miniopterus natalensis; assembly: GCF_054644295.1. NCBI lineage: Eukaryota > Metazoa > Chordata > Mammalia > Chiroptera > Miniopteridae > Miniopterus > Miniopterus natalensis. The sequence continues at coordinate 126,913,017 of NC_142082.1, forward strand.
CAGACTTGGGGAAGGAGCAGGGTGGCTCCTGAGGGCGCCACTTTCCTCCTGCGCTCTCTCCTCTAGTTCCCCCGGGTCACGCCCTCATCTAGACCCACCCCCCGCGCCCCCGCCAGGTTTTGGGCAACCACCCCCCCAACCACGGCTGGCTCGCAGCGGCCGCTAAGACCCGGAGACGCGGAATTTCATTTCGAAGCCCCGGGGCGCGGGGCCAGCGCCGGGCATGCTCAGTAGCCGCCGCGCGTCTGGCTGCTGCTCGCGCTGCGCGGGCCGAGCCGCTCCGGGGCGGGCGCGGGAGTCCCCCCGCCCTCTCCGCCGCCGCGGCCGCTGCGGGGCTTCCAGAGGGCGGAGCACGCGCCGTGCGGGAGCGCCCGGGCCCCGCGCCGCCCCGCCCCGCTCGCAGCCGCCCCCGACTCCGCTCCCTCGCCGGTCTCTTAAGGAGGCGCAGCCCGGCGGCTCTCTGCGGGCGCCGCGCGCCCAGGACCCGCGGATGAATCTCGGCGCCCGCACGCCCTGCGGCGGCGGCTCTTTCTGACACCACTTTTCCTGAAGTGGGGTCGCGGCGACTCGCAGGGCAGACACCATGCGGGGGGCGCTGGGCTTCCCGGCGCTGTGCCTGCTCCTCGGTCTGCGCGCCGCAGGTAAGGGGCTGCGGGCGGGCGGGGCGGGGCGGAGCTGCGGCGAGACCGGGAGGAAACGGCACCGGCGCACGGACTCTAGGCAGAGCCTGCCTCGCGGGAAAGCCGGAGCGCGGCCCCGCAGGACGGCGCCGGCGGGGAAGGGGCCCGGCGGCCGTGCACCTGTTGGAAGGCTGGGGCCCAAAACTTAAGCGAAAATCAGCCCTGGGTTTTTCCTGACCCCGTACGAGTCGTGGTGAACATTTGCAGCGTGGTACAGGTTGGCTGCCCCTTCCCCTCCCCTCCGCCCAGACTTCCCGACCCCGCTTCCAGGCTGTGCGCTGGCCGCCCGCGTTTTCGGGAGGCAGACGAGCCATCCTGCTCGAGTCACCGTTTCTACTGCAGCGGCTCTGTCAGTCAGGTCTGCGGGTGTAGCGGGAGCTCAGGGGGACACGCTGGCTGTAACCTGGCGGACCACATCTCCGCTCCCAAGATCCAAAGACGGGTTCACGTTAAGGATGCCGCCCCGGGCTCCTCTGGCCCCTGCTCTTGTCGCTCGAATTTTCTAAACCAATAAGAGGAAGGAAAGGTTTAAAATAGGAACCTGTCTTCTCTTTCAGCATCATGGTCAGCGTCCTAGGGCACTGAACAAAAATACAATCACAGTTTCGAAGCTGACAACCCCGGGGTAGGCACTGTCCCTGGGAAGGAATTGATGAGATCTAGCCAAGAGTCACAGTGAGACTGCTCCTAAATATAAACATATTTGATATCAGAACCAATATCAGGTTTCCTATGAAAGCAAAGCTTAGGAAGTACCTGGTGAAATCATATGCAATGGCCCTGCTTTTTTGGATAGATGCAGCTTCTATGTAATGCAAGGTCTTGCTGGACTGACTCCTTTATCACCTTTGCACGCACGTGAGCCAAAACAGAATATGGCAGAGGGATTTTAGAAATCCTACTGCGACAGCAGTTGTCCATGCAGTAGTCCTGTAGTGACCAAGGACTAGGTGTTTTCCCTGAGTTTGCTTGTCATCCAATCACACATGCATTCATTCTTTCAGCTAACATTTATTGAGTATGTACTATGTTCCATGGGTAATGAATAAAAATAATGGTTGTGAAATTACAATTCTTATGGTATCTTTTAAAAAGAGTGGGTGAGTCTTTTTCTATGTGCAATAATGAGAGTGAAATATGGTACTTTCTTATTTCTAGCTAATGCTATTTTAGTGTATTGTGAATCTCTGGAACAAGCAATGTATAGGAACATTAAGGCTATAATTAGGTACACATGTTAATTGTTATGATGTTATATTGTGGAAAATTAAATAGTTCTTTGGCACCTTTTGAAAACTAGAAATAGCTACGACTTGGTCATTAAATTATTTGCAAACAGCTGTAGTGAATCCTTTTATTACCACATGCAATTCTTTAATGTTGAAATATGGGATGAAAATATATACATTGGGTTGAGTTTTATTTATATTAATGTTTAATGATAACACTAATGCAAACATTCACTACCAGAAAAAGCGCCTCAATTCTTACCAAGTTTAGAAATGAATTAGCTGATCTATCAAAAATATCAGTGTGGTTATTTTTTTTAAACTAATGTATAAACAATTCTAAAGATCACATTTAATATATCTTGAGTAATTATACCATAAAAGTTATAAATAAACTTAAAATTAAGGAGGTGGAAAACATTTCTGCATTTATTATAGATGAGCATTTGGGATAATGTAAATAGAGGACTTTTGTTCATCAAAAGAGATATCTGAAAGTCTGTAGCACTAGATTCTACCTGGAGCTCAGCCAAAGGGTGTATTACCAAAGACAAACCAATCCATCTCTATTTTGACTTCTCAATTTGAAAAAGAAAAAAGATTTTTCAACTAATTTGAATTTAATAAGGCAGTGTATTGAAGGGCTATTTTTTTTTCAGGTTTCAGTTGCAAGATGCTATATAGAAATTAATTATATTCATATTTAATATGGTTCTTTCGATAGGTGTTTTTTACAGCAGATTGCAAGTTTAATATTGTAGTTGTCTTGCCAGTCTCATTTTCAATGCATTTTAATTTTAAACAGCAATTTGTGGGTCACAAGCTGTCATCAGATTAAAATCCATCACAGTTCTCTAATAACATTGTTAGGACTTTTCATTAGAACTGAAACAAACACAGATTTCCTATTCTAAGCCACTATAGATGTAGGTAATAAGAAAGTGAGTGGGTGGGAGCACAGAGATCAAGAAGTCCCTGATTCCTATACTTGTTGAATGTCTGAGTTTGTTGCTTTTACAGAAGGCTCTCCTCTCAGGATGCAAGTGGGCTTTATAAAGAAGAAAATGAATGCTATATATTCAGGCCCCTTTGACTGAAAGCTAATTGATCCATTTGGGGTATGCCCAGGATACCAGCAACTACTTTATGCTGGCGGAACTGATGACATATTAGAACCCTTTAGGGATGGGAAAAATTGGCTGACAGGATGCGAGTGCTCTTCACAGCTATACTAGGAACTGTTGACTTCAATATAGTCATTCTCCTAATGATAAGGTAGCAAATTGTTTTCAATTTGAGCACCATCTCTAATTATTTGGTCATGATTGTCTGAGTCATTATGTAAAAATAAAGTTGTATTTAGACTCTGACCCTCCCTGAGTTCTGATTGACTCAATAGGGCTATGTATTGTGGTCTATTTGTAATGTCCATGGGAACAGAAAGGGGATATGAAGTACAGTGCTGTGTAGTTATCATCTCTGGGTAAGATAATCCTAACAAATTACTGAACATGGAGCTTGTTTGAGAACCTGGTCTCAACTCTATCCATGGAGCTGATTTTCATAGAAACCCTGAACAAGAAGAGTTATATTTGCTGTCCACCCAACTGCTTACTATACAGGTGAGAAAACTAAGATCCAGTCAATGGTAGATAGTAAATTATTTATTTTAAATAGTAAAACGCTAGGTAACAGCATAGTCAGGATGAAAACCCAGGTTTCTAGTCCTGTGACTGCATATTTACACAATCATACACTGGTTCTGGTAGGTGGGGCCACCATTGAGTTAGTGGTGACAAATTATGTTTCCTTAACCGTCTCATTCTTTACCATTTCCGTGAACCAGTGTAATACATAAACTTCAGTTGAAAAGACCACTTCAAGATTATTCAAACAGTATGAGATCCTTCTTCTTTACAGCTGCATAGTATTCCATGGTGTAAATGTCCCACAGCTTTTTTTTGTTTTGTTTTGTAAAATATTACAGATGTCCCTTTTCCTCCCCAAGGCCCCTTTCCACCCCATCCCCTCCCCCTCCCCAGTCCCTCTCCCCACCATTGTCCGTGTCCTTGGGTTGTGCATATATGCATATAAATTCTTTGGTTACTCTCTCCCCCTCCACCCATCTGCCCTCCTCCATCCCTCTGACATTCGTCAGTCTGATCCATGCTTCCATGTCATTGAATCTATTCTGTTCATCAGTTTATTAAGTTCTTTAGATTCCACATGTAAGTGAAATTATGTGATGTTTGTCTTTCTCTGCCTGATTTATTTCGCTTAGCATAATTTTCCCCAGGTCCATCCATACTGTCCCAAAGGGTACAAAATCCTTCTTCTTCTTTATAGCTGCGTAGTATTCCATGGTGTAAATGTCCCACAGCTTTTTTATCCACTCATCCACTGATGGGCACTTGGGCTGTTTCCAGATCTTAGCTATTGTAAACTGTGCTGCTATGAACATAGGGGTGCATATATTCTTTCTGATTAGTGTTTCAGGTTTCTTAAGATATATTCCTAGAAGTGGGAATCACTGGGTCAAAAGGCAGCTCCATTTTTAATTTTTTGAGGAATCTCCATACTGTTTTCCATAGTGGTTGCACCAGTCTGCATTCCCACCAGCAGTGTACTAGGGTTCCCCTTTCTCCACACCCTCGCCTGCACAAGTTGTTTGTTGATTTGTTGATGGCAGCCATCCTGACAGGTGTGAAGTGATACCTCATTGTAGTTTTAATTTGCGTCTCTCTGATGATTGGTGACATTGAGCATTTTCCCATATGTCTCTTGGCCATCTGTATGTCCTCTTTGGAGAAGTGTCTATTCAGGTCCTTTGCCCATTTCTTAATTGGGTTGTTTGTCTTCCTCTTGCTAGTAGTATGAGTTCTTTGTACACTTTGGAAATTAGCCCCTTATCAGATACATCCTTGGCAAATATGTTCTCCCAGACCGTGGGGTTCCTTTGTATTTTGAGGCTGATTTCTTTTGCTGTGCAGAAGCTTTTTAGTTTGATGTAGTCCATACCGTTTGGGACAGTATGGAGGGACCTGGAGGATATTATGCTAAGTGAAATAAGCCAGGCAGAGAAAGACAAACATCACATAATCTCACTTATATGTGGAATCTAAAGAACTTAATAAACTGATGAACAGAAATGATTCAATGACATGGAAGCATGGATCAGACTTACGGATCTCAGAGGGATGGAGGGGGGTGGGGGGTGGAGGGGGAGAAATTAACCAAAGAACTTATATGCGTATATTCATAACTCAAGGTCACGGACAGTGGTTTGGAGAGGAACTGGGGAGGGGGCTGGGGCAGAGTGGAATGGGTCAATGGGGAGAAAAGGGGACATCTGTAATATTTTAAACAAAACTTAAAAAAAAAAAAGAATATTCATGGTGGCGACTAAAAGCTACCCCAATAATATGGATCCACAGATAGCTTATTTTCTTCAGTGTTTTTTCTCTTTCTTTGCCCAAAGAATTATGTTCTGTTTCAGGAGATGATATTTATTTGGTAGTATTTTCATTGCAAAGAAGTGGAGGTCTTGTGATATCTTAAAAATTCCCATGTGAAAGCTTTATTTTCTCTAGTGAATGTTTTGCTTAAAAAAACAACAACAGACAACTGATTTGAGCGCATTACTTCTCCTCTAGCTCTGGAAAAGGTTCTTTGAAATTTCCTCATTGTTCTCACTGTCAGTATTTCTGGATGGCACAGAGGCGGCCTTCAATGTATCTCTTGAAGATGCGCTCCATTCTCAGAGAGGTGAAGTCAGTTTCTCTTTGTCTTTGAGAAGGAAGGGTCTCTGATGGGATAAAGAATCAGAGAGGTCATTTGTACAAGCATCACTGTCAAAAAAAGGGTAGGTTGATAGAAAAATGATACGTTATTCTTAAGATTAAGCTGTCTTTTCTCAATGAAGAGTCCCTTAAAATTCCAGAATCAGTTTTTTCTGTTCAAAATCACTCAACACAGTCCTTACAATGGCCCAAGTCCTACTATAATCTCTCTTCCCATTATCTCTCTATCATCTCTCAGTACTCTCCTCTTTTTTCTTACTTTTCTGCTATACTGGTCTCCTTTCTGTTTCAAGATGCCAGACACTTGCCTACTTCATATGTTTTGCTTTTTTTCTTTGCCTGAAACACACTTTCTCCAGGTATCTATGGGTTAATCCTTCAGTTTTAGTTTTTATTCAAATGTTACTCTCAGCGAGGCCCTACTGACTATCCTATTTAATATTTCACCCCCTAAAAAAATCCCAATATCTTTTCCCTACTATGTCTTTCTTCCTACAGACATCTTTTACCACATACCATACCCAATATTTTATGTATTTGTTTTGTTTATTGTGATTCTTCCTCTACCCATTAAAATATAAACTTCTTGAAGGCATAGATATTTGTCTGTTTTGTTTACTACTGCATCTATTGCAGATCCTGTCCAGCCTAACATCTGGGAGCAGAGCCTGGCATAAAAGCTACTAAAGATTAAATAAATACACTGAATAAATAAAAACAACGGTGATATTTCTGGTCTCCTCTTTTTGCATTTAATTTCTTCTTGGCACCCATGTGAGACATTTAAGCCACTTCCAGAATGAACTTCAACAGAACTCATTTATCCCAAACTCAGGTTGTTCCCCAGGAGCCTGCATGCCCTCAAACAGACTACTATCTCAAACAGACTTCACTACTATTGTGAACTGAAGGGCAGCAGGGCTGGGCTTGCAAGAGACCACAACTATCCATCAACTCAGCGGCAAAGTCCTTCGAATCTGATTGGCAGATTCACAGCCCAAATGCCTTGCCGATTAGCTATATTTTCACTTCTCATTAAAATGCCTTGTAATGTAAGAATGGCTATAGCGATATGAAAGGATTCATAAAGCTAACTGACAAAGAGAGTTTAAGGCACTAGGACAAACCTGTCTGCGTCTTTGGCATTTAAGGCATATGTATATGTACATTGGAGATCATACATTCCTAGCACCATGGAATTGTATCCTCTGTTGGAGACCACACACTGACACGCATCTTGTAAGAATTCTGGGATGCATTATCCACGTTCAGCATCTCTTCTTTGTTTCCCATCTGCTTCCTTACCAATTCCAGTCTTCATCCTGTCATCCTGCTTTTGAGCATAAGGAAGGTGACTAGCTATCATCTTCTTCTTACCAATAAATATTTACAGTGTTTATCTAATTTGGCCTCTTTCTAAGTTTTGAAAATTCTCTCTGATTTCCATGCATAACCACTACTTCCTAGCATTTCCTGCATTACTCACTAGCCATTCCTCAGTTTCTACTCTCAGGCCTGCCTCTGAGTATTATTTAATGGTTAGTGCTCTCTAGAATTTATGTGTCCTTGGTCTTTTCTTCTTTTTTCTCTATACAGTCTTCCTGCATGATAATATTCAGACCTACAGACCAAAGATTCCTAAACCGTATTTCCATCTCGGATATTCTCCTGAACTCCAGTTCTATCATTACAGTTACCCAGGAGTCATTGGATAGTCCACAAGCTTCCAACTGTTAATGCTCAGCACAATCGCGCTTATTTCCATGTTTCCTATCATTGTGAGTAACACCAGGATGGCCCCAAATTACTCATTGTGTTCCCTTCCTTTGCTACTTTCATTCAAAAGGTCACCAAGTCTTCTCCACTCTCATGCCCACATCACTGCCTTGGGCTGGGTCCTTGTTTCTCGTATAGCATCTTACAATGACCTACTATGAGACCCATCCTTCATAATAATGTCAGAGGTAAAGCTCTAAAAAGCATACTATTTTAGGTCATATTCTCTGTTTGTAAAGAGTTTTAATACAGCTGTTTCCTTTTCTCTTAGCATAAAACCCAAACTCATTAGCGAGGGGGAGAGAGAGACATCAATGTGAGAAAGAAACACGGATCAGTTGCCTCTTATACCACATGCCCCAACTGGGGATCGAACCCTCAACCTGGGTATGTGTCCTGACCAGGAATCGAATGGGCCAGCTACCTTCTGGTGCTCGGGATGGCACTCAACCAACCGAGCCACACTGGCCACAGCATATTCCTCTATTAATGTACTTAACCTGAATATTGAAGCTTTTTGAGGACAGTAACAGAATTGTAGCTTTTATCTCCATGTACCCATTCCCTAGAACTGTGCTTGTTACCTAGTGTACCATCAATAAATGTTCAATGAGTGAATAAATGTATTCAAGACGTATTTGGCAAAATAAGTTATGATAAATTATTTTACATTGATAAAGAGATTGTATCTCATTTTCATGACCGCAGAGAGTAGAATTGACTTTACTACTGCTTCTTTGACCCAGTTTACATTTACTGATTACAAAGAAGTGGAAATGGGACAAAAAAGCTTTCATTTGGACCTCATCTCTAAGATAAGTCCCTGTTCCATGGGAACCACGCTAGCTGTAGTAGAGCTTTGTGTTGAACTCCTCCTAGATAGATATTCCTACATGATTTTCCACTATTACTTCAGGATGCAAATGAGATAAATGTTCGTATTTTAAAGAGATTAAGGAATTAGATAAGGTATGTAACACGCTGCCTGTTTATTAAGGAGTAGACCCAGAACTCCTAACCCTGATTATTGGTTATTATCTATCCTGTAATAGCAACCATGAGCCACTTACACATTCAAAATCAGGTGGAGTGTATGGCAGTGGGTTCAATAAATCAAGACCAAAAATAATCCAGCCCTCCCTTGCCCCCCTAAACAAAACCCAAACCATTACAGAAAGTTTTTCAGCATTTGGGTGGTTGTATACATTTTCTTTCTCTTTATTATGTATAGACAAAGTTTTTCTAGAACCATAAAGTTTTTGGATCCCGCACATTTTTTCTTATGTGAGATATGCTTACACCTGAAGAATGGAAAGTGGTTTATGAGTTATAAAAAGTCACTTTTATGAGATTATGGGATCACACATCAAAAGCCCATTTATTGCCATTAGTAGTAACAGTAACATGGGTGTTATGTTTTATGGAAAGTTTTTTGTTAAACCTCTTAAAAGTTGTTTGTAAAGTCAAATTCAAAAGATAGAGAAATCCGTTTTTCCCTTTTAAAGGAGATTTTGGCCTATGAGTGCATTCTTCATCTTCAAAGCACTTACAAATGCTGACACACTTAGCGTAGCATTGATATTTCCCAACATAAAAGATTTTAATAGCTTTGAAGAAAAATATTTAATGGTAAAATATTATTTTAGGATCAAATTTTCTAATGCTTATTCACCAAATACTGTGACTTATATGTGTCATTATTGTGATTGTATTGTGACAGAAAAACAATTAACAAACACATTGTGAATATAAACACTTTCCATTTTAATAATTTTTACTCATAATGTCTATCTCGACTTCCCTCATAATCAGATCTCATTCAATTTCAATTCATTAAGATGTTGATATTCACTAAAATTGCAGCCACGTGCACCAATAACAAGGCAAAACTAATTGTTTACATGAAGCAGCAGTCTAGACAATATATTTTAATTCCACTGAAATAAATACCATGTTCAGTGGACACTTGTTTCCCAAATCTTTTTCCCAATGCCTTACCTAAAAGGTCAATCTAAACATGATATCTAGCATCATATCTTCAGCATATCTCTATTTAAATGAATGTGAAATACAAATTTTTGGGGAGTTTACCTGGCGGCCAGTGAAAATATATATATATATATATATATATATATATATATATATATATATATATATATATATATATATATATAAGTATGCTTACATAACTACCATAAATCTGAAATATCTAGTTCCCATTGTACTGCCTTGCTTGGCAGGTAGTCCAGACTCATCGTAGGAGCCACCTCCCTAATTATTCTCTCTAAGGACCCGCTGAGTGTGAGAGGTACAAGCAGATGACCAGGGCTGCAGCTCATAGCTCCCCAGCCTCCTGTAGGATTGCGGCTCTGCCAGTGCTTCTCCTCTGCTGACCATGACTTTCTCCTGCTCATTTGCAGTCCATGGAGCTTCTGGACCATTGGCCTCCAGGTTCACATGGAAGGCTGCATGTGGTTCTGTGAACACTGGGGAAGCAGGGCTGTTTGAATGTAAAGGGAGGGGCATGGAGATGGGAAGAACCTATATTGGGCATGGTCAAAGGCAGCCTCAACCTGTTCATGGAACTACTAATCACTTCCCAATATCAAGGCCCAGCTTCCTGGCTGCATCTGGTTGGCCAAGATGCAACATTCTTCTGGAATGCTGATTTTATCTCAGGTGACCTATTATGTATAGCTCCAGTCTGGCTCTCTTGAAGACCTCAGGTCCATCAGAAAACCAAAATTTGATTGTAGAAACATTTCCATGGTGCTGCTTTCCTCTATGCAAATCCAAGTTCACAGTCAGACAGCTGTTTCAGTGCCTCTAAATAGTCCCCATCAGTTAAGAAGTTCCCTAGAGGAATTCTCATGGGCATGGCTCTTGGTGTCCCTGGACACCTCTGTTTCTCCAGAGCATCAGGAATTCCCATCAGGTGTCCACTGGTTACTTCTGAGTGATTTGTGTCCTCAAACTGGAAATGCCTGATATTTAGAGTGCTTAAATTATAAATATTATCATGCTGTTTGTAACTCTAAGTCTGAGCATTAACTGAAGCTATGAAAATACAATAAAAGGATCTCCTCTCAAGATAAACACTGACTTTCATAGAGAGGAGACAAACAGATTTCATTCTAAGAAGGGAAATACAAATAAGTGTTTCCTAAATCCCTGGGATGGTTTCAACTCTATACCAGGTGCTTGTATAAGATAATCATTTCACACTTTAGGATAGAAAGTATGTTATGAAATGGCATGCTTGTACTTTGGAAACAGCAAAAATATACTCTAACTCACTAGCATAGTAAAGAGCAAACAATCAAAAACAACCACCACAAAAAATTTAGGCTCTATAATCTGACTACTTGGGTTTGAATCCCAACTCTGCTATTTACAGTTTAAATTACCTGTGCCTCCCTTTTCTTATCTTAAAAAGAAATCACTCTAAAGCCTTCTTTTGTAAAAAGTGCCTGCTACAAAAATCGAATTGGCATGCCTCAAGTTTTTAAAATACTAGTAGAACCTTTGCCTTATAAATTTAAAAATGTTCAGGCAAAATTAGTAAGTTTGTATTGGAGGGAATAACTTGTGTTTTCCAAACTGAAGTATATAAGAGAATAAAATCCCATAACCTTTAGAGACCCTGCAGCCCTTCATCGCTTAGTCTCAGGGCTTGGATAGGATTTGTAGTATCATCGCTCCTGACGTCTGATTCTACAAGCTGTCTGAATTCACAACATCCAGTGGGCCCAAATCTCCCCCTTCGGATGCTGAACTCTCTCCAGGTCCACATACACCTTGAAAGCTATGTGTTGCCTGGTCTGCATACTCCAGTGTGAAGAGCCTGTCTGCGTACCTTTGGGGTGTGTGGCAGGGAGGGGTGTGCTTCATGAAATCAGGGTTCCTACGCCTGCATTCTGGGAATCAGGCCTACTTCCTCCCTAGAGTTAGGTTCTGCTGAGTCAGGATAAGTTCCCAGGGGTGAAGGGTCCATGCCTCCAGTCTAAGCCTGTCCTGTGTGTGCCTGAAGCAAAAGCTCTGGTCCCCCAAACTTCACCCTGCAGCACCAGCTCCCATTGCTGGCAGTCCCCCCACCCCCGGCCCAGGCCCAGACCCTGATGTCTTGAAGTTCGCCCTCTGGAGCTGTGTGCTTAGGCTGCTCTTCTCAACTAGCTGCATTTTAGAAAAGATGTGACAAACTGATCTGCTCCAGAGAAGTAGCGATTAACTGCATGGTCCTTCCCTAGCAGATGCTCATTTTGCCAAGGAATTATGAGTATATTGCCTTAGCCCAGTGGCAATTTCAAATTATGGATGAAGGGACTAGAACAGGATGGAGTAGAAGTGTTGACCTGAAGGGCCTACCAAGTACCCCTTAGTTTTTAAACACAGGCCAGAGACCAGGGCAGGAATCTCTTCAAGTGGCCTCTGGGGACCTCCTTCCTCACCCTCCTGCTCTGATATCTGGAAGTTTATATTTCTGTAGTATCATTACTGTAGCAATATTTTCATTTTTTTGGATTTTATAATGTTCATTTTGCTGTGTTTTAATATAATTCCTAATCTACTTATGAGAATTAATCGTAAAGCCAACACTTCCTTTTCTTTGTTTTGCAATTAGAGCCCAGCCATTTGGAGAACTCTACTATAAAAAATGGGAATGAGTTATAATCTCTATAGCTATTTGTAAATAATAGTGTTTAGCTGTTTGCATAACAATGACTGATGTCTAGAAATTAGATTGAACAAATGTGCTGCTTCACTACTCAGTAAGTGCACACAGAACTCAATTCCTGCGATTTCTGCAGAAGTTAGCATTTTTCAGCTTTCTTGCCCTATGATCATTTTTCTCCATTTCATATTTCCCCAGAGGGCATATCTTGATGAAGGTCGTCTCTTAATGGCCGTGTAGAGTTTAAGAGACACTAGCATTTACTCCTGTCAACTTCTCCTCCAAGCATCCTTCAACTCAGTGCTTCAGGAACTGGGGGCAGCTGACAGCTTCTGTCTGCGCCAACATCTCACTTCCTCCAGTGGTCTGAGGCCAGTGGTCTTAACCCCACTTCCTTTTCATGACTTATGTCTAGTCACATTGTCCCACAGGATGCTGTCCGAACTGTATTATGTTCCATTCTGGAATATATAGCTATCAAATGAAAAATAAGTCCATTAAAGCTGGGCAAAAATCAGGAAACATGAAACCCTTTCATTGTAATTTTACCACCAGCACATAGCACACAGTGGATTTCTCCTGTCAATTCTGTGGCTCCCAGATAGTTTTCCACTGTGCTGCTCAACTTTCAGTGGGAGAGATAAATTGGAAGAAGTAAGGGACACTTAGAATCATCCCACTGGGCTGGAAGTGGGAGTAGGAACCACATTTTCTAATGGAATATTTGGGAAATGTGGAGTGTTAATAAGAAAGAACATGCAGGAAAAGTTTACAGGATGCCTTAATTAAAACCATTCCTTATTCCTGTAGTGTTTAAGTCCTCTCCTATGTAGAGGAAAATAGAGCCAGCTCTGTAAAAATAGACTAATTACTTTGGTGTTGATTTTTTTATTTTTATTGTAGATATACTAGACACATCACTGGCCAAACATGTGATAGTATTAGAAAATGACACAGCACCTCCTCATGGGATTATGTTTTCACACCTAGTGACCAGTGCATAAACTAGATTTTAGGAAAAACACTCCTCGAAGAAGGTCTTTCAATATAAGTCTTTTTGGGGAGGACTATGATGGTTTACAATTTTTGTAAGTTCAATCATTGTTATCTTGTAGACACTCATTTTATTATTTTTAACTTTTATATGACAAAATAGCTGGTTTGAAGATGAATTTTTTTTGTCAAATTGCTCGTTTGGTGTCAGAGTACAAAGCAAAACAAATGTGTGCACTTATAAGTACACGCATATACATTTGCACATAACTAAAGGACACAAACTGAATTTTATAAAACTGGATTTATATATAGACAAAGCCATAATGGAATTCTTCAAAAACACTGATGTACTTTGCTGCTATGATTAGTAGGAGTCAGCAAGCTATATATACTTGGGAGGTTATGCTAACAGACATCCCTTGATACATCTTATAGTGTACGTCTGGAAGATTCTGTGTTATTGCTGTGGGTATTTTAACTGGAGATTAGTTACCTCTTGGGTTAGCAATACCAAAAGATACAGAAAAAGTAGAAGAATAGTTTTAATATTAGCCTCCTTACATCCAAGGATATCGCTGCTGGAAATCCCTGCTCCTGGAAGTTCCCAAAGGGTCTTTTATTGTACTTATGAAAAAACTTATCTTTTTAGAAAAAAATTGGCACCATGTGAAACCTAAGTGAATTGAGGCTGCTTTTTTACTGAAGAGCATTTCTAATTTAGTCGTAGATATATAAGAGTAACCTTCGTTTTCTGATGAAAAAAGCTAAGGTTCAGCGATGAAGAAGAGAACTGTTCAAGTTCACATCCATGAGAGGAGACCTGTGGGGGAGGCAATTTAAATAATCTAGGTCCCTTACCTCTTAATTCATTGCTTTTTCGAAAAGTATGTTTCTTTAATTTTGCAATACTATTAATAGGCATTTTCTATATAAACTTTCATTGGTTCTTCTGTGTATTTTTAACTTTTCCTGAGAGGCATTTACAAATCAAATGAGAGCCTCATCATTTCTGATGTAGAAATTACCAAGGGTTATCCATTTATGTCTCTTTTCTAGAGAAGAAATTGTTGGCAATACTTTAAAAAAAAAAAGATTGCCCCTTTACAAAATGATCAAAGAACAAAGTTGCCTTTTTGACTGTTCACTTTTCAGGCCTTTATAAACTACTGTTTCATATTTTTGTTCTTTTCACATGTTATTGAATCTGATTTAAACACTTGTAATACAAGGATTTATTCTGAGAGTGTGTATACCACACTATTCTACCTTGTATATCCAGGAATTACCAAAAATGAATTTGAAATAATGAATCACAATGTACTTCAACTTAACATTGCAATTTCATACACTTCTTTTCCTTTGTTAAAGATCTCTTCAGAGATTATCAAGGTCATATCCAGATTGAAATTTCAACTGTGGAATTTTGTGACCACCAGAACTGGTTATTCTCATGTAAATGTTGCTTCTATGATAAAAGCAATTTTATTTCAAATGAAGATGAGTATATTTGACAAACTACTTACTAAACATTTTGAGAGACACTTTGTCCCCAACAGGTGGAGAAAATTGTCATTGAGCTCTTAATGAAGATGAGGAATGCTACATCTCATCTCATATCAACTTTGTTCCTTGATTTTTACAAGAACAGTTTCAATTTTCCTCCGTTCTCCTGAACCCCCCACCCCGCATCTTTCTTCCTTGTCTTCTCTCTCTTATGATATGACTTCATCCCCTCCTACACAGAAAAAATAGAAGACACCAGAAGATAACTTGTTCAACTTCTATCACCAAAACCATTAACATCCCTGATCTCCTCCCTTCCTCCATATTGATGCAGGAGCTCCAGGGGTCCCAGGACCCCAAGGTCCACAACCAACTGTGTGTTCTTAGTTTGGGCAGGAAAGAATTCAAATGAGAGCCAGTATAAAGTTTAAAGTGAAAGTGAGTTTATCAGTGAAGTGAGACAAAGTGGACACAGAGAGAGCAGCCCCTCCCTAGTAGTATTTATTTCTTTTATTGAGGCTCATTTAATCTAGGGGTAGTGCATTCAATAAAGGTGAGGAATATTCAGGACTTTTCTACGGGAGAAGGGCAGAGACTTCTCAGAAGGGCTCTGTGGGCCCTTTTGTGACCTTTTATGGGCTTTCTGTTTTATATATATTACAATGAGCATATAATGAGGCTAGGGATCACCGTAAGGTAAAAGTGATTGCCATGCTGGATTTGGCTGGTCTGCGGATTCTAAGCTGTAAATCCATTGGGGGTGAGGGAGTGATAAACTTACAGAAAATAGTTTCAGTGTGTGTGTGGGGGGAGCTAGAATTAATTGGATTGAGGAGTGAGTGGGAAGTAAAGGAGAAAACATGAACAACTCTTGCAGCAAGTTGGGTGTGATGAGAGAGTGACAGTGTTATCAGGAAGGGAAGGGAAGGTTGAGAGATTTGGTTCTTTGTTTCAAGATAGGAGAGATTAGAGTACATTTACTAAATAAAAGGAAGGAGTCAGCTGAGAAGGAGTGGTTGAAAATAAAGGAGAGAGCAAGTGGAATAATCATTTGATTGAGTTCCCCCAGAAGATCAGAGGAGGTGGGATCCAGAGGACAGGCAGGAAAATGAGCCTTGGATTGGAGATTAAAAGGATATTTAGCCTCCATGTCTTTGTGTGTTTTTCTTTTTTTTCTTATGATTGATTTCTAGTTTCATACCTTTACGGTCAGAGAAGATGCTTGATATGATTTCAATCTTCTTAAATTTATTGAGGTTTGTTTTATGTCCTAACATGTGGTCTATCCTATAAAATGTTCAATGTACACTTAAAAAGAATGAATATTCTGCTGCTTTGGAGTGAAATGCTGTGAAAATATCAATTAAGTCTATTTGATCCAGTATATTATTTACTGCCACTGTTTTCTTGTTGATTTTCTGTCGGGAAGATCTATCCATTGATGTTAATGGGGTGTTAAAATCCCCTATCATGACTGTATTACTTTCTGTCTCTCCCTTTGTGTCCATTAATATTTGCTTTACATATATAGGTGCTCCTATGTTGGATGCGTAAATGTTTACAAAGGTTATAGCCTCTTGTTGGATTGCTCCCTTTATCATTATGTAGTGTCCTGCTTTGTCTCTTCTTATGGCCCTTGTTTTGAAGTCTATTTTGTCAAATATAAGTATTGCTGCCCCAGCTTTTTATTCATTTCCATTTGCATGAAATATCTTTTTCAATCCATTTACTTTTAGTCTGTGTGTATCTTTCATTTTGTAAATGAAATGGCCTCTTGTAGATAGCATATATATATATGGGTCTTGTTTTCTTACCCATTTAGCTATCCTGTGTCTTTTGATTGGAGCAAATACAGCATTTACATTTAAAGTGATTATTGATAGGTACGTATTTATTGTGATTTTATTCTTTTAAGTATGTTCCTCTGTTCCTCCTCATCAGCCTCCTCCTCCTCCTTCCTCCCCCTTCTTCTTCTTAAAGCAGACCCTTTAACATTTCTTATAATACTGGCTTAGTGGTAACAAACTCCTTTAGCTTTTTCTTGTCTGGGAACTCTTTATTTCTCCTTCAATTTTAAATGCTCGCCTTGCTGGGTAAAGTAGTCTTGCTTATATGTTCTTACTTTTCATCACTTTGAATATTTAATGGCAGTCCCTTCTGGCTTGAAATATTTCTGTTGAGAAATCAAGTGACAGTCTTATTTGAGCTCCCTCGCAGGTTACTGTCTTTCTTTTGCTGCTTTTAAGATTCTCTCTTTACCTTTAATCTTTTGCATTGTAATTATGATATGTCTTGGTGTGGGCCTCTTTAGGTTCACCTTGTTTGTGAATCTCTGTGCTTCCTGGACTTGTGTGTCTTTTTCCTTTACCTGGTTAGGGAAGTTTTGGGTCATTATTTCTTCAAATAGATTGTTGATCCTTTACCCTCTTTCTTCTCCCTCTGGTACCTCTATGGTGAAGATGTTGTTATGCTTCATGTTGTCCCAAAGGTCCCTTAAATTATTATTTTAAATTCTTTTTGCTTTTTGCTTCTCTGATTGACTGCTGTGGTTTTTTTACTTTGTCTTCCAAAACGCTGATTCAATCCTCTGCTTCATGCAATCTACTGTTTATTCTTTCCAGTGTATTCTTCATTTCAGATGTTGTATTCATTTCCAACTGGTCTTCTTTTATGGTTTCTATGTCATTTTTCATGCTATTGAGCATCCTTATAACCATTACTTTGAACTCTATATCTGATAAATTTCTTGCCTCCATTTTATTTAGCTCTTTTTCTAGAGATTACTCCTATTCATTTATTTGGGGCATGTTTCTTTGTCTCCCCATTTGGGCTGCATCTTTGTGTTTGTTTCTATGTATTAGATAGATCTGCTACGAATCCCAGTCTTGGTAAGTGACCTTATGCAGTAGGTGTCCTTAGGGTTCAGTGGCACAGTCTCCTTGATCACCTAATCTGGGTACTCCAGGAATGTCCCTTGTGTGGGTTATGTGGACCCTCCTGTTGTAATTGAGTCTTGATTGCTATTGGCCCTTTTGTGCATGGAATCTACCCTCAGACTGGCTGGCTGTGAGGCTCAACCCTGACCATGGCTTGTGAGCTGCTATGCAGGTGTTGACCACATGAAGTGGAACTTGCCTCAGCAGGGTTTAGTGCCTGCCGAGATCTCCCTTTGGATGTGCCACTTGTGAAGTTTATTGTCTTTTGCTCTGATGTTGTCTGAAGCTGGTCACTAGGTGTGATGTTTCTGGGCCTCTTGGGGGGGAATCTGGTGCAGGTCAATGTCAGATGATGCTTGTGACAGTCCCTGGAAACCTGTTCAGAGCTACAAAGTGATCCATAGTTTGTGGCTGCCTCTACTGGGCCTGGGTGTGTGCAGGAACAACCAAGCTGTGCACCAAGGCTGACTTTTACTAACACCAGGCCCAGGGGGAGGTCAGCAAAAGGAGCAAAGCACCCTGAAATCCACCTCCATTTGCTTCCACTTGCCAAATGCCCATTAGGCTAAGTCACTGAAATAGCCTCTAGCCTTGAGTTGCATGAAGTAGGTTCACAGTGAATCACCAGATAGAGGCAAGTGGTGCTCACTAGATTAATTCACATTCACACTTGGTGCCAGTGCTGGGTCTGAGGTCACTCAGCAAATATTCCCAGATATACCAAGTCTAGCCTGCTACCCACTGGGTGCTCAGACACTTCTGTGTTGGGGCAGGGTCTCAGGAAATCATCACAGTGAGGCCAGCAGAGTTAATCAGGCCCAAACAGACCAAGATTTGGCCTTGTGAAGGGAGGGCTCTGCTCCAGGTAGGTGTTAGAGGGAAAAATGATCCCTGTACTATAGCCACACAACTCAGTCTGTCCCAGATTGTACCAGGAGAGTATTTTTCTATGAACAGTATGTGTACAGCTTTTCGTTGCCATAGGCATGTTGAGGGAAAATCTGGGGTATCTATGGTTGCTAAGTACTGTGTTAGGGGCATTAATATGTTGTGATCTGTTCACTTTGGTTGTTATTTTATGTAAAATATCTTATGCTTGCTTCTCTAATGGGTTTTTGAATTACTGATAATCTTTTTTTTTTTTTTGACTGATAATCTTTTTACTAACATATATGTTTTCTATTTCCCCCTGTGGCCAACGACAAGTAGGAGAAAGAGTTATTCAATTCAATGTATATTTACCTAGCAGGAGAAATAAGGGTGAATGTATTACTTTATCTGGATGGCCATATTACTAAGTAAGAAGGAGAGAATGGCTATTTTTGCATAACTGGAAGTTGCTACCACAATTAGTGTACTCAGGTTTCTGCCCTCAGTGAGCATAAAATACTCTAGGAGCATTTATATACATTTAATAATATAACCAGGATAAAATAAGTACAAAATAAGAATTCTATGAAATGCCATTGATTAAAAGGAGAAAAGCTTGAATATGATAGAAGTCATTGTCATTTGAGGAACAGGTAGGACATCCAGGAATAGAAGCACAACAGGGCGTTGGAACTTAGGTTTAGATAAAGGAGGAAATTCTTAGCTAAAAGAGGTACTAAAATATCTGATAAATAGGACTTTTTCGAACTACACCCACTTCTGTCCACTCATAGTTTCTGAGATGCCTCATACTACCAAGTGTGTTCTGTTTTGAGGGGATAATGAAACGGGAAAAAAAGGAGACTTATCTAAATCCTTCACAAGTCTTAAAGCAGCTTAGAACAAAAAACTCTCCATATCAGATATTTCTACTCATCTTACTAAATAAGGTCTTTGATTTTTGTTTCTGTCTCTTCCTCTTTTCAGGGTGCTTTTCAGGAAATAATGACCACTTTTTGGCAATTCATCATAAAAAGAGTGGGAAGCCAGCATTCCTTTATCACCATTCACAAGATATTGAGAAGAGTCTGGATATAGCTCCACAAAAGATATATAAACATTCCTCTTCTGAAGCTCAAATAAGCAAAACCCACCAAGTTGTTAATTCAGCATTTCTTAGACCCGCGTATGATCCATCTCTCAATCTGTTGGCCGTGGCTGGTCAAGATCTTGAAGTTGAAAACCTTCCAATTCCTGCAGCAAATGTAATTGTGGTGGTAAGTATTGCACTTAACTGATGTTTATGCTAGTGTTTTTCTCTGTGGTTGATGATGGGGGGAAAAACTAACGATAAATAGTTATCTTTGGCTCTCAGTGATTTTTTTTTTTTTACCACAGCACTTCTCATTCTCTAATATTTCTTTTTTGTTATTTTATTATTGTCTCTTGGCTTCCTTGTGAATATGATGAGCTCATGGAATAAAAACCCTTGTCTATATTCTCTGTGCACAGTACAGTGCATGGTGCATAGTAGGTGCTTAATAAATATTTGAATTAAAAATTACTTTAGGAAGGCCATACAAGTATAGCAGATCATATCCTGCGCTGAAGCTCCTGCCTTCTGTGATAATCTCTTCTAAGCAAATATGCCTTAATCTCTGTTTATATAAGTAAGCAATACTTATTAAAGGTCTTCTGGTCACTTGACTCAAATCGTAAGAAATGGAGAGTCTGCTGAAAGGAAAGAGATGTAGGTGGAGGATGATTTCCTGTCACTGGAGTAAATGAAATGGTTTGGGAGTAGTTGATGGATAATATTCCTAACATCACTGGACAAACATTGCTCTTTATTAGTCAAGATGGTGCAGTGGTCCCATTGCTTGTATTCTTAGGGTATGCAACCCAGATCAGAGGTTCTCAGTTTGTGGCGGTATCAGGGTTTAAATACATACTGAGGTTGAAACACTGTTTAGACTATAGTCCCTCACAAGTTTAAAATTACTATAGGAGGCTCCACATTAAAACTACACATCAGTAGCTAAGTGATTGTTACTGTGTTTCTGCCCCAAAATATAATCAAATATGTTGACTTTTAAGGCCATGATAATTTAATGAAGCTATGCTTGCATTTTGGCAACCTCTTGCTGCAGCAAATGTAATGAAATTTAACAAGCTTTTCTTCCTTTAAAAATTTTTTTTTAATCTGCTATATATAGGACATTTTACCTAGTATTGAGAATCAAAGATCCATTTATTGATGTTTCCAGCTAGCATACATTGAATATTTAGTAGGATCCAGCCTTTATTTGGGGTATCTAGAAATAGAGACAAATGAAACGGAGTCTCTGATTTTACTTGAGAAATGTCTTGGGGGTAAATGTCAGTAATTCAATAAAAATTATAAATTGGGGACACAAGATGAGCTCTTGTTAAGAGAAAATCTGTGGGTCATTTGCCTCTTGAAATACTTGAACAAATTTTCTACATTTACATGAGTAACAGGTGTTCTGAAGGTGAAAGCCATGTATTCAGTGAAGATAAATGATGTTAATGATGTCGCAGTATTTGGATATGCCTGTGGTAAAGCTTGGGCTCATGGGAGATATTTTCTCTAGTAGCCATCATATACTCATAGTCATGAACTCTCAAAGTCACTGCGAATTATAGTTCAAGAGGTTTGTTCTATCTTGCAATGTCACGTACTGTCTAGTTAATTTAATATTATAGAGCATGAAAAGCATCAATGAGGAATTCTGGCATGTCATTTCACTTTCAGCTTATTTGTGGTTCGGAGATTCATGAAAAAGCTGAGCTTTTTCTTTTGGGTGATGATTACAAAGAGGCAATAGGCAATTTTACTGCATTACCTTCCCTAACCTCTCTTGATCTCATCTCTAACCATCTGTGACTTTGATAGTTTGCAACAACGGCTAGTGCTAATATTTCCTGTAGCTCACTTACATTACTTATGCACATGGTCATTTAGTAGGAAAACGTGGGAGGTAAGATTATTTTTAAATAAATCAATAATGTTCAGCTTACTAAAAAAACAGAGGATCAACATTCAAGTATCATCTCGTTTGAAGGTTCATCTATCCAGAAAAGACATTTAAGAATGGAGTATAGATGATGAAAGGGAGATATTCTGGTGACTAAATAACTTTGATGGAATAACTGACGTGTGTTTGTGTGGCTAGGGTGTGCACATGTTATATATTATATATATAGATATATACATATATGTACACACACACACAGAGGCTATTTTGTTTGAGGAATATTGCAGTGGTACCAAAGAATTATTTGTTGGATTAATTTTATTCCAAATGAGCCGTGTTAATAATTATCATTTTCTGAATTAGGTAAATTATGGGGATTTTTTTCCAGCTAGAGTGAAAAGCCATTTCCTATCTCCAAAATGTTTATGTAATTTCTATAATCCTTCCTAGCTTAAAGGGAGAGATCACGTTTTTCCTCCTCCTACATTTCGCTCTCTCTCTCATTTCTGACATCATTAAGACAGTGAGTTTTAGAATGAGATATATAACCAGGACGTGAAAGATGTATGTGTCCTTTCTTCCCTGATTCCTAATTGCTTCCACCAAGCATTTCATAAGAGCATTTGTCCACAAATGAAATGTTTTCTTTTTCTTTGTTTTATAATCAGGAAAATCTGTAGTTTATTTACTCCAAGGACAGGACAGCACAATTAAAATGTTTATCCCAAAGAATGCCAATTATGTTCCAGAAGCTTAATTAAGAAACTGTTAATAGGATTTTTGTACAAATTCAATATAGAGGGAATGTGAATGTCTTTAAGGTTAGTGCTGTGGTAGAAGCCAAAACAACAGCAACAATGGCTTTAACCAAATGTGTGCTGGAAATCACATAGCTCTTATCCCTGGGTCCTCAAGATATTCATCAGGCCACAAGACCACAGCATGAGGAAGGAGGGAACCCAGGAGTGTCAGTGAGAATGGTAGAACGGAAGCAGCTGCAGGTCTTTGAATAAATTTGTGGCCAAGTGATAAAATTAGGCTAATTATCTCAAATCTAAACCACCTGCCGCACCCCTAGAGCACCCCTAAACACCCATAAGCTGTATCTAGGAGGGGAGGTTACCTGAATAAAAATTGTGACACTATTAGCAAGCAAAGAAAGAACAGATGCCAGACAGCAGCTAAACAAAGCTAAAGCAGAGTATCTGGACTTCAGTTTTTGTTGAGACACAGTAGCTCCTTCAAAAAAATGAGGATATGAGGACTTAAAACTTAGCCTCAAAAATTCAATTCTTGTGCAAAACGAGTGACAAGTCATACTCTAAATTCTCCAATAGTGGCAATAGGCAGCAAATTCACTTTGACATAGGAGAAAATTAAGGTGCCTGATGCCTAGACTATTTGTCAATGAGAAGGACCATGATTTAGTGCAGCCTGCTGGACCCAAAATATTATGTTGCTAGACCACCTCAAATTTATGAAAGCACACTGTAGCTTGTATATTTCTTTATGGTGACTGCTTATATAGTGGGAACAAGAAGGCTGTGTTGAGCTATAGGGAAGCAGGTGCATAACTCACAGAAAGTGTGATTCAACTGTAGGCTTTGGGAAAATTATGAATTATCATGTGTCAAGGGTATTTGGCTTTATTCGGGGTCAAATAGTAAATACCGAGTCCAAAATCCCAAATGGATGTAAGACACAATGTACTGTAATGTTGGGTGGGACTTGGATTTCTTCCAATACAGTCTGGGACACTTGTCCCAAGTTCCTAGAAGGAATGGGTATAAAAGTCTGAGATAAAAATCCCTGCCATGTTCTGATATAGTAGTCCATTTGTTAAAACAATCAAATTCTTTTCTTTGATTTTCAAGTAAATGTAGTAATATAATAGAAACTTCTTTTCTGTCTTCCTTGAAAGTGGCATTTTTGTCTGTAGACCCTACCAATGTTGTGATTTGGGATTTGGTCTGTGTATTAGTTATCTGTTATTCTCTAACATATTACCTCAACATTGAGCATCTTAAAACAAGAAATATTTATTATGTTACACAGTTCTGAAAGCCAAGAATCTGGAAACAGATTAGTTGTGTGGTTCTGCCTCAGAGGTTAATGAAGTCAAGCTGTTAGCCAGGGCTGAGTCTCTGAATACTTGACTGAGCTGAAGGATTCACTTCCAAGCTCACTCACATGGCTATTGCCCGGAAGCTTTAGTTCCTCAACATGTGGATATCTCCACAGGGCTGCTCACACACAGCATGTGAAGCAAGAGAGAGAGATATTAACCATACTGCCTTTTATGACCTAGTTTCCAAGTCACACACCATCATTTACACTTTATTCTATTCATTAGAAATGAATCACTAGGTCTATCTCACACTTACGGGACAGAAACTACAGAGGGAATGAATACTAGAAGGCAGGGATCATTGGAGACTATCTTAGAGTTTGGGTACCACAATCTTCAAAGCAAAACTGGGAAATCACTGGGTTATGCCATTGCTTGTTATGTACTTCTACCTGTGAACTTCAGGAAAGGAAATTGTGTGAAGAAACCATATTAAAGGAGTGTCATCATATATAGTAGTGGTGGAAGAAATTATGTCAATAAAACTCGAACTTAAAACCTTCAGGCTCAAAAGAAACTCATGATTAGGTGCCGATTTACAGACAAAGAAGTCAAGTTCCCAAATCAGGAACTTCCTCCAGGTTACACAGTTAGTAATAAGTGTGACAGGCAGAATTAAAATCCTAATTTTTCTGACTTCAAATCTCAAACATTTAAAATTTTACCGTAAGTTGTTTTCTTTGTATTTGGGAAGGTATTGTGAATCTTTTCAACAGAAACTTTATGAATTACACTTCACTTAAGATAATGGTAATGTTAGTTTTTATTCTCTGAAAATACACTCATTGACAGCTAGATGTTAATGTTGGAGCCAGAGAGTAAAAGGCAAAAGATTCATGATGGCCATGGGTTTTTATTATGCATAATAATAATAAGTGAATTATACTGTCAATTCTATTTTATTTTTAAGAACATCTAGGGAAAAAATTCTGTAATCTTCTTGGGAAATTTGGTTAAATTTTTGCTTTTTGGTTAATTTACCCTAAATGTTTTATGTTAAACTCTATGATCTTATATAATCACCTTTTCTTTTATACCAAACATTTGCATTTTGGTAAGTTTAGTACTTAAATTCTCCAGATATTATTGTACCCCTGAAAAATAGTCTTGAAGTAGAATTTCCATTCTTGAGCTTGGCATCCTACCAGTCCTACTGTCACCATCTGTTGCTTTTCTCCATTCCTAGATACTAAAGCAGCAAGGAGGATGCTTGAACACATGCTGGAAACGTTAGAGGTCAAGCTTAGGCAATGTCTATATGAAGTTTCAATACTGGACCACTTAGCACATCTGCTTGTTTTGGATCATTTAGACTCAACACTAAAATGACTGAAGTCTTAAAAGAACTGATTTAATTGATTATCACACTAATTGGACATTGACTGTCTTTATGTACAGAGAGTGTTAGAGTAATAGTTTTGTTTTGACTCCAAAAGTAATATACTTTCATAGAATTTCAGAATAGTTAGAAATATAGAGAAGGAAAAGAGGAAATAAAAATAATCCTTAACTGTTACATAATAATGTCATCTTAATATATGTATCTATATAGTCTTTTATATATATGGGTGTAGACTTTTTTTTACAAAAATATGGAATTTGTATACATAAAGTTTTGTATTTTCTTTACTTAGTTTATATTATAATTCATGTCGTTAACTATCTTTATATAGCATCATCTTTTTTTCATAGCTGCTAAAAAGAAAAAGGAAGAAAATGACCCATTTTTGAAGGATTAGCCAAATGTTCACAGACAGTTTCTAAGATTTCAGGAAGAGTTGTGTTTGTGATATTTGTTTGCCCTCCTCTCTGGAAGTGCAGCCATGTGATTCAAATTCCAAGAGAACCTGAAAGTCTTCAACAACACTGAAATATGTGTCAAGACAATCAGGGCTAAGAATCTGTCTTACTCTGAGATTTCCTGGATTTCATTTATTAATGTCATCTAGTCAGTTATTTTGAATATCTTGGGGTTCCATATGTGTTTGTGGTCTGTAGTTCAGAAAACCCCCTAATCATCTCTTGCTCCCATTTCTGATCTAGTGATGCTGCGTTGCTGAATAATTTGATTATTTTTCCTGCCTGTAAACATAGCAACTAGAATTAGGTATTTAACCAGAACAGGTACATGTTAGTTCTTGGTGCTTTAAGCCATTAAGTTAACCTCTCTCTCTTTTATAGAACTGGTCTGTTTTTTTAAATAGGAAATATTGGGCAGAAAATTTCAAAATCTATATTGGACAGGCCACTAGGCAAATTCTTTGAATGTAGGCTTTTAAAAATCAGCAACCATTTTCCATGGGCAAATGAATAAAAAAATTCTTCATATGTGACAAGCAATCGTATTATCTATATTCTTAAGTATAATTTTTAAAATTACGAGAGCAAATGTACAAAATCAAGTCTATGCCAAGCTGGATTATGAAAAATAGCTAAGTTATAAGAAGCACTATATTTTTGGTGAATAATTACTATACATAAGCAATGGAGACTGGAATAGAATATGTAAGTAGTATCTGTAAGGAACCAATGTCAACAGAAAGGGACCAGGACTTGGCGAGTCTGCCCCAGCACAGTCTGGAATGTGTGGGTTCTTGACTTTGTGCAGGAAAGATTTCATGATATGAGTCCAGATGACTTCGAGAGTATATTTATTAAAGCTGGGGACAGTGAAATAAAGGAAGGGCTTAAGATAGAAAAGGCAAGATTATAGCAACAGGAGTGAGCCTAGGTGGAGCTGCCGTGGCCTTTGGAAATGTGAGGGTAAGTCAAGCCTAGGTTAGGTTTCATTGGCCCTTTAGAAAGAAAGTCACATAGGCAGAGAAGTGTGCCAGCTGGGTTGTGTGGACTCAGAAAACAAGTTACAGAGGCAAAAGGAGGGCCTCAGGGACAGGTTCAAGAGGTTAGCCCAGGATGAGCTGCCACTGCCCACTCCTCTCCTGGTTGCAAGTTTCCTGGGAACCCTTAGAACTTAGGAGAAAGAAAGCAAAGATACATGCAGGTGGAAAGAAGGGAGGGTGGCAGGTGCAGTTGTGCTCCAGAGAGATTGCGCACTGGGTCCTTTGTCTTAAGAGTTTTTATCTATTTTCTAAAGGCAGGAATTTCAGGGGAGGTCACAAGGGAGGATCTCAATAGAATACTCATCAACTTTCCAGGTGTGTCCTTTGATATGCTGATGAATCAAAATGAACTTATACAGGGATCTGGATCATTCTCTGGTTAGTTTTACTTCAAAGAATGTCACCAAAGAGGTCCCCGGGACCAAGGTGAATCTGCCCCAGCACAGTCTGGAATGTGTAAACCATTTTCTCCTAAATGTCCTTGGTTGGGGAAGTAAGATCTTGTGGTTTATTATCTGACTGTAAATTGCTCTGGTGTTTACCTGTCTCAGTTTCCTCATTCCACTTGCCAAGGGATTTTCCTAGCTTCTTCAATATAAGTAGGAGCAACTGGATTCTCAGACATGCAAAAGTTTGAAATAGACACCTAATTCTTGCTTCTTGAAAAATTCATTCCTTCGAAAATATTGAGTGCTTCCTCAATAAAGCGGACTCGGAAGATACAAGAGTGACAAGATAAATAAGATTATTTCAGCTTTACAATTCACATTCTAATAGGAGAAAGACAAAATAAGTAAATAACTGAACATAATTTCAGATGGTGGTTAAGTGCAAAGAAGAAAAAACAAAGTTATGAGGCAGGGAGAAAGTGGAAGGGGCTACATTATATTGGCTATTTAGGGGTTCTGTTGGATAATCAGGGATACTTAGGGATTGAATCAAGATATAGCTCCCACATGGAAGCCATGTGGTAGAAGAAAAGTTTTGGAATCAGCAGAACTGTGTTGGAATGCCAAATCACATACTTACTAATCATGTTCCTGCAGTAACTTACTTAGCATCTCTGTATCTCAGTTTCCTCATTTGTAAAAAAGCGATACTAATAATATCCATCCTATGGAATTGTTGTGGGAATTGAATGAAATAAAGCATTCAAGGCACTTAGGGTCATGCTTGACACACAGTAAGTAAGATCTTTGTAAAAATTGGAGGCTATTCTTAGCATTATATGGAACAATGGAAATATATCTTTCTAGCCTTACTACCAAGAATACTTGTATTTCTCCTGAGCCTCTGGTTAGCTTATAATTATATCTTTCAAATGCTGTGAATTATGTTTCTCTCTTGCTCTTGACTGCTAAAAAGCTGAGAGCTAAATTTGTGGTCTACCTCTAGCAAATGTGGAGAACTTTATTGAATGCTTTATTTATTTTGTGAACTAACTTCATTTTGGGCTGGATGTTTTCTTCACTCATTTTTCTTTTAACTCAATTTCCTCATTCCCATACTTTATATTCAATTTTATTTTGTTGTGTATGTGTTTCTGTAAGCTGCCATAAACCTTTTCTCTAATATATCCTAAACAAATAGTCACTATGACAAAATAGCAATCGGTATGGACATGTTGAGTCTGAATGTTACAGAGCAGGAAATACCCTTACAGGAAGAATTTGTTTACCCATCAGATTTGAAGCAATAAAATATAGTTCATATGAAAGAATTACATTGTGTTATAATGATCTGTTTGGCTCACAGCTCAGTAGGCTCCATCCCCAACCAATCCCAAAGTCAGGGACTAATCTTCATTCCCTTTGTGAGAAGTTTAACACAGTGAGAGCAGAATGGTTTCATTTTATTTTATTATTTTGATTGATTTTAGAGAGAGAGGAAGGGGGAGAGAGAGAAACATCGATTCATTGCCTCCCATATGAGCCCCAAACAAGGATAGAACCCACAACCTAGGTATGTGCCCTGACCTGGAGTCGAACCCACAACCTTTTTGATATATGGGACAATGCCCCAACCAACTTAGCCACCCAGCTCAGGCAGGAATGGTTTTAGAAGGAGACTTCCTGGGTTCACATGCCTGTTCTGCACTAACTATCTTTGAGATCTGGAGCAAGTCAATGAACATTCTGAGTCTTTGTTTCTTCATTATAACGGTAACTGTAATAGCTGACCTGGCTTCTTCCTTTGATTCTTTCTGGAATCAGTGAATTTGTGCTGTAAAGCATAACACATTGCCAACAATGTCAGCTGTCAAAATTGTGGTGGTAAATGATGATGTCAATTTTGTTGCTGATCTACTCTGATCTTGGGGTAAAATCCCAGTGTTGTAATAGGCTTCTTGTATTGTACAAATCTGGAAGGTACCCTTCAGAGTGTAGTTTAAGCCAACAGCACTGCCCAGAGCACAGCCCACACAGCCACATATGGTGGTCCTGACTAAAACCTTGCTTATATTCCATTGCTAGTTACCTGGGCTCTTGACATCATCTTACAAACTGCACTTGCCTGGTCCCCGGCCTAAAAGTTTGTTGACCCCTTTAGAGTGGACTTGGGGTGTTCAGGTGGGAAAGAGGGTAGGTCTGATTAAGAATCCAAGTTCCCACTGGAGTTTGTGCCATCTTTCAGGTGTCCTGGAGCAAGAAAAAGTTGCCAACTACCAACTCAGAATATAAAAACCACAATTGAAAGTTGATTATATTTCTTTTATTACCTGAAAGTAATATCTTTTGAAACTTGTACTAGAACTAGTTAATATTTGGAAAATAGCTCTAAAGAGACTATAAATGGTCTATTATCAGGCACCATGACAACTGAGAGTAAGAGTTTTATCTCAAGAAGACCGGCTTGCTGGGAATCTGGGGCCTGTTTTGGCCTCCATAGGGCTTGTCCTATCTATTTTGCTTTACCTTACAGGGTAATTGTCATGATGTCAGTCACAGAATGAGGTCTGAGAACGACCTGATCTCAGAGGAAAGGCAGCAGTGAATTGAAAGCACAATTGGTGTGGCAGCCTCACAGTTCTCTGAATATAACAGCCAGCGCTCGGCCGCTCCCTGGATTCCATGTCTTGAAGATGAACCATGCCTGGGCCAGGCAAGCCCATAGTAGCTCAAAGAAATGGTGTGTGAGGGAAGAGGGAGTGGAATGGAGTTCACACATGCTTAGACAGACAGCGTTAGTACAAGTGGAGAGGGTCAGCAATGAGACATTCCAGAACAGTGGCTGTCAGTAAGTATCTAGTAAGTAGAATATTGGAAAGAATCGCCAATGAACTTACGAGATAAATTTAGAGTCACGCCTCCCCAAACCAGACTCCTTCATGAAATGCTGACATGTTGAAGTCTGCAATGACATGGCATAACACTCTAAGGAGTGGCAAAACGTTGGGGAAAATCTACTCTCCAGCAGAGTAACCTCACCTGCAGGGTCCTACTCATGAGACTCAGACAAACCCAGGGAGTCAAGCTGCTTGAACGTAGGAGGTACTGAGATTATAAGTGATTCCTTAATAGAATTTGGAGACAAGAGTTTGGGTGCCACAGTAACTTTTCCAAGTCACTAAAGTGACTCAGTGTCCTCAGTCTGCCTGTAGACTAGTTCTGTCTTTGAACTCAGATCTCACAGCCAGCGCACACCTCTACCTGCTGGTAGCCATGGGCCATCTTCTTGCAAAACACCCACCTGCTACTCTTATCCGCTGAAAGACTGACCATCTTTTCCATCAGCCAGAATGCGCTAACACCTGCTCTGTGTTCACCTCTTGTCTCCTGCTCCCAGAGGAAACTCTTTTTCACCTAAAGTTTTCTCAAATCAAATAATGTATTGATTGCCTTTAGGATCTTAACATTAGCCATACTATTAGTAGCTACTGTTGGAAAAAAAACTTTTATTTTTTAAAGGTATTGTTAATCCAAATGAAGAATAATTTAATGATAACCTAATAACTTATTAATAACCTAATACTTTATTTCAAAATTATTAGGGAATATCAAATAATAAGGATTCCACACACATAAGTACATACTCTAGGTAATTGAAGCTTACCTTTATAATTACGTAGGGATGTGACTCTTTTAAATTTATATAACACATTTCTCTATTTTTATTGTTATTTTAAAAATTAAGCCATACTTTTCCACAAGTTGCTTTTTAAATAATAGGTCATAGATATACCTCACAGTCTTTAGATATAAATTTGACTTATATTTTCTGAAAGGTTGCATCATTTTCAAGTTTATATATGTCAAACACTTTCTTAAACTAGTCCTCAGATTCAGCATACATCCATGTTGTTTGCAGTTTTCATTTCTTTGTGTATGTGTTTTATATTTGCCACTACAAAATTGCTGCAATAAACATCTTTGCTGCGGTAATCACCCTTGGAAAAAGAACACATGTATATAAATGTGCATATATATATATATATATATGTAATATACACATAAATACATGTTGCTTGTTCACTTATATCTACTTATATATTTTATATACATGAATGAAATATTACTTATCCCTAGAGTATTTTCATTAATATATTACCAAATTATTGTTTTTTGGACAGTTGTAGCAATTCACCCTCCCATTAGTAATGTATAAAGGTGCCTGACTTGTTCAAAGTTAGCAGCAGTTAGTGGTGGTTCTTTTTCATTTTTGCTGACCAGGAGACTAAAAACCGTATCTCATTATTGCTTACATTTGCATTTCTATGACTATGAAAAAGACTGAGCATCTTTAACGTGTATTGATGGTTGGATTTCCTCTCATGCAAATTGCTTATTCTTAGCTTGTGCATCAGGTTGGTTATCTTTTTTAACAATTTGTAGAAGCTCTTTGTTCATTGGGAGATAATCCTTTTGTCTGCCATATGGGTTATATATATATTTATTTTTCTTAAGCTGTCATTCTCTTTTTTTATGATGCCTTTTGCCATACAAAAATTTCATTGCTTTCTGTTCCAATGTTTGTATTTTCCTTCTTTAAAAACCAACCTTTGGCTCCCAGTGAAGGTGGCAGCGTAGGTAAATGTGATACTCGCATCCTCCCACACCCACGTCAAAATTACAACTAGCCACAGAGCAGCCAGCATTCAGAATGTCTCAGATCTAGCTGAATGGAATGGAGAGAAGGATGGCGAGAAGAAGCCACATCGAGATGGTAGGAGGGGCAGAGACATGGGACAGGCTGGTCACATACCCACGCGTGGCAGATAAAAATCGGAGGGAAACCTCGGCTGCAGAGGTCCCTAAGGAGCTAGGGGTCCCAGCCCCACACCAGGCCCTCCAGCCCAGGGTTCCAGTGCTAGGAAGAGAAGTCCCCGTAACTTCTGGCTGTAAAACCAGTGAGGTTTGTGGCTGGGTGAGACAGGGCTGCTGGAGTCCCAGAGAGTTCCTTTTACAGAGCCCGCACACGGACTCACTTGGAATCACTCCCTCTGAACTCCAGCTTTGGGGCAGCTCAGAAGGCACCAGGGACATACAGGGGCAAACTGAATTGTCTGGCATCAGGGCGGGAGTTAGAGGGGTAGCTTTTTCTCAGACAGAAGTGCTGGCAGAGGCCATTGTTCCTTTACTGAGCCCTCCCCCAAAAGAGCTGGGTGCCATATCTGGGTCTCCATCAACCTGGCTTCCCCTGTTCGCCCACCTGGTGATTCCCTGAGACCCTGCCACACCAACTTTCGGCCCCACCCAAACTGTTTCCAGGGGCTTTTCCATACAAATGGCCTGCCTTGGCTCATGCTTCAGCCTTCCCTAAAATTTCTCAAACACATCGAATGTGGCCTTGGCGCGCCCTACACCTCTCACTAAGTGGCCTCAGGCTCAGCACTGCAGCAGCCAGCCTTGGTTCTCTGCTTGGTCTCCCCTGGGCACCTCTAAGCCCACTGGACCCTATAGGAAACCTACTAAGTTAGGCCACTCTGGGAGATGTAGCAGCTCTACCTGATACATAGACACAAACACAGGGGGCCTGCCAAAATGAGGAGAGAAAGAAACATACCTCAAGTGAAAGAACAGAACAAAACTCCAGAAAAAGAACTACGGTTATAATAGCCACCACTTATTGAGTTACTATCTGTGAATAGGCCCTGCTACCAAACTTAACTCATTTAGAGATTTTCATTGTCACACCTGTAGTCTTGCTCTAAAACAAATGGAATGATTGACTTGGTAGGCATCAGGATGATTCTGCCATCTTTATTTGAAAGACATTTAAGATGGGTAGTATACATCATGGGCCAGCCCTGGAGCCAGGCTTTGAACTTGGGCAGACCCTTTCAAGTGTCTGTACACTGAACACCCCTGTGTTCATAAAACCTATTTATGTACCATTACATAATCTTATATAGAAATAACAGTAACTTATTTTACAAGCACGGAATAAAAGGTATATCTGAACATAAGTTCTATTTACATTTGTATTTCAAATGACCTTTAAGAAAATAAAATGAACTTTAAAAAATTAAATATTACTCCAATCAGTTCTGTTCATAGTCTTTGTGAAAAATCTATATGGGTGTTGTCAGAGCAGGGAAAATTTTTCCCTCTACCCTTCTTGAGTTTTTATGGCTGGACTAATAATGAAATTGACACAAGACCAGATTAACAGGAGAAAACCCAATTTAATATGTGCACATGGGAGATCATAAATGATGCTCAGAGAAATGATCAAAGCAGGCAGCCATTTATACTTTTTAGACAAAGAAACAGTAAATTTTTGAAGAATTGACAGGCCAAAGACACTTAGGTTTGGGTGCTCATTAGTAAAGACTCTAAAGAGAAAGAGGGTTTGGGGTAGTGAATTAATAAAAAGTAACAAGTTTGTTTACATGGGTTTTTTGGCTCTGAATTCCTTCAGTCTGGAGATAAGGGTGCCTCTCAGCACCTGTGGAGCAAAGCGGGCACCTTGCACAGGGGAGGTTTATTTCTTGAATTCAAGGAGACAAAGGAGAGTCATCATGTTCTTTCTTCACCTGCTTTTCAAGTAACTTATATTAAAAATAATCAATATGCCATCGTGAGTTATTGGGGCAGCCTGCCTTGGATCCTGACAATGCAGAGTTAAATAAAATTAGTAAATTTATTTTCATTGGTTTTTATTCGGAAAAATGAAGGCTATATTTTAAAAAATAGATTCAAAAGGGGCACTCTGAAAGCCAGTAAGTACCTCTCTAAATTCTTCCAGCCTTCTCCACCGACCATTATTTTACCCCTTGTGGGAATGAGGCCAAGGTGTGATATGAGGTGATAAGAGATTCTGCTGCTCAAAAATATATACTCTAGTAGCTTGTCACCATCTAAACTTCCACCAGTAGAGAAAAATTTACTCTCATAAGGGCACTGAATTTCCATGATATTGGGATGAATAAAGCCTTGATTTTCTAGATATTGCCAACAAAAATTTTATTTGTACAGCATGCCTTATAAATACTGGCATAATAATGTATATTGCTATACCAGAGGGGCTATAGGTCCCTAGCTTTGTCCTAAGGGAACAAACGAGGCTTCAGATACATAATTTTGTCCACAAAGAGAAAGAGTAATCTAGGTCTGGAATAGACTCTAAACAGCCAAGCCAGGCCAGGGGCTGGGGGAGAGCTGAGCAGTCAGAGTACAAAGCACAGGGTATAGAGCCCTAAGAGGTGGGAGGGGGTGTGAGGGTGATTGATGTAGGGACTGCTCTGAAGACAAACCGCTCTTATATCCTACTCTTCTCTCTGGTTCAGTTTACTGCTTTTGAATTGTTTGGCAAAGTATCCATCCATTAGCCAGAAGGGTTGCATGCTCATAGTCTATGAGCTGAAGTCAGTCCACAGATGAGTCTGTTGGCCTGAGGGGTTTGAAGGGAATCTAGGGGAGTGCCCTCAAGCCGGGCCTGAAACCTGGTTTGCACAGGCCCTACCATCGAATGATCTCTCTCCTTTACTCCATGTGTTTCCAGTCTACCTCCTGAAATTCTTTTGCGTTTGTGACGTTGGTTTTGGATTTGAGTCCACGAAACAAATATCCCAAGTATTGGTTGTATTTTTAACCTAGTCCAAAATTTATACATGTCCTTTGCCTGTTTTCTCAGGGTCAAATCTGTGAATTCATGCCACTTTGCATATTTTCTGCTCAGTGAATGTGACAGTACTGTTAAAGCCTTGATGGAAATGTCACTGTGCATCTTTGCGAAGCCTGGAGCTTGCTGAATACCATGAGCACACGGTCTGAAGCTGTGATAATTAGGCCTCCTTTAACAAGCATTTGTAACACAGTGTGTGCTGGACATGATGGTTGTCGGGATGTCTTAAGGAGAGTGGACTTTTCTGGAAGCCTCTCATCTCCTGACATTCTGGTGACAGGAGGTTGTATTATAAATGTAACGCATTCCCAGTGTCAGAAGCATCTGTTCCCCGCTATCTTTGAGGGACTAGGGCTTGGAGATCAGACCTAAAGATTTTCATTGTTGTTCTTCCCATTGAGCTGCAAATTTACTGAGGCTTTGTTGGAAACTGTGAATCTATAGTACAAAGGGTAAACAATAAAGGGGGAACAAAAACATTTTCCATTGATTGGGCTCCCACTATTCATTAGGCACTATGGTAGTGGCTTTTAATCCTCAATCTCCTAACTCTAAGTGGTATCATTATTCCCATTTTGTACATAATAACGTTGAGGCTCATGGTGGTTGTCACACAGAATGTATCTTGCTTGATTTCAAAAATGGTATTCTTTCCACCATATGTCTCTGCATTGCTTCTCATTTGTGGGCTTTGTAATGATCTGGCCAGGACTGGGGATAATTGACAGCTATACTCCTGGGCTCCTAACAGGAGCAGAATTATTCATGCAGGGAAGGTCAAGGGCCTTCTAATAGGTAGGTTCCCCCAGGGCCAAAAAGCTCTGCAATTCATGGCCTGAGTCTAGAGATAAAGTTACTTCTCTGACGTTCCCACAGCCTTCTTTCTGGACCAGAGGAGGGTGGATGCTCGACTTGGGGAAGTTCTGTGTTGCTAGGTTCATTTCCTGGGGCTGCTGCAACCAATTTCCATAAACGCCGTAGCTTAGAACAACACAGATTTATTATCAGATAATTCTCGACATGAGAAGTCCAAAATCAGTCTCACTGAGCTAAAGTCAAGGTGCCTGCAGGGCCAGTTCCTTCTGGAGGCTTTGGGGGAGAACCTGGTTGCTCGCTTTTTCCAGTTTCTAGATCTCCCTTGCATTCCCTGACTCATGCCCCTTGCTAGCAATGACATTCTTCTGACCTACCCACGTATTATCACATCTCCTCTCTCTGTGACTATGACCTTGCTGCCTCTCTGTTGTAGGAACTCTTGTGATTACCTGCAAAATCCAGGATAATTTCCCATCTCAAGGTACTCAACTTGAGCATATCTGCAAACTACCTTCTACCATGTCACTTAACAGTCATAGGATTAAGATGCTGACATTTTGGAGGTCTGTTATTCAGCCCTCAGGAGTCACTGACCCTGGAGATTGCTTAATTGGTAATGAGAACCCACTGGGCAGCTCAGGACTGCCCCAGTATCTCCTGAGACATAGCACTCAGAGTTCCCCTCATGTGTTCTTCCCCATGGCACGGGTGCGAGTGGTGAGGTGGATTTGTGCTCCTCACTGTCAAACGGCGTTTGCAAATGACTAGACCTCAAGATTGATTCAGCCCCTAGATATGTTTTGTATAGACCTCACAGTGCATTTTTTTCTTAAGTGAAGAATTTTATACAAAAATTTACATTTTAATTATTTCTTTAAAAATTGGGAGGCCAGGCACCACAGTGCCACATTTTCAAATGGCTGCATAATGGCTTCCACTGTTAATCAAAATATGTGCTCTCCCTTTAACCTAGCCCCTGTCACTGTCTGATGCTGAATTGCATCTGGGTTGTTTTGTTCATTTACTTTAGTTGCTTGGGCCCTGCAGTTTAAATATTTGAGTTCACAACCGTGATTCTAAAACCACAGCATTAACATGTGCATTAGAGAACATTTGCTCAGGTAATTTAGGCAGGGACAGTAACTCTCTCTGTACATGCTAGAAAACGTTGTGTTAATTCCTAGGTGTCTAGGCAAAGCAGAGAGCAAGCCTTGTCACCCAGCCATCGTCCTAACATCTAAAGATTGATTGGATCTTCCCTTTGGGTATTTTTTAAAAATTTCCTTTTTGCAGCCTGACTCCCAGACTTAATCCATCAACACCTGAGCCTGGCCTTCCTAATCATCATTTTAGTATTCCTTCCATCTCAGCAGAGGAACAATTTTCTATTTGTCATTCAGAAAGTGACCATCCTTTCTCTCTTCCTAGAGCTGTCTCATAAGGTTCTATATCAGTGTCTTAACATTAGAATCTACTTTATTCCAAAAAAAACCCTTTCACAGTCATTATGTCCCCAGTCTCAGAGAGTGGCTGACATATTATGGGTGTTTACTAAATGTTTGTAAATGACGTCTAAATACTAATGACAATGATATTGATAATAATAGCTAACATTTATGAGAATTTAGTTATGAATGACCGTTGCATCTTTCACTGAAGTAGCAATTGCAGTCCTGATAGGGACAAGTTCACTGTGAGTGCCTTCCTTCCCACACACCCTCAAAAGGCGATTCTACTGATCATGTCACCCTCGGTTCCTGGCCCCAGCCGATGGGACCACAGGAAGATTCCTAAGCCAAGGACACCCTATTCCTTAGCTGCCCAGGAGCCTGTGACGTGGCCTGTTGCGAAGAGCACTCCTGGTAAACAAGCCCAGCCCTTTAGGGTTTTTTCCTTTTGAGAACTCCAACCAAGAGAAACCATGTGTCTAAAGTTGGCAGTGGATGCTTGAGCAAATGGGTCATCTCCCAGTCTGGCCACATGCAAGATGATTATGCAGAAATAATGCAGCCACTGGAAGATGGAGGAGAATTTTTAGGAGGCTTGCCTATTTTTAAATGGCTATGAAATTTCCTTTTGTATCTTTACAACTTTTCTCCTCTGCCATTAACTCAGAGAGGCTATTCGTTCCTTATCATTAAAAGGCTTGCCTGGAACATAACCTTAACCCAGGATCCTAGCCTGGCAGGGGAATTTAATGAAGGTGGGCTTGTGGAGTAATAGTGTTGCCAAAGTGAAGACCAAAGGAAATCAAGAGTTCTGAGGGCTTCAGGTACCACAAACCCCCATCAAGTCTTTCCCAATAGAATTGGGACTCAACAGGTTTAAGTGTCGAATATTTTCCAACATGTTCAGTTTCCTAAATCTTTTGTTTCTAAATGGAAAAAAAGTAATGAAAATATCTGGGAAGTATTTCACCCTGTTGTAGAGCAAAAAAAAAGGCAGCTATTGGTTCACTAGAATTATTGGACTAAAAAGGGTGTCAATTAAACAAAAAGAAACTATTAAAACGTAATTGGGCATTTTAGGAATCAACTTGCTAAATTTGAAAAGATTGCATTTTTAGTTTTAGAATATGCTTCCTGGAAGAGCTACCTTCGAAGTGGGCATAATCTTTATAAAATAGCCTTGACATTAATTTTTCATGAATTAAAAAGCATGCTAGAGGATTAAAGCAGAATAATAGATGTAACGTTACATAAAAGTAGGATGCTCATAAATCATTTATGACTTCCTTGCTCATTAGAACTTGGCTTCTTGAATCTTAATTGAAAACTGGTTTGACTGTATTGTTGAAAAAAATAAATTGGTTATTCTGATAGCAGACAACTTTCATGAGGAAGTTAATTAATTTTAGGAGGCTGAGAGCCCAGTGTGTGAAACATACACAGTCATGTTTGGTCATGGGACTTTATTTAATTACAGTCGTCTTGTGGTCAGTGCACATTGTTTATATTTTATCTTCATTTGATCAATGCTAGTTAGATACAGTGTAAATTAGTGTGAGCTATGATTATATATAAAAGCAAAAGTAGGGTCAGGGCTCAAGTACAGAACAGGGTGCTTGGTTGATAAGAAAACATATTCTACAGCAACCTTGACACTAGATCAATCCTCACACCATCCTGTTTCTATCTTGATATTATGTTTATTCACTTATCAGTTGCTATGATGAACTTGGACATGTTTTACATCCCAGATGAGCTATTATAAAAGGCAAATTAGTTGATCTTTCTTTTCTTTCTGATAAATTAAGCAATGGGTGAGATGGCTGGTATACTTTATTTGTTCTGAAATATTTCTTTAATTTTTATCCTTTGAATTTTCTCACCATATTAGTTGTCTTCTTTAATACAAATAATTAGGTCTACTAGTTACTGAACACTTGACAACACTAGTTATATACCTACAAATCTGTGAAAGAGGCTTCACTGTCTTCATTTTACAAATGAGGAAACTGAGGCCCATGTACATCACCAATATACAACTTATCCAGACCCGCAAAGCTAATCGGTGCTGAAGGTAGGATCCACACTTGTGGAGACAATAGCTTTAAGTAGGCCCAGGGGAATTTCCCCAAGCTCTTGTAAATTTTTGTAATCCACCGCTAATCATGAACTTTGCCATGATGACGATGCATTGGTGTGGGAAACAAAGGTCTGGTCATGAGCAGTTCTGATTATATTTGCTTTGTTCCCCCACTCTCTGGCCAGATGTCATTCTGTCTAAAACTCCTCCTTAAATGAGCACAACAATCTGAGAATCATTCCATTCTGAACTTAAGTTTACATACTGGCTTTGAAATCCAAATTTTATTTTATAAGAATGAGATTAGAAAGGCAGTAGCCAACTCAGGCCACCTGCTTACGTCCTCAGTGCTGTGTTTGGAAGAATCCTCACATAAAGGAGGAGCTGATGGCCCTTTAACAAGATCATAGCTCTATAGGCAGATGAGTGTAATTTGGGATGGGGAGAATGGATACATCTGCTTATCCAACCCCAGGACTAAACAAAGGTCTCCAAGTGACCTGAATGAGTTCAGCATCACCCAGAACACAGTCCTGACTGGGATCAATCCCAATCATTCCACAAGGCTTTGGGAAATTTGCATAGATGCCATTGGAATTCAATCTGTACAGAGATATTTGGAATAGAATGTCCCAGCCATCATATGGTTTATAGATTTCACAGTCTGACTGATGACCTCTAGAAAAGCTTATCCTATTTTCATTTGCCAGGCAGTTTCTGAAACTCAACTTTATAGCTCTATAGGTTTATCAAAACCTTTGGGAATTTGAAAATTAAATACTTACCAGTTTTGGAATGGGAAAGACCATTCCAAAACTAGTTTTATGGAAACCCATGGCAAAAAAAAAAAAGGTTTAACCATAACATTAACAAAGCTCTCAGAGACTGCTATGTGTTCTCCCTGTGTCCTCCCTGGCTGGCATTTTCTCCCCATGTGGGTATCTCCCCTTTTATTCCCTGCTAGGTCAAGGGGAGCTTTTTTATGATGCTTTCTGATCACTGTTAGTTTGCATCAATCTTGCCCTGTTCTAAATCTTATTGCACAAGTCCTTAACTTATACAACAAATTTTTTATGTACGAAACTCTGCTTCCAACTCTGGGAATCCAAAATAAAATGCTCTCTTTTATTCTAGTGGAGAAAGTCAGTACATGCATACTATTTCAAGCACTGGTTAAGTTCTAGAAAAAAATAAAACTGAGCAAGCAAATAGAGACTGATGTGGAGACCTGGCTTACGTAAACTGGCCAGGGAAGGGGCTTCAGTCTTCCACCCTGTCTAGCACACTCACATTACATAGTAGAAACTCAGTAAATATTAATTGCATTAAATACTCAGTCAGTGCTTGTTGGCCAGATGCTTGTATCTAATGTGCCTTAACTTCCCTGACTAGGTTTCATATTCTTTATGAAAAAAAGACTGCTTCTAACATTTATTTTTAAATTCCTATAAAACATTATATAGAGCTAAGCTTAGAAAGAAAGCAATAAGTATTTGGGTAAACCCAAATCTGATCATGAAGTTCTCATAGATACGTGTGAACATGCATAAATAAAGTAGTTATATACACACAGTAAGTGTGGGTCATGGAGGACCCAGTAAAGGTGTATTTGACATTATTGCAGAAGTTTCCAGAATGTAACTAACTATCTATAAAAGTAGATTTTTCTAGGTACATATATAATGTCAGAAATGCACATAAACCTTTTGATATTTCTTCAGTTGACAGGGACTCTGAACTCCTTAGGTTTTAGTTGTACCAACTTGGTGTGTATCAAATAATCAAAATTATATATGATCCCATTTAAGAAAACATTTCTTAAAAGAGTGTATTTATGTATTTATGCTTGTGATTATGTTGAAAAGCTGAAAAAATATTTTGCATAGGAAATAGGTACTTCTGCATCCATTTGCTAAGTTTAACTCTTACTCCTGGTTTGCATTTTCTAAAAATGATGTTTGCCTGCACAAGATGGCACGCAGCCTGTGGAACTCGAAAGATATGCTTTCACAGTGCTGAAAAGCTTCACTGTGTCTTCTTCCCAGAAGCAACCCCAGTGTCCATTGTGTCTTTTTCTGGACAGTATCCTGGTGTCCACTATGTCTTTTTCCAGAAACTGTCTCAGTGTGGATTTTATGAAAGGCAAGATCTATGAAATCTTTATGAAAATGAATAGTCTGAACATAAACCATGAAGTTTCAAAAAAATCAATGACTTGAATTGAGCAAATAATGTTTTCAGAATGAGGAAGGAAAAAAATAACCAGAACGATTATTAAAATAGCTGGAAAGTAAAAAGAAAATAAATTGAGTTGAGATCCACCAGAACGTTTCCTGAGCTCTTGCCTTGTGGTTATCGCTGTAACAGGTGGTTGACAAAAGGCAGATACATGAAAAGTTCCTCTGTCATTAAGAAGATAGTAAATCATTTGGGAGAGAAGACTTGCATACAAGTCCATGCTCGCCCAGTGCCAAGGTCTTGATGTAATGAGTTTTCAGCCTCACTCTCAGCTAATAAACTTGTTTCCTATTTCTCAGAAAAAAATAGAGGTCATCACAAAGGAATTTCCTACACTTCCTGTCTGCTCCTCATGTCTCTAAACATCTCTGGATCCATATATCTCCTTTCCTCAGATCCCAGAGAAAAGATAATTTTCTATCCAAAGTAAATCCTGTGCCCCAAACTCATGCCCCTCCACTCCAGGAACTTGCTCCATCAATTACCACCCTCCCTGAGAATCTTCAGCCTCCCTCTTCACTATGATTTTTCTCTCACCACATAAACATATTCTCACATCATAAAACAGAATAGCACAATGATAACATTAATAACAAAAAACTTCTCCCCTGATCTTATGTCATTTGATGTCCACCCTGGGTACATATTGGATCCCCTGAGATCTCTGGAAAAAAAAAACCCTGACACCTGGGGTCCAACTCAGGTCAAGGGAACTAAAGCCTTTGAGTAGTGTGGCCCAAGTATTGGTATTTTTAAAAAATATATTTTTAATATGTTTTTATTGATTTTAGAGAGAGGAAGGGAGAGGGAAAGAGAGAGAAAAACATTTATTGGCTGCTCCCTGAACGTGCCCTGAATAGGAATCAAACAGGCTGCCTTTCAGTGCATGGGAGGATTCTCAATCAACTGAGCCATACCTCCTAGGGTCCAAGTGTTCGTATTTTTAAAAACTACTCTGCTGATTTTAATGCACAGCCAGAGTTTAAAAACATTGGCCTACACAATCTTATTTCTCTTCTTCCCTTAAAATCCAATCTTCTATAATTCTTTATTTCTATTATATTTCAAGCATTCACAAATATAACATCTGTTGGAGAGTAAAGACACATTTAGATGATGGAATTAGCAGCAATTGGTAAAATATTGGGTATCCTGGCACTAACAACTGATGCTTAAGCCATTGGTGCCATTTATTGAGATAAGGAATACTGGAAGAAAATCATGTTTGTAGGGGAAAAGTCAGTAGTGAAGTATTAGATGTGTTAAATTCAAAATGCCTATAAAACATGTATCTGGAACTATAGGTAGTTACCAATATTCAGTTGGTTATATAGGCTAAAGCTCAGGGGATAGACCTGTACACACAAAAAAATTAGGGAGTCATTAATATACAGTGTAATTGGAGATTGAGTGGATCACATCAATCCAAGAAGAGTGAGAATCTAAAAGAATCTTTAGGCCACAAGGATTTGATCTGATTTTTTTTTTAAAGATGTATTATCCAGCATGAAAACAGTGCATAGGGTGCCAGAGAAAGATAAGCCACCAATAATAATGAGGATATGGCATAGAGATGGGAAGGAAACCAGTAGAGTGTTGTCATGGAAGCCAAGGGAAAGGAGCAGTTAAGTGACAAGAGATTGAATGTATACTTTTGTATTCATTGAAATTCATTACTTAGAGATCATTGTTGACCTTAGGGCATGATGAAAAGTGGAATGTAAGGGAATTAAGAACAGCCTATAAATACCCATTCTAGGAGTCTAGTTTTGAAGAAAAGAAATTGTTAGCTACAGGGACATAGACTCCCTAAAGGGCTGGTAATGTCAGTTTTAAGTTTGAAGAGGCTCAGATATGTTCTAATGCAAAATGGAAAGCCACCTAAAGAGAAGAGAGAGAGAGGGGCTGGAGCAAAGTGCTGGAGAAGCCAGAGCTCTCAGGAAGAGCCTTTCTTGCTCCATAGAAGAAAGGACATTCTTTCAATTAGAGACACTAACAGGGACTAAGGAGCCAGAAATGGATGACAAGACACCAGCATGCCTGGTCGTGGGTTCTAGTGGAGTTCTCTCTGCTTTATTAACAGTAGTAGGAAGAGGAATAGAAATTAGCTTTTGAGAACAATAAAGAAGGTTGAAAATAGTCATTGTGGAAAATTGGAGTGAGAACTGACCAGGAAACTAGAGTACAACAACTGTGAAACGAGAGAGGGAAATAAGGCTAAGAAGAGCTCAGATTGCCGAGCTGCCCTGGGAAAGCTTCAGCCACGCTGATGGGGAACCAAAGAGCAAAGATTGACTAGAGTCCCTCACTGGGCAGGAATGGCCTGGCTCTGGTGCTCCTGCTGTGCTCAGTCGTCGGCTGGAGCCGTGAGAAGGGTATGACCGTTGCATGAAACTGGGGGATCGGCAGCTGGAGGCCACAAGCAACAGGTTCTCTCTCTTAGGGAGATCTGAGCAGCATACCTCCATGGCTGCCACACCCCTAGATGGCAAATGCCCCTAACTTCTGGCTCTTACTGGTTTTTCTTCTGTGCTTCCAAGGCTGACTTTTATCTTACAGTCTAATGTCGAGAAACAATATAATTGAGTTATGTTCTTGCTTTCTAAGTTATACATAGATTCTTCTCCTGTCTCCCTGGGATAAATCTTGTAACCTTAGCTAGGCTATTATGTGTTCCCAAACTCCTATCACACATTCATAGACAGGTTCACAAGTGGCCAATCATGTTCATTGTGTATAGATTTCAGAAGTTTAACCAATTTGTTTTTGGAGCAC
Organism: Miniopterus natalensis; assembly: GCF_054644295.1. NCBI lineage: Eukaryota > Metazoa > Chordata > Mammalia > Chiroptera > Miniopteridae > Miniopterus > Miniopterus natalensis. The sequence goes on from NC_142082.1 coordinate 126,956,870, forward strand.
TTTACTGTTCTCCAGTCATTGCCAATATCCACTCCCAAATATGTTAACAGTATGTTTTATGCTCCTTGGCTTATGTGCAAGCTGAAATAATTACTAAATACTATATATTCTATAGTCTCAAAGTCAAGCATATTAAAAGAGTAATCTACCTTCACTCTTTCTCAGTTTCCATTAACCCACCTCAGTCTAGAGCTATCTTCACCACTCCAATGAACAGTCTTGTAAGTTTCCCAATGACCCAGTTGACCAACCAGTAAGTGTTGACTCCTGTGTGACTAGAGAGTTTGGTACTGTTCACCAGTCCCTTCTTCATGAACTCTCTTGATTTTTCTACTGTTTCTTGGTCTGTACTTTATCAGCCTTCCAATCACCCTTTAAATGCCTGTGTTCCCCAGGGTCTATCCCAAGTCCTTTCTTTCTACTCTATGTATTCTCCCTAGTCAATCTCATTCTCACTCAATTTGCTAATGATTCTTCAAATCTCTGTCTCCAGAATAGATTCCTTTCTAGAGCTCCAGAAACAACCACCATTCACAGTTATTTGGTCATTCAACCTCTTCATAGATATCTCCCTTTGGATGTTACACAGGTAATTCAAATTTAACTATTTTAAAATCAAATCATACATAGTTTTCTCATCTTTCCTCCTGCAATTCCTTGTATTAGTAAATACAGGGTGTCCCAAAAGAATGTCTACGCACTTTGAATGATTATAAAGTCAGTGCTTATTAACATACGGTTCATTTTCAAAATTTAAAAGAATCTACAAAAATGAATAATTTTTTTGTCAATGTCCGTTTTCAAACTGATGACCGTTCTGGTCCAGGCCCTGCTGATAATGCAAAACAATGGAATCGCAAACATCAAGCATCATTTCGTTCAGTATCTGTGTGCCCTCAATTCATTGACTATTGCTGGTTTTGTATCGTAAACTTTATCTTGTATGTATCCCCATAAAAAAAAGTCTAGTGGCACTTTAGGATAAATTCTCTTTGTCCAAAGCTTAGTCTGGCTTCATCCATTATGTCAAATCAGTCAAACCTGAAAAGGAGTGAAAATTAAGTGAGTTATCAGCTGTTAAAGTGTGTATATATTTTTGGGGGTCACCCTATATATTTACCGATTTACCCAAAACACAACTACATCACTATAGAGCGACACTAAATTCTTTCTCCCTTTCTCTCTCTCTCTCCCTCTCTCTCTCTCACTCTTTCTCCCCCCACCTCACTTACTAAATTAAACAATTCTAATTTATATACTCTTTGTCATTGCAACTGCAATTGTAATGATTAGGGACTTACAATTTCTTGCCTTGTTTAGAGCAGTAACTTGCAGTCTGGCATTCCTGACTCCAGGTGTGACCTCTGTTGTCTCTCAAGTTATTTTCAAATCCGTTCGTGTTACTCAAAAGTCTTCAGTGGGTCACCATCAGGTACTGCTTACCATACCGCACGTAGCCCTTCACCATCTTGCCCGTGAAAACATGTCCTATTCCATCCTTTCTAGTCTCACTGTGTTCTCTATATTCTACTTGAACTGAGCTATTTATGTGGGAGAATTCACAAGGCGACTGCATCTGCCAACCTGGAAAAGCCTGCTCACTGCTCCCATCCAAACTAGACTAGGTGCTCCCTCAATGCTCTTACTGTTTCTTCCATGTACTTTCACTGTAGCCATTGCCATTGTCCTGTAATTGTTGACATGTCTTTCTCCCCAATAAAATGACATTATTTAGATACAGAAGTTATGTCTTTTAATCAGTGTATTCCCAGATCCTGGACATTTACATGCTTGGCAATATTTGTATTAGAATAATATTTAAAGAGAATGAGTTCAAAGAATTGAGCCTTGAAAATAAATTTCTTTTTAAGTTAGCATGTCCTCTGCTAAGTTCTTTTAAAGTAGTTGCCTAAAGAGATACAGGAAGAAAAAATGTTGGGGAGTAGTAAGTGCTGTAGGCTGTGGATGAAAATTTTTCTCTATTCACTGAAGTAAACAGATTTCATTCTATTACAAGCAACTTCAGAAGATTGTCTCAAAATACCTGTAAGAGCTTCAATTGTATCAAACATTCCCAGTATAAGTAGTGCATGGGGGAGTCTCAAAGCATGTAATATGAAGTTTTTCTTTTTTTAAAAAAAAATTTATGAGTTGTTCATTTCTGGAAAACAAGTATTCGCAAAGGTATATGCACCCCTGTGTTCATTGCAGCACTATTCACGGTGGCCAAGACATGGAGACCACCAAAGTGTCCTATAATAGAGGACAGATAAAGACGTGCTACATGTACACAGTGGAATACTGCTCAGCCATAAGGAAAGATGAAAGTGCCATTTGCAACAACACAGATGGACCTTGAGAATATTACACTAAGTGAAATAAGTCAGTCAGAAAAAGCTAAGAAGGTTTTTTCTCATACGCAGTGCTTGTTTAAATGGAATTTGGCCTGAAAGCCTTTAAAAACAAACACACACCTACATTCATACTGTATAAACAGTTATTCCTATTCAAAGTATCTCGATAAGGTAGTCAGGACAGAATGGATCGTCTCTTAATACACAAGATCAGCTCTGAGAGGGTATGAAGCTTGCTCGAGGCCAGCAGTTCCTGGAGCTGGTGTGTAGGACGTCTGACTACTGAACTCACAGTCCTTCTCTCCATTCTTGCTGCCTCCTTGGTGGTTTCTGTCCACAGGGCACATGCAACTGGGGGCTGTTAGTCACTCCCTAGCCCTGTTTGCGTTCCTTCAGTGCTTCACGTGGCCCAGAGGTTACTGGCCACCATCAAAACCATGGATGTTGTAGGAGTTCCCTCATTTCCCAAGTGCTTTTCCTCCACAGCTTTCCCAGCTGCCCTGGCTGAGGCTGGAGCTGCCAGCTCTAGTTACTGACACCAGCAAACCCTTTTCCTGACCCCACATAATGATTATGACTCTTGGGTGTTTGTCTAAACCTCACTCACTCATTTGGTGGTTTTATGGTTCCATCTTCCTGGAGGTAAAACAACCATCACAACTTTTTTTTTTTAAAGAAAGAATAAACTAAAATTCTTTAATACTGCAAAGAAAGCTAGAATATTTATTATATCATTCATGTAAGAATTTTCTTAGCCCACATTTTTCTACACCAGGCTAAACTCAGCAGGAGATGTGTTTGTTTGATTTCACAATGCTTTCAAAAGCACTTAGAATTTGGAAGATTTCAGACAGGGAGAATGCACTCTCGGTGTACCCCAGGTCCAATCATAAGTCATTTATTTTACATTTCTGGCCCCAGAAGAAATCTGAGTTTGCTTAATAGTTAAAAGTCTGTGTTTGGTGATCAAGACTGATTTCCTATTTTCCTTCTTATTTAGGTGTGTGATGTTGTGTGTATTCTTAACCAGAATGTGCAATGGTCAGGTACTGGATCCTGCAGTTGGATGGCTTAGGTTTGAATGCTGTTTTCTCACCACCAACCATGTGACGTAACCAGGTTATTTAGTCATTGGGTGTTTCAGCTTTGAGCCTGGGAATTACAGCAGAACCTTCTTCATAAAGTGCTTATGAGGATTCAGTGAATTCACATATGAAAAGCCCCTAGCACAGTAATTGTGGACAGTAAGCCCAAATAATTGTTACTATTAATAATAATAATAATTTCTGTGCTCCTGTTCTTCCTCCATAAAAATGAAAGTGATGACACACACCTCAGAGGGGTGTAGGAAGGAATAAATGAGATAGAGTGTGAAGGCGCCCTGCTCCTGAATGGTAGTCATAGTTATCATCAGGCTCGTAGAGTAGAAATTCACGTAGGTAATATTCCATGAAGACAGACTTTAGAAAACCCCAGGTTTCTACCCATAAATCATCAAGCATGTGCTCGATGCCCAGAATCTGACAGCAGCTTTTTCCTGCCTCTCTCATCATGTTGAACATAATATGAGAAAGTTAAAGGATAGGATGTGGAAGGAAATTTAAAGTCCTATTCAGCCTGTGCTTTGTATGAGCAAGGACAAAGAAGCCCAAAATAATAAGGTAATTTGCACAATAAAATGCAGCTAGTCTGTTACAAAGCTGTTTTTGAATTCAATTAATAACTATTCCACTACAGCACGGCAGTGTTGCCTCCTCTAAATTCTCACAGCCTATCTGGTGCCTCCCCTGGGGCCGACTTCAGTCCCATGGAGGAGTTTAGCTTAACTTCAGTACAGAATCAGCCTCTCCTCGGTAGGTAGCAAGGTTCTGTTTGATGAGTACTGAGTATTTCTGGTCGTGTTGAGTATTAAAAAAATAATGTAGTATTTATCAGGAAAGCATTATGCTAGCAATGGGAAAAGTAGGTTATGGTCGCAGGTAACTATACCACTTTTTAACATACTTTTAACTCCAATTTTCTTTCATGTATTTTTTTCCTTCACATCACATGTAGCACATTGAGTTCCCATTGGTTAACTTTATGTTTGTTGAATGAAAAATTGATTTGTCTTAAGTATGGCAACTCATTTTGACACCTGACTTAAATTTTTCAACCCCTTACATTTTTTGGGTTCTCATATTTGTCAAGTAATTTTGAATATTGACTTGAAAAACTTTTTTAAAAAATATATTTTTTACTGATTTCACAGAGAGGAAGGGAAAGGGAGAGATAGAAACATCAATGATGAGAGAGAGTCATTGGTCAGCTGCCTCCCGTAGGGCCCATGCTGGGGTCAAGCCTGCGACCCGGGCATGTGCCCTGACCCGGAATCGAGCCACGATCGCGATCTCCTGGATCTCTGGCCGATGCTCAGCCCCTAAGCCACGCTGGCCAGGCTTACTTGAAAAACCTTTAATGTACCCACACATTCTTCTACTCTCTTCCCCTCACACACCCACACAGTCATACACTTTTGTCTTTCTTTCAGGCATCCCGTTTTGTCTTTTTCGTGAGGAATTAGTACTAAAATTAACTTTTAAGTCGAAATATGAATAATATTCTCAGAACAATGGTGCTAAAAGCTGATGATCAGATGCAAAATATATGAAAAAATATTGAGAAAGTAAAAAATAGAATTGAAAAAAAGAAAAGGAAATGTTAATGTACTCAAACATTCCATTCTCGCAAGTGGCTTTTTTCATCTCTATTCTGCACATAAAAAAATGGTATTTCATTTGATTCTAAGACATACTTTTTATTTCACATTTCAACTTTTCTGACATCAGGGTGCATCTCCAAATTGATGGCATTTTGAATTTATGGTAGTTGTTTTTTCTATCAATGCAAAACAGAAAATAATCATTTTATGATGGAGCTTATCTCAATGTGATGAAATAAAGCAATAACAATATTAGTATTGTATGCCAGCTGTCTTCCAAGTACTTTATACCTATTGCCGTCTTTAATCTTCTCAAATACTTAACACTGGGTTCTATTATTCCCTTTGTTTTCAGTTTAGAGAAACAAGGGCAGGTTAGCAGTTAATTAGGTTGCTTCAGTTCCTCATCTAGTAAATAATGGAGCTGGGATGTGAACTCAGATTCCTGTGCTCTTAACCTCTTCCTAATACACTTTTCTGGTTTTTCCATAGAGGTCTTTGGTTGCTCTTCTTGTTTCCATCTCCTGGTTCCTCTTTATTTAGAATAGTTTTCCATCTTCTATAAAATCACTATAATACCCATTTTCATGTCACGATTATTGGTGTTCGTGTATCTGAGTGTTTTACCAGAGGGTCATTACGAGAGTCATCTCTGGAGCATCGACCTAGGATCCAGGAGATTCCCGGTCAGGGCACAAGCCTGGGTTGCGGGCTGAATCCCCAGCCGGGGCCTGCAGGAGGCAGCTGGCTGATCGGTGACGACTCTCTCACCACTGATGTTTCTCTCTCTCTCTCTCCCTCTCCCTTCCTCTCTTGGAAATCAATAAAGATTAGATATATATATCTATATATATGACCATCTCTGGAACCAGAAACTTCTAGGGATCAAATACTGTCTTTGCCACTTACAGCCCTTTCACCTTGTATAAATTACCTAACCTCAGTTTTCTCATTTGAAATATAAATATTTAATTTTTTAAAAAATCCTACATTATAAGGTTATTATGAGAATTAAATCAAATGACTAATGTATGAAGTATTGAGAACAATGCCTGAATGTAATGAATGCCCAGCAAATGTTAGTTATTATTTATGCAATCACAGTATATGGCACTGAAGTGAAAAGGAAAGGAATGAAATAAAAAATGTCAGGATGAAACACTCAAAAAAGTTAGCAATTTATTAACTTATTCATGTATTCAACAAAATACAAATTGAGGTTGTATTTTGTCCAAAGCAATGCAGAGACAGTGTCTTCCTTCTCATAAGTAAAGATCTAAAGAAGGAAGGCACCTTGCAAAATGCCTTTGTGTTCTGCACAGGGCCTGGCACTGAGTGAATGAATGGATTAATTAATGAGAGGGAGGGGTACAGCCATTCTTATTCCCTAAATTCCCAATTTCTTATAAAGCAGCCCTCAGACAGAGGTCTGAGTGCTCAAAGTGGGGTAAATTACCCCCAGCTAAGATGGATTTGAAGAGACTCATTCACCAAATACTTAAGTACCTAAAATATATACTCTGTTCTGGAAACAGAGAATAAATATCAGCCCTGCTCTCAAGAACATTGCTTCTAGCACTTATTTGTGATTTACGTGTAGATATTAATGGTTGGAAAACATCACTAATATGTTAGTTATTTTAGTCAGTAGAGTTGGATTCATCTTTCTAATCCAGGCAGGCAGATTCTAAATTACTGCTGTATTGCTCTTTTTAAAAAATACAGAATTACTTTTTCCCGTTGGAAGATCTATTACCAAAGTAAAATATCTGAATTAATTTCAAATTTATAAGAACAAAGAATGGAATGGATATTTTAGTAAAGACTTGAATAGAGCAATTGCATTTATAGCTTAGGCAATTAGATATTTTCTTTGTTTGTTTGCCATTCTCTCTTCTGTCTGATTAAGCTTAAAAGGACAGATCTTCATTGGTAGCTGAGAGGGTCACACGTTCATGTTTTACGAGGACAAGCAAATTCATCCTCAGAGAGCCTAATCTGAGCAGGTTAAAGAACAATGATGAAAAAGGTATTCGTTAAACATGTATTAAAGGACCAGATGAAACAATTATCTTACCCAAAGCACCTGATCATGAATAGTTACTGTCTTTTGTCAACTATATAGGTAGGTAGATTAACCTTTTTTCCATGGAGAAATCAATGAAAAAATTTAAAAAAATTTTTAAAAAACCATTTAAATGTGAACAGGAAAACCCCTTTCCTTTTGCTTATTTCATCCACTAGATGTCCCTCTTCTCCAGCTTGGTGATGTGTTACTATACATACATGCTGTGTTATGAGAAAAACTGGTAGTTGAGTTGAATAAATTCTACAGACAATCCCAAACACTTATTTTGGCAACTGCAAAAAGACAAAACCTTAGCAGCTAAGTCTAAACACTGTTTCTGGACTTGGATTCCTTCCACGCTATCATTGTTGAGTGGCTCTCTGGCCCATTCTTAAGGACCTACTTCAGTGGGAAAGCTGCTTCCGTCTGAAGCAGCCAGTCCTTCTCTGGTTAGCTATGCCTGTTGGGAAATTCTTTCTTACTTTGACCAGAAATTTCCCTTTTATACCTATCACCCACTGTTTAAATTTCTACCATTGAAAATTATATAAATCATACCTAAAATTTTTTTTCTAAATAATTTAATAGCTCCATCTATGTGTTCTCCCCTCAAGGTAATTATACTGTTTCCAAAGTTCATTGATGAGTCAACTGTTTGGAATAAGGGGTGTATTTTCATATAACAAAAAAATTATAAGTAGTGATTAGAGTTGTGGGCTAGATCACAAAGTTTTATTTAACTTATATCATGATGAAGTAGTCAGAAATTACCTGTATTAAACAAATACTTGTGAAATACCTAATTAATAATTCCCCCAAAATGTTATTTAATTTGTTAATTGTATTTACTTGAATAAAGACTACATGGAAATTCATTAGAAAGTTCTTTTTTTCAGATTCAAATGGTAATTCTCAGCATCTATCACATATTCTGCCTCAGTGTTTTGGTGTAGCTGTAAGTAATCTGAATTGTAGATGATTATTTTACATTATTCAAAATCTGAGATAAACCAAATAGCATTCAAAGTACATTGCTATTCTTAAATTATTAGTTAAATCTATAATCTGACCATTATCATTTAATATCCATTAATCTGCATAAACACAGATGAGCATATTAAATATCCAGAGAATAATACTGAGAGAATCAAATTTGGTCACAAAGCAGGGTAATTATTGCAAATGGAGATTACTCAACCAGTACAGCTGTCTACACGCTAAATCATTATATTTTATTTTTAGTTATTTGATGGTTGGTTTAGGCCTATACTGAGTCAACATCTGAACTCTGTTAATTTTAGAGGCATTCCTCCCATTGAATGTAATATGAGTGGATGGGCATTACTTGTAACTAATAACAACCCTGATGGCATATTTAGTTCTAGGTAGTAATAGCTTGTGATCATGCCCAAATGAAAGTTTTCTCACTAGAATCTTAGGGAAAAGATGAAGGGAATGCTACAATATTAACTGAGTGCAAATTATTTTCACTGAAAATCATTATGTTTATGCAAATCAACTAACACAAATTATATGTTACGACTATTTCTAAACTGTTCTTTGCAATAAAAAGAACAAAGACTTCTTAAAATGAAAGCCCAGCCAACTTTCCCAGTTCTGCTGAGTCTGGAGCCTCTAGGTATTCATTTGGCACATAAGCCACAAGAGTTTGAAATTCAAAATTTCTCTATTGCTAAGGAGTAGGGTTGTGGGGGGATTAAACCTAAAGTCCTTTATTGACAAATCCCATTAATTGGCATTTATTTCATCTTTTGGTGAAGCAGGAACAAGGAAGGATCTTTGAACTTCGTTAAAATGAAGGATGGAGGGGAAGGGTGTGGCTTGCCAGGTTCAGAATTTAACCTCACCAAGCAAATTGAAGGAGGTAGAGATTACACAGTCACAGCCCTGTAACCTCATCTTATAGGACATAAATCCATCAGCCCCCTGAAATATCAGTGCCAGCCAGACTGACCATATTCTAATCCATATTGACCTTTAGAGAGCACATGTTGGATCGAATGTTTTGATTATGTTTGTGATTTGAATATAACTTTAATGCATTGATGAAACATAACAGTGAGCTAAAAATTATTGAGCAGCTACAAGCCAGGCACAATGCTCAGCATGTTATATGTGTTGCATTCAATCTTCACAACCCTCCCCTGATATAGGCACACAGAGTTATGTTGGTTTTACAGCTGCATCACTGCGGCAGAGCAGGGTCTCTGGCCAAAGCTTTTATACTTAACTCCAACATTCTCATGTCAGGTGTTTGTTTTCCATGAGCAGGAAAGTTAGTCTTCCGCTCGTGGGGTTTTACAGTGTACCAGGCCTGGGTATGAGATGCCTGGACATATCAATAGAGATCCTCACACAAGGAGGTTATTGTCAAATTGCAGAAACGCTGTGCTGGGACATGCCGAGGGAGTCATGGGGAGACTGAGAAGAGGTAGATGCCCACATATGCTTTCTTTTTCACAACCAAAAAAGCCATTTCTGGAGATCAGTGAGTGAGTCTTAAATGCTTACAATGCCAAGTACCTGTGCTTGGGACTCCATACCTTCTCAAGCCCTGTCTTATGAGATACCAGTCAACGCTCAAAATGCTCCCCAAGCTACCTTCCCACAGGCCTTTCTAGAAAATGTCCTGTCAGTTTTCATTGCAGGTTACCTCATAATGTGGTCTTTGAATAGATCTGAAAGCCATTTTCTGGTTTCTAATGATTGAAAAGAAATATTTTGTTCGCTCATTTCTTTCCATTTCACCTAACCACAGCAATATGCCTCAAGTTAACTAATTTGTTTTCTACTTTATTATTTATGTTCTTCAAATATTTAGAGAGTGTTAAACTATGTCTTTTAGTTTTTTCTTAGTTGGGCTACATATACTGTATTTCACAATCCATGCGAATTTATTTTTCATTCTTAGTCTTTATTTCTTTTATTTTATTATTTTTAAATATTGAAACTGCTTTCCTTTCTTTTCACACCAAAGCATTGTGATCTGTGTTAACACTCTAAAACAAGGGTGGGGAACATCCATCCGGCCCACGGGCTGTATCTGCCCTGCAAAATCATTTGGTCTGGCCCTGCCAACACATCTGCAGGCAGGATTCAAAATTCAGTATATCTAGGAGCTTTTTTCATAGCTAATTTTTTTATATCCTCACTTGAGGATATTTTTCCATTGCTTTACAGAGAGAGAGAGAGAGAGAGAGAGGGAGAGAGAGAGAAACATCAGTATGAGAGACACACATTGATTGGTTGCCTCCTGCATGTGCCCTGACTGGGGCCGGGGATCGAGCCTGCAACCAAGGTATGTGCCCTTGGCTGGAATTGAACCCGGGACCCTTCAGTCCGAGGGCTGACGCTCTCACCACTGAGCCAAACTGGCTAGGGCTTCATAGCTAATTTTTAAGTTGATAATTTTGTATGGTCCTCAAATGATATTATAAATAATCCAAATGGCCCTTGGCAGAAAAAGGTTCCCCACACCTGCAAAACAACTGGGCCATAAACCCAAATTCGGGGCACTTGGGTGGAGGAGGGCAGAGTCATGAGTTCCAGAAGATTGTAGAAAAACTAAATCACCAAACAGTGCATCAGTGATGGGGACTTCACACAGCAAGATGCAGGAATTGAGTGAATTGCTCTCCCTTCTTTCTACTCTCTCCATTTTCCCCTGAGCTTCCAAGCCACATCCATGTGGCCATTTATAGAACTGGGCACAGTGCACAGCACTGGATTTATGGCCTTTCTTGGGCATTTTAGGCACCGAAGACCTAGGATTTGTGATGTGGTTGAGGAACTTCTTAAAGGAAATAATAGACTTTTTTTAAGTTAATGGGAAAGTGTATATGGTGTGTGTGTGAGAGTGATAAAGATGATTGATTCAGGAAGAACACAGGAGCCATCCTAAGGGGATATAAAAAAGCATTCTAAATGTCACTGCTATGAGCACATAGATGAACCCTTTCTAAATGTGTCCTACTGTGATTCTGACTTTGCAACCTCCCTCTTAGATGTTGTAAATATAAATTAAGGTTCTGTCCGGTGCAGTCCCCTGCTATGGATCAGTGTTATTTTTTCCGTGTTTAAAAAAATTTTTTTTGTAACCAAGGTAACTCCCAAGTTTTCTCTTGTTTTAACCTCTCAACTTTGTGTGTTTGGAAGAAATTTCCTGTGCCACCTCTAAGCTTCTTTCTCCCTCCACTTTTATGCTCGTTCAGCTCTCGCTGATGCCCTCCTGGAGCATCTGGCACCGTCACTGCTTTCATGGTGTCCAGGGTTTGCTTTCATGAGAGCCTGGAACGACTGTGCTGCTTCAGCAATTCTCTTGCCGCGCTTTCCTATACCGTTCTCGTTGTTACCCCTTTGCCTTGCTGATGCAGTTTCCCTCCCGCTCTCTCCCCTTCCTTTCCCAGCCTTCCTTCTTCACGGTACAACTCAGATCCAATTTCCTTTTTGAAACTTTGTCTGATTCCAACAGCCCTTGCAAATCTCCCCTTTTATGTTCTTTTTATTACACCTACAAAATGTACCTTAGACTTTTGTTCTCTATGTAATGATTATTGTTCTTTTTAATGTTGCCGTGGTCCTACCCTCAACCAAATACTAATTCCTTGAGAGCGTGAAACATGATCTGTAGTTCTCTGGTATTTCCCTACCACAGCTAGTATAATGCAAGGCATATATTGTCTATAGAAACTTCATTGATTTTTCATTTTCTGTGAACATTGGTCCACTGGTCACTATTTTCACAGTATCTGATTGAAATCTATTAGAATTTATAAATTATTAATCTTAAAATTGAACTAAAACTATCATTTAAATCAAGTCCAAATACAGTATAACCTTTCTTGTGTAATGTAATCAATACTTACAATTGATCAACTACTTCAATTAAATTGAATAATAAAAATGATACACCTTTTTGTCTTATTTTATTTAGCTTCAAATATATAACCTTAGACCATCTTTTGCATATGCATACACTGATTAGAGTGCTCTGTTATCTTTCTTGACTAACAGCAGTGAGACTGCAGGACGAGTTGAAGTCTAGTTAACTCCTTCTATTCATTAATTCAACAATCAACACTTTTTTTCGATAACTACTCTTTGCCAGCCTCCACTCTCAGTATAACAAAGTCAATTATGTAAAGAGAGACAGTTGTCATCTTTTAGTACAAGTGTTTCTTTGTTTTTTCATTGTGGGTGATTTCTTTCAACTCCTGGAATAAAAGACTTTTTTTCCAAACTTGATCAGAACATGTTTCTTAAGATATTTAAGTAGGGAATATATGCACAAAATATCCTAGGCTTATCTCTATTTCTTTAAATATAATGAGGGAACAATGGAATTATAAGGCAGAAGAACTAGAAGATTTCAAGTGAAATAGTTTTAAATGTGAAATAATTGCCCTCCAAAAGATACCCACATTGCCCTGGCCAGTGTGGGTCAGTGGTTAGAGTGTCGTTCCGTGCTCTGAAGGGTTTCAGGTTCGATTCCTGGTCAAGGACACGTCCCTGGATTGCAGTTTCCATCCCTAGCAGGAGGCAACCAATCAATGTGTCTCTCTCACATTGATGTTTCTCTCTCTTTCGCTCTCTCTCACTCTCTCTCTGTCCCTTCCAATCTCTCTAAAAAAAATCAATGAAAAAAATACCCTTGGGTGAAGATTAACAAACAAACAAAAAAGATTTCCACATCAAATATCTGGAATCGTGAATGTTACCTTATTTGGGAAAGAGGTCTTTTCATATGTGATTAGGTTAAGGATCTTGACTTAAGGAGATAATTCTGGACTGTCCTAATGGGCCCTAAGTCCAATGACAAGTGTCCTTATAAGAGAAAGACAGAGATAGAGTTGGGACAGACAGAAGGGAAGACACAGAGAAGGGAAGGAGGCAACATGGCCATAAAGGCAGAGATTAGAGTGATACAGCCACAAGTGAAGGGATGCCAGTGCCTCCAGAAACTGGAAGAGGGAAAGAACAGATCCTTACAGAGAGTTTTTTTGGGGAAAGCAGCCCTGTCAACACCTTGATTTCTTACTTCTAGGCACCAAAACTGTGTGAAAATAAATTTTTATTGTTTTAAGACACCAATTTTGTGGTAACTTGTTACAACAGCCACAGGAAACTAATATACATGCCATGAATAAATCTAGGAAGTATCTGCCAGCTAATGCCTACACTGGGAACAAGCCAAGATTAAATATGTACTTAGGTCTTAATTAGGCAAAAATTTCCAAGAGAATAGTATTTGAGCAATTCACTACTTTTATAGATCTGATTGTACTCATTATGATCTGTTGTGTTGCTTATAGAGAATTACTGGAAAAGGGTAAAATATATTTATATATAAAAGCAAAATTCACAAATCATACATAAAAAGGATAGCAGTTGGTTATAAATAAAATATATTTTCATCTCCATAGGAATTGTTTTATTGGACTTTTTAAGAGGAAATATTGTTTTAAACTCCTTCAGGGAAAATGTTAACATTGTTATTTGGTTTAAAGAAACTTCTCATAAAATTGAATTTCAAGATATGAGACCTTATATTAGCTAAAGGAAATTGGCAATGCTAATCGAGTACCATGGGGACATTAACAGAAAAGCTTATCCACAAGTATTAGTAAATTGTTTTTTAAGTACTGTATGTCCATACACATACTCTCATTACTAATTGTTAATTGGATTTTGAATTTGTAGTGAAAAACTAATGTCTGAGCAATTGAATGAAACAAAGACTATTGTATCTGGTATCAGAAATCTCTATTAAATTGAGGGGGAATTGTCTTTACTTTTATTCGGCTTAAATAAAATATGTGGAACATGCTGAATATTTTAAAATATTATTCTATTGTATGTCATTGGAATTAATATTCACTTTCAACACTTACATTATTTTCAATAGGTATTCAATTCTTACAACAAAAATTTTCTTACTTTACCCAACCTTAAGCAACATATTGTGCAATTATGTCCTAGTTTTCAGCTATTTCCTAAGGACTCTGGTGGTCAGAGGAGTCAGGTTGCAAGATTTAAATTCTAGCAATGCTAATCAGTTTTAGATGATCACTGGCGTCAGGGTTGAGAGAACCAGCCAAGGAGGGAGGGATACCCAGTTTGTGATGCTAACGAAGAGAAACAAGAAATGGGGAAAACTATGTAATATCTCCGTTAGAAATTGAATTACTCACACCGTATTAAGTTTGAAATCACACCTTCTTCTCATGTCACGTATTGAGGCCCTGTGTCTGACTCTGCTGCTGGCTCACAGAGTCTGATTCCAAAGACAATTGAGCTGGAATGGAATTTCTACCGAACAGCTCTTCTAGGGCAGAGAGAAGGCAGGAATTTCTAGGACCAACCAAAGAGGGCTTAGTTGCTGAGAGTGCAAAACAATTTGGTCCCAAGGCTCTCTTATCTCTGAGGTAGGCCCAGTATCAGAACACAAAGCTGGAAAAAGTCAGAGAGGAAGATGGTCTGAGCACATTGACCATAGTGTATTGAATGCACCGTGACTTCATATCTCTAGTGAGCCTGACTCCTGCCCTGATGGTTTTGGTGGAGGAGGTTATTCTTTTCTTTAACCTTAATCTGCTCTTATGCAGTGAGAGGCATTAATGTGCTCAAATGGAGACACAAGAACAACTCCTGCCCCTCCCCTCAAGGCTCCAAGCCCTCTGAGAGGGTGAGGAATTTACCGTGACTACTCCCTGTGGGTTTTCAAAGATGATCCATGTTTAACTCTCCTATTGCTTTCATTCCAATTGTTCAGTCACCTAATCTCTATTCTATGTGGAAAGAGTACAGTTACAGAAGCAGTTCAGCTACAATCAGAGACACAAAAATTAATCAACTTAATTCAGAAGTTGCTGTTGTAGGCAGGTAATGGTCTCCCAAAGATGTCCATGTCTTAACACATTGTATGCGGGAAATGTATTTATACGTTTTACGTTGACTGGTAGTAGAGCGGGATAAAAACTACCTGCAAACAATGTGTTAATTCCTGAAACCTGTAAATGTGTCACTTTACATGGCAAAGGGGAAATAAGGCTGCAGGTGGATTTAAGGTTGCTAATCAGCTGACCCTGAGATGGAAAGATTACCCTGGGTTCCTAGGCCCAGTGTAATCACAGGTGTCCTTAAAAGTGGAGGAGGGAGGAAAGAGAGGAAGTCAGAGTGATACAGTGCAAGAAGGACTCAGCATGCCATTGCTGGCTTTGAAGATGGAGAAAGGGAGTCACAAGACAAGGAACACAATAGCCTCTAGAAGCTGGAAGAGGCAAAGAAACAGATTTTCCCTCAGCACCTCCAGAAAGCAATGTGGTTGGTAGACACTGATTTTAGCCCAGTGACACCCATGTCAGACTTCTAACCTACAGAACTGTAAGATAAATTTGTGTTCATTAAGGCAATAAGTTTGAGGCACATTGTCATAGCCATGACAGTAAGCAAATATAGTGACATTCAGGAACAGACAAAACCAGTATCCAGTGAGCCCCAGTTACTTAATTCTTGTTTCAAAATCCAAAGACATGGTCACATGTAAGGGGCAGCAGTCAAGCCTAGAAGAGGGAGCTGCTATGGCAGCTCAGCATAGGCACTTTGGTTTGAACTAGCAGGGGTTTATACCTGCTCCTAAGAAAGGATTTTAAGCACAAATAAGAGTACCAAAGTGTGTCCTGGCTAAACAGGTGGGGAGAAGCCAAGCTCTACTCTTGGTTCACGTGTGAGCTCAATCAAGAGTGAGCCCCAAACCACACTAGGATCTTTGTATATAACACTAAGTTGATAATCCAATAATAACTTCTTTTATTATTAATATTAACCCAATTAATAATTTCTTTTTTTTTTTGCTAACTGTGCCAGTGGGTATTCTTATACTATTAAAAGAATGGGGTTTCAGACTATACAGATAACGTCTCATGGAATATTTTATACTAACTTAAATTCCCAAAACTAATATTGATACAACTATGTCAGATTATAATAGCTTAAAATAGCCTGTAAATATATTTTTTCTAGATAACATCCATTGATCTTTATTTGATTTGACAAAGTAAACATTATTAAAAGACAGGTAACAAAACTTGAGCTTATATTGAATTTGACAAATTAAGTCCTATTGTGTCTAGAATATTACATAAGAAATATCATTGGAGAGGGAAACGGGATAGAAGCATCATATGCAGACACTCCTGGCAAACAGAGAACGGTATCTGCAGGCGAGGTCCATAGTGTGCAGCACATAAAAAACCCTAGAGAAAACACAACTCACTTACTTGGGCGAAGTGTTGTTCCTTTTGGGGGGAGAAAGAGGTGGCAAAGGGGCAGGAATTCAAAGGCATATGCAGAATGCCTTCTTCATTTCAAAAGGATCATAAAAGTAATCATGGCGCTTGAGGAAAAGAACACCTTAACCAGAGTAGGCTCATTGCATAATTCTTTAGTAATATGTAAAATTTTCAAGTAATGGGGCAAACTTAAAGAACAGCTGTATTTTAATTGTGGCTGTCGGTTCTGTTTCTCACCCTCTGGGGCTTGATCTGTCCCAGCATCACAGGGACACTTTTCCATGCGTTTTCTAGGGAACCATCCTCTTATTCTTGAAACACCTTCTATAAAGGAATCATCAAGAATTTTGTCTCCATACAACCAGCATCGCAACCCTCTCGTGGCTAAAATGAACTCCCCTTTCTGTAGCTGTACCCAGGGCTCCTCAGGGCAGGGGCTCTTGAAGAATATTTTGGTTCCTTTACTCAAAGGACAGTGGGCACTGCTATAATCGTCTGTTACTTTATACCGAACAGTTCTTACTTTTTTACAGATGAAGCACATGTTGCCGTTGCGTATTTCCAAGATTTTTTCCCCTTAATCTTAAATGATTTAAGTCATCTCACTTGTAATCATGTCCAAATTATCCATGATGCAGCGGCTGCCTTTAAGACACATACACCCACGTATACACGTGTGTGCACACAAAGAATAAAGAGGAATAAGAAAGGTTGATTGAGTTAGGACATTAGTTCGGTTGTATTTAGAGCTCTTTCCTACAAAAACCTGAGCCGGTAGGCAGACCAGGTGGGCAGGATAGTTCTGATCCCTGAGCTCATCAGAGGCCCAGGTTCTGTCTTTCCTGGTGCTCCGCCCACTGCAGGAGGTAACCCTCGGTGGGCACGGCGTTCAGCATCACATCCTCCCCATCCTAGTCCATCGGTGGGAAAAAGAAGCGGGAGGCAAACAGCTTCCGTCGGAGGCTGTGCAGAAAAGTGCACGCGCGACCCCTGCTGACGTCCCCTTAGCCAGAGCTGAGCTAGGAAGCCACCCAGGCTGCAAGGCAGGCCGGGAAATATGATCTGTACATAAGTGGCCACGCGTTCAGCTGAAATCTGGAGGATTCTATTAAGGGAAAGCAGAGAGACTGGATATGGGTATTGAAGACATAATTAGCAGTCTCTGTCTAGAGAGCCAGAACAATCTCTGTGGGCAAATCAGATTTGTCCCAGGCCTTTGTATATGTGTCCTCGCCTGACTCCTGATTTGCCTGATTTTGATCCATTTGGGACTGCCCATTGGCTGTCTGTATATTCCCTTCTGTTTCATGTTTGCCCACTGTGGCTTTACTTGCCTTTGCTACCAATTTACGGTCTTATTTTTTCCCCACTGTGTTTCTGTGATATCATTTTTGGTTTCCGGTTGTCTGTCCCTGCTACAGTCTGTATTTAACTTATCACCTTAGTAAACCAATCAAATAATCTAGATCCCCAAATGGCCCAGGTTCTTCTCTTGCACTCCCAAATAATCTCAACCAATGACCTGTGACACAAGTAATTTTTGTGCGGATGGCATCCAAGAGCTTTATCTTTTGCCAAAATGCATTAAGAAAGAATGACATCAGCAGGTTTTATGTTTTAGTGTTATTGAGCTTCAGAATAGATAAAGCTTGTGCTAAATAGTTAGTGCCCCTACTTAAACAAATTGGATTGCTTTGAGACCAAATCCATGTTAGGTAGTCAATATGCAACCTCATTCACGAAAACATATCAATTCTAATACACGATTAGCAGTGATGTGGGTGAACCTCCGAGGATACCTCAGTGGACTATTTATTCTTGATATCTTCAAGATGCTTTGCTGGCATTTTGAAAATTTTGTTTTGTAAAGAATGCTGAGAAAATGAGATCCAGACCCCAGAATCAAAGTAAAGAAATGTTTCCAGGTCAATAGTTTTCTCTGTAATAATCAGAGATAGAAATATGTAAATTAAGCTTGTAGTGGGGAAATCATAATATTCCACCGCAATGAGGGATATTTGTTTTCTGTCAAACTGCCTGATTAAAGTTTATGAAGGCAGCCAATGCCTTCTGCAGCATAAAATATAAGAAATAGAAGAACATTTAAAGATTATATAGCCCAGCATCCTTCATTTTACTGATTGAAAGTCACATCCAAGAAGTAGGGGGTTTTTTAGTTGGGAAAAAGCCAAAACTGGAACCAGGTTTGGGTGCTTAGTGCAGGACACAGTGTCTCAGGTTTCTAGCTGACCTACATCGCATCTTCCTTTATAGCCACATCTCCGTTGATCTCTCCTTACCTTTTTTGTTTGTTTTTGTTTAATAATTTTCTTGTTTAAAAAGCTGCCTTAGTTGAAAAAATGTTCAAGGAAATAAATTAATGGAATAGTCTGGTTATTTGGTTAACCAGTTTTATAGATTCCACATACCAATGAGCATGTATCAAGTCAGAGGAAACAAAAACACATGCATGTATACAAAAGTAGAAAGAGAATTAAACAGCTCTTCTATGCCTTTCAGAAATTCATATAAGGAAAGCCCTTTTGGAATACAAAACTCAACTCAACACCAGAATGTTTTTTTAAGGTCATGAGAAAAAGAAATTACAAGTCTGTTTTATAAACCTAAAATAATATAGCATCACTGGCTTTCATTCTAGCATTTGTTAAACTTGTATGAGATTTTAGAAGGTGAATCGGGTCTGATTCTTGAGAATTTACTTTTTCTGAATGACAGGGTCTGAAAATAATGTGACTTCCTAACTGAGTGGAGGAGAGCAGCAGGGAGCTGGTGTTCAGCTCTCGGCGGCAAGGGTCACTACATGCAAATAGCACGGACATTTCGGGGCCTCCCCTGGAGCAAGGGGCCCAGGGCACTTCACCCCAGGGGCCACTTCAGTCGGGCTCCTGCTCGCTCTCCGTCTCCACACTCACAGGAGCAGAACTTGACTTTCTAGCTTGCTTATTCCAAGCACCTCCCTTCAGTGGTCAGCAAGATTCACAGGCTGTGTCACCCAAGGGTCTGTCGCCAGCTTCTCCAAGGTCGCAGGCTGCTCAGGGACAGACTTGTCTTTCACTATGAGTCAAGGCTGTATTACTAAATTATCCAGGCAGTGAACTGGAAACATACTCTTTGACTGTACCTTTAACTTTGATGAGCATCAACCGCCTCCAATAAGAGATGCTAAGAAAATATAGTCCAGTCAGGAAGGCAAATGGTCAGGATGCCTCGTATAGAATGGCACATGCTGCCTCCTAGAACAACAGTGCAGTTTTTCTCCTTTCTGAGAGAACTGCTTGTAAGGATTCCCTGGGAATAACTTTATTCCATTCATCAACAATTATGTATATTGAGGGCCTGCTGTGTCCTGGGCATAATTCCAGCCATGAAAGAAACAGCCAATTAAAAAAGAAAGGAAAGCCCTGCCCTGGTTCACCTTATATTGCCATCTCTTGTACTGTCTTGGTTTGAGTAACTTGAGCAGTTTCTCTATTAGATGCTAATACAAAAGTAAGTTGAGAAAATGAACTAATTTTGCATTTTGTACTAACAAGGTGATTTTATCAACCTGAAAAGATTGAACAAGGGAGATCTTTATATATCAAAACTTTCGGTTAGGAGGTCCAACAGATTTGGGGTTGTGCAGTGGCAGGTGGCTCAGAACATTGTCGTTCAGTGGGGCTTGCCACACAGACATAGAAGCTCTTCACCATAAATGTGGAGCAAAAGCCCACCACACAGTAAAAAAAAATTAATGCATTTTAAAAACGTTAAAGAAAATGTAAGTAAAGTACAAATATATTTATCTTTAGAATTAAGTTTCAAAGATGGTTACCAGCCCTAACCGGTTGGCTCAGTGGTTAGAGCGTTGGCCCGCGGACTGAAGGGTCCCAGGTTCAACTCCTCAAGAGGCCAAGGGCACGCACCTCGGTTGCAGGCTCTGCCCCAGTTGGGGCAAGAGCAAGAGGCAACCAATTGATGTGTCTCTCTCATGTTGATATATATACTTTTTTTCTCTCTCCCCCTTCCACTGTCTCTGAAAAGCTAATGGAAAAATTATCCTCGGGGTGAGGCTTAAAAAAAAAAAAAAAAGGTTACCGTGTTCTGAAGGCCACTGAGGTGTTATAAAATAACCAGAGTCCCACAATAACAGCGAGGGCGTCTCTGGCGCCCCAGCGCCAGGTGATATTTTGCAGTTAACTTTAGCCCAGGCCTCATGAGGCTGGTATCTGGCAAAAGGCAAGGTTTCTGTTCCCCACAATGTGCCCGTGTAGATTCAAAAGTCGATAACTGCCTGAATCTCTCAAAAGCCTGCTGATGGAGTCAAAGCCCAAATCACTGTACCCCTTTTTCCCAGTGCGATAAAATGCCTCGCTGCAGATGCTTTCCGCAAAAGCGTTGCATGGGAGAGAATGGGCAGCCCAGGAAAGCTTCTTTATTGTATCCAGTCTATACCACGTGGAGCCTTTTAAGGGGCCATTGTAGATGTCACATCTAGCTGTATCAGGGGGTTTTCATCAGATTGCCACATGCAAGGTGAGCCTGCAGCTTGTCATCTTAGATAGCCAAACCATTCTAGGCACGGGGAAGCATTGCTCTCGTCCCATGCAAGGCTTTTTGTGGGATTCAAGTCTCTGAGGGCACATGTGATGAAGGTGAGAGTGCTTGGTCTTCATTAACCCCACAAGTCATCAGCCTCTGTTTTCACCCTAAAGGTGGCCGTTCTCCAGCTCCTGTGCCCAGGCCCTTTCTGGCCTCACCATCCACTCCCAGAACTTCAAGCACCACCTTTGCATTATGCCTCTCAATAAATTATCTCCAGCCCACCTGGCTGTCTCACAAGCACATCATAGAGAACTTGTCAAAAACTGAAGGCAGCGCCCCCACCTTCCCCCACTCGCTAGCCCGCTTTGCCTGCCCCTGCTCCTACACCTCCAGCCCCAGTGAATGACAGGAGTCACTCACTTTTCCAAACTAGGAATCTGAGTGGCATCCTCTCTGCTGCCTCCTCCCTCGCTGCCACCAGGAATCCATCCCCACATCCTGCGCGTTCTCCTCTGAGCTCGTAAGTCCGTCTGTCCGCCGCATCCCTGTCAGTGGTAGGTCCTCAGCACGTTCCCCTGACTGTTTTGGCATCCTCCTGACTCTTGTCCCAACTCAGTTTTTCCTCCTTGACCCATTCTCTTAACCACTCAATGAATGGCAATCTAATCATGTCATATACCTGCAACTAACCTTAAATGGAATCTCATCAGCTGCACAAAAAATCCAAGTGACTTCCCAGCCCCATTCCCCACGACTCCCCACTGCGCACTTCACCCCGGCGCATTCGATGACTTGAATTTCTGCACACGTACCACGTTCTCTCTGCCTGGAACGCCCTTTCTCCATTATATTTTAAAATTTGCGATGACGTTTAAAAAACAGAAGTTTTCACATTTTAAAATATCTGAATTTTGAACTTCTCTTGAAAAAACAGGTCGGGCACCAATGGCCAGAGCTCTGGGGCAGTGGCTCCTGGGGACAGAACCTGACCGTTTCACACCGCTCTCAGCCATGCTTATTTTACTTATTTGCTTTACTTGTCTGGTCATTAATGGCATCTAAATGTGCAACCCTTGACCTACAGAAATACAAAAGCTATGAGATCATTTCTCAATAAATCACGGAGCTCCCAGCATATGGGACAGTTGGAACACAGCGACTTAAACGAACAGCGTTTTAGTGAGCAAGAAATTCTGCCCTGTCCTTCTTTTCTAGGTATTGGGAATAAAAAACTTGGCAAGGTAAGGCTCTGTTTATTTAGGTCTTGGAGGAAGCACTAAAGCTGGAGAGGAAAGATTTTGTTTCCGAATGTAAACATTGAAACTGAATGCGTGAGCAAGAATCAGCAGCGTCAGGTTTTAACATAATTAGGGTGCTACTATAAGAGCCCTTCAGTTTGAGTTTATGTGGCTAGATCTAGATTGGAAGACTTCCTGACTGTAAGAAAGACTTTAAGAGATATTTAAGGAGGAGCTAGGAGGTGTCAGAGACTATAAATATGGCTCGAGGTAGGAAATGCTTTCTTAGGAAATAGAAAGTTTCATGTGGCTACATGCCGGTGAGCCAGAAGTCAGGCCTCTGATGACAGCTTGCCATCTGTCCTCCGATGCCAGCTCTTCCGAACACCAGCCAAAACAAAAATGGTAACTCTTGCGTAGGCTGCTCTATTTTGTAGCATTTGTAACAACAGAACACTCCACACAGAATGAGGCCAGAGCAGTCTGCAGCTGATTGGAGAGGCTGTCGCCCTGATTTCCTCCGATTTCATGGTCTTCATCTGCAGGCTCAAAGAATCACCTTTCACTTTTCTCAACAGCCTTGCTCCTTGTTTCTATAAAATGCCAAAATGGTATTTGAAAGAGCTTAATTTGAGCCTTTACCTAGGCTATTGATTGATGATTATGACTAGGAGACTAGGAGTATATTAAGACTACTGGGTAGAAAATAGTGAAGTGGCGCCTTCTGGTGAATTGCCAATTAAATGCTTTTAACCCCATTCCTACCCCCAAATTCACAAATTAAAATGAATCATTAACGTATTCAACATTTATTATTTACAGTTTTACATAGTAAGCTTTAAAATGTGAACTCTCTTGATTCAAATTACTCCATATTAGCTAAGGGAACTCAAGTAAGTCTTTTAACTTCTGTGCCACATTTTCCTCATCTGTAAAATGGGGATAATAGCTGTACCTTCTTAGAATTGTGAAGATTTAAGAGCTAATACAAGTAAAGTCTTATAAAAGTGGCCAGCACATGTGTGAGGGTTTTTAAAAAAATATTTTTATTGCTTTCAGAGAGAGGAAGGGAGAGGGAGAGAGAGACAGAAGCATCAGCAATGAGTCATTGACCGGCTGCCTCCTGCACACCCCCTGCTGGGGACCAAGCCTGAAACACAGGCATGTGCCCTGACTGGGAATCAAACCTTCATCTCCTGGATCATAGGTGGATGCTCAGCGGCTGAGCCACGCCTGCCAGGTACATGTGTGAGTTTCCATCACTGTCTGTCAAACACTGGGCTAGGTACTGAATATTCATTGATGAACAAAATAGAGCTTTCACAGAGCTCAGACTAGTGGCTGGCTATGCAAGTGTGAAATATTTCATAGCTACTTGGATCCCAGCCATTCCAGCCAGCTCATTTTGATACACAAAGAGAACTCAGAGCCCCTGATGGCAGCCTCTCTTTTTTCTCTGGCTCAGAGATCATATCCCTGCACAAAGACATCCTCGGGCAGAAGCACAAAGTGTTGACAGCCTGGTCAGGTGAGAGATCAGTGATTGTCTTTTAGATTCAGAGGTGCTCTTTTGACAATGGTGCTATCCATAGCTGTTATAGCTCTAAAAGATAACACAAGCTGCTGAAGCAACTGTGGCAGACTGCACTATTGTTCAGGAGATTCATTGCCTTTCCCTGGGAGAGTATTGATAGCAGACTTGGCCAGGTGACTTGCTTTAGTCAATAAAACGGGAGTGGAGTGACATTTGTCACTTCTAGGCAGTCAGAAGTTAAAAGTCAGTGTACAGTCAACCATCCTCTTGTCCCTGCCTCTGAGATGATGGAAGCATGTCAGTGTGAAGCTGCCTGCAGCCTGGGTTTCTGAGATACTGCGATGAACAGAACATCCTTTGCACATGGAGTGCATGAGTGAGAAGAGTTCTTTGTTGTTATAACCACTGACAGTGTGGGGTCATCTGTTACTCACAGTACATCTGGTCAATATGATGGCCAGAAAACCCTACTGCATTGATCTTTCAACCTCAGGACTTGATGCTGCCCCCCAATGTTTTGTTTGTTTGATGTCTTTGTTGGCTCCATGGATGCTTCCACTCTTGCTGTTCCCTTGGAGAGAACGCAGGACAGGATGAGCAAAGACCTGGAGCCAAACCCGAGGTCAAGGTCCAGCTCCTTCACTGTCCTCCGATGCCAGTGTGATCTTCAGCAAATCAATTAATCAACCTGAGCCTCAATTTTATTTGCTAAAATAGGACTAATATCATAATATCTGCTCAATACACCCTGTTTGTGTTTACAAAGCTTTATGAAGTTTGATACTAATGTAGAAAATAATTTTGAGTTCTTAAGAACTCATAAGCAGGCCCAACCTTAAACCTGTGAAACCCTCAGCCAACACGACCAATTGACTGACAGGCATGACTACAAAAACCAGTGCTCCTTAGAAGGTTGGTTTGTGTGTGGGAGGTCAAGGTCCTCAACTGGTATGTCCATACTCAAAAAATACTTCTCATTCCCACGTGCCATTCAGAAGTGCCAACTTTTCTATATTTTTCAAGGTACACATTTACCTATGCCAAATAATATTACAATGTCTCAGGGAGAAAACTTAGACCCAACCATCAATATACACAGAGTTCTGATTTGGAGTACAGAAATAAATGTGTTTATCCCAAGTTGTTCTTACAAATGCTTCATCATCACACATAGTGGTTAGGAATCACCTGAGGGTTCCCCTAGCCCTGGAGGACTCAGAACCAAGTAAGGGCAGGGGCATTAGAATGTTCTTCCCTGTCATTCTTTCCCAAGTACACTCCCTCTCTGTCTTCCTTCCAGGAAATCTTACTTGACAGCACAGTCTGACTTAGAGTTATTCATTTTTTTCATTCATTATCAAGTATTTGTCAAGTGGCTATTATGTGTTCTAGACAGTGATACAGAATAGATAAGTCACAGCCCACGTGGAGCTTCCATGTCCCAAGGGAGCCGATGTTCTGTGTTTGCACAGCTCCCCGCACGTACCTCCATCGTAGTCTCAGTGTACAATATTCCCGGGGTTAGGCCACAAGGTCCTTGATGATATGAAGAAACATATCCCGTCAGACTTTGTATCCTCAGTGCCTTGCTTGGTGCCTGGAATACAGAAGGCATCCAATAAATGTTTCCTTCAAATGAGTAAGTGTTAGGAATTAGAAGAACTGACTTTCTTGCTCAATTCTCCCACCAAAAATGTGAGAAGTAAAGGATTAGTCACAGCACACGATCAACAGCTACTAATCGATCCATTTTGTGAAAACCTATAACAAGACTAATGTGGCTTTAGGCGCTGCTCTACAGCTGTTGACAGACTTAGAGGAGATCAGGGTTTGAGTAAATGCGGAAAACTAACTGCATTTTTCTAGTTAATAGAAAAAAATGCTACGAAGCACTTTGCACAGAGTAGGAAGCACTGCAAACTAAGAAATAATCCCAACATGATCAAGCCTGAGCATGAGAATGTGGCCATGTGAGCAAACTGCTGGCCTCAGTAACAGTCTGTGGTTCATGTATGGTGTAGAGAAAAATATTCAGAGAGGAAACTGGAATGCACAGGGAGAAAATGAAACCAAATGCGCATAATTCTCCATTTGAAGATATTTCCTCTACTCATCCCATCCCCAAGAGAGGGCCATTTAAACCTAATCTTTGGATAGTGCCGCAGTTTTGTATAGTAAACTATATATGGATTGAGAAATGTTTTCCCCAAAAGACACTGAGGTTGGGGAAGTTCAGAGGCTGGGGAACTGAAGGACAAGAGGAGAAAGGGTCAGTTTGTGGAGACAGGGATGGGCTTGTTAGTGACAGTCACATGCTAGGTTAGTGGTATGCCACCTTATTTCTAAGACATGTCGTGTACCTTACACTGTCTTTAATTACAAAGGAGATGAGACACGCCTTTATTTAGGCCTGGATTATGCAAACATTTATTAGATCCCTACTCTTTGTTGGGAACCTATTTGTGCTAGATACTTTTGCAGGAGCTAGACAGACCCAGACCCAGCCCTCCTGTGGCTTACATTCTAATGGGGAGAACAGGTAATAAAATACATAAATAAGATGAGTATAGATCTTGGTAAAAGCCATAAATGCCATGAAGGTGATATTAGGGGGTCATGCCCAAGAAGGGGTTGGGGGTTGGGGGTTGGGGGCTGCTAATTTAGGTAGGGCTGTGGGGGAGACACACTGAGTAGATGAAGTTTTAATCAAGGTCTGAACCAAGAGAAGATGCTCATGAAAACTTTAAGTAGAGCATTCTAGACAGGGGAGAGCAAGGGCAGAGGGCCTGAGGCAGACATAAGTCCATCATGTTCACAGAAGAGAAAGCCTGCCAGGAGGACTGGAAAGTGGTGACTAAAGGGGAGAGGAGGTAAGGAGTAGATTCTATAGGAGCTTGAAGGGTATGGCAAGGATTTTAGATTTTCTCCCGGACCTAATGAAAGTCACTGGAGAGTTCCAGGCAAAGGATTGACACGGTCTAGAGCAAAGAACCAATGAACTAAAAATGTTTTGCCATCAGTCATATCCCCGAGCATTCCTATTATCAGTTTACGTTTACTGTATTTTTCAACCCAACGTCTGGGCACGTGAATTGAAAAGCTTAAATGTGTTTATGGGATCAATAGGACTGAATATCCCCAGGATGAAGGTTCACCCTGTCTAATTGAGCTTAGCCTTATGCACCTTGTCCTGAGGAATAAAAAGGCTGCATTCTTAGCTCTGTATGATTTAGAGGAGGTGTTTCTTAAGTGCTATCAAAATAGAAATTTCAAGGAGTTCCCAGACAAAGGATTTGGGAGCAGATGACACAGCAGGGCTCATTAGCACACGTTTTTCTCAGTGTTACCACCGTCCCTGTCACTGGGCTGTGATGCATGGGTTGAGTCCAGCCCTTCCCACTCTCCTCACCTTTTGCACTATCGCTGCTCCATTTGCACCCCACTCCTCTTTCACACCCCATTAGCACCATTACATTTGAGGAAAAGTGTTACCAAAATTTCAGCTTCCTTCTCAGTGATAACCCAGGATTTTGGTAACACTAGTATTTCTCCTACCCCTTCCTCTCTTCCTTCTTGCCCCCCTTTCTTCCCCTGTTCTCCCCTCCTCTCTCTCAATTTCTTTTCTAGCAGAGGTTCACCCAGAGCTTCAGAAAGACCCCCACTAAAAATGTTGAAAATCCACTATGTTAGAGAAACGTAGTTTTTGAAAAAGAAGATTGATCATCAGTATATTTAAATCGGTGTATATATACTTAGAAGAGTTTACAAATATTTAATTAAAAAGAGATATTATAGATTTTCTATCCCCAAAATAGTTGAGATTGCTAAAGTGTCAACTATAATGTGGCAGCCATATTACCTTTGCTGTTGTTTTATATCAGTTGTCTCTGTCCCCACTTGTTGAGGACCTTTTGTGTGCCAGGCACAGTGTTAGACGCTATAAGCAGGCAAAGACACACTCCCTGCCTCCAGGGACCACAGTATAAGAGAGACTGAAACAGGGCTCTTCCCGAAGCCTGGGTTTCTGTGGGAGATTCATTTCAACTTGGGCCTTGGGAAAGCCAGGTAGAGAAGGGGTTTGAGAAGAGACTAGATAACACTATCTTTTACTGCCTTAAGGCAGCCCCAGACCACTTTTCTGCATTAGCACTGAACCTTGCACCCACAATTTGGGTGGTGGGCGGCTGATTTTGGCTCTGTGGGATTATGAGGAATGTGTTTGGAATTGGGTGCAGTTTCTGCGAGCAGCTAGATCATGCGGTGACCGTGTGGGCGCGCTCAAGCCAGACTGCCGGACTGCAATCCCGGCTCCATCACTTTCTCTCTAGGTGATTTAGGCAAGTAAATTAACTTTCCCATTCAGCTTCCTTGACTTTAAAGTGGAGTCATAATATTGCCTACCTAGTCGAGCTATTATGAGAAGTAAAGGTGTATAAAGCACTTAAAATCGTTCCTGAAAACTTAATAAACACTGAATAATGTGAGTGATTATTAATGCTAGCGGCCCACTGTCAAAGCTGTATGGGAGAGTCATCTTTTTTAAAAAATTAAATTTATTGGGGTAACATTGGTTAATAACATTATGTAAATTTCAGGTGTACAACTTTATAATTGACATCTATATATTCTGTGTGCTCACCTCCCAAAACCTAGTCTCCTCCCATCACTATATTTTTGACGCCCTTTACCCTCTTCGTCTTCCCCCTGCCACCTTTCCCTTCTGGCAGCTACCATTCTGTGGTCTGTCTCTACGAGTTTGCTTTTTGTTTGTTTTGTTTTGTAAGTTTGTTGCTTTTAGTTTTATATTCCACATATGAATGAAATCGTACTGTTCTTGGTTTTTTTTTCATCTGACATCACTTAGCATAATACTCTCGAGATCCATCCGTGTTGTGACATATGACACTTTCATCTTTTTTATGGCTGAATAGTATTTCATTGTACATATGTACCACATCTTTATCTAATCATTTATCGAAGGACACTTGGGTTGTTTCTGTGCCTTAGCTATTGTGAATAATACTCTTTTTCAGGTCCTAATGGAATGGTGGGTTTAAAATCTTTGCTCTGCTCAGTTGCCCCCTCATGGACGCTTAGCCAGCTGTTTGCAGCCACATTCCTGCTCTTCAGTACCAAGCAGGCAGGGCGAGGGAAAGAATGAGACTCAGCAGCCTGTCACCAGCCACACTGTCACGCTGTGGCTTTCCAGGCCAGGCAACTGTGGAGATTAGGGTCCCCAAGGGGAGGATGATCCATTTGGGAACCAAGCACTGTCTATAAACCATGCTCAAACATGTTTGGGATAGTACTTTCACGAGTATGATAATGCACTTTTGAGATTATCAGACGCCACTTTACTTAATACCCTTCATGGTAGCTTTTGGCTATCATAGTTTCTTTCTTAATGGAGAAACTAAAGCTTATCATATGATCATCCCTTACATTTTTTAAGCATTTAAATTGTTGAAAATTACATATTCTTTCAACTGGAAAAAAATGTTCGTTGAGTTACTACTATATGCCAGGCACTATGTGAGGCCTTAGGGACACGAGAGTGAATAAAATACAGCCCCTGACTCTAGAGGTTCATAATCAGGTAACTATAACACAGGACATTGAGTGTTGGTTAGGACTGGACAAGGGATGCAGTGAGGACACTGGAGGGCTTCTAACCCCAGAGGGAGTTCTCTCTAATGTTGGAAGCGCCATCACTGTGTGTCTCTCCAGACAGAGCCCTGCCCTCTACCAACCTGGCCACTTAGTCGAACTCCTGCCCTCAGGCTGAGCCCTGCGAGACAGTAGGGGCAGCCCCTTTCTGACCAGCCCTGCCCTCCTGGGCTCTCTCGGCTGCTGCGGGCCTCGCCTTCTGGCCTCTGAGGCCCCTGTGTGGCCTCGCCTCTCCCAAGCAAGGACCCGGCCCCTGGACAGGCAGCTCCCTCTCCCCGTGGCGGGGACCAGCCCTGCTCGCCCCCCTGGCGCCTGCAGTCTTGACCCCCGCTGCCTCCCCGGTGGGAACTGCAGGGAGGGAGATGAAGCTTCAGCCAAGCAAAGAGAGTTAGGAGGGAAATGTAGTAGTAGGTATGAGGTGTAAAATAGTAATACTAACATAACATAAATACAGGGCACGGTGGGAATACGGGGAAGGAGCTGATAATTCTGCCGCTGGGTAGAGCAAGGTCCAGGACAGTCTTTCTGCTGACCACTTTCTATGAGAGACAATGGTCAGCGAGGCTGGATACTTTAACTTGAAGGAGAATTGACAAAGTATCCAGGTTTCCAGGGAGCTGAGCGTCATGATAGCTCTTCCCTGTCTGTGGGTCCGTTTTAGAATGTGCTTCAATAGCTCACCACCCATTTCCGTCGTTGTTCTAATTGCATATAACCTAGGCTGTTTCATTCTCCTTCTAGCTTAACAAAAAGATAGTCTGAAAAGTCTGGGTAATCCTACAGTACCAGCCACTTTATTTCAAAAGAAAAAAATGCCATTTGTGTGTGTGTGTCTATGTGTGTGTGTGTACTTTGCATTGCCAGGAGGAAAGGCAAAGGGAGAGAAAAGTGGGGGGAAAAGAGGTGACCCTAAAGCATTTTTACTTGATTTTTGAAAATTGGGCTTTAGGGGAAAGGCATACCCAAGGATAAAACACACACCCACAAAATTGGTCTAAAGAAAGATCAAGCACCATGACTTTAATTTTATTGACATTATGCTCTAATCAAGCAATGAATTAAGAGATGAGAGGACATTTCAATCAATTGTGGTCACATGAAGTCAGTGTCTTTTCCGTAGTGGCAGTTTTCTAAAGGCCAAAGAGCATTTTAAAATGCTTTCTTTCAGAGACTACTTATTGGCAATGGTGCCTTGGTATTGATGGAGGGAGTCATTTAATTTCCATCCTCTGCATTCATTCAGATCGTGTCTGGAAGGTAGAAGGAGCTATTTATATAAACGTGAACCAGGAAGGAAGAGGCTCCACAGCTCGCCACCTAATTGCATGCAGAATCCTGGCATCTCTACACTTATTCTCTGCTGCTTACCCACCATGCGTCTGGTACCAGACACAAGAAATTATGAATAAAGGAATAATTGGCTCAGCCTCCACAGTGCATGACAAATGTTTTTCATGAACATTAAATTCATTTTTTAATTTGAGAAAAAAGTAACCTAGTTTCTGGCATTGATTTCCACTTGTCTTCCTCCTGGCAGCATGAATTGTTTATTTCCAAGATGTAGAAAAGCGTAACTCTCTTGTTTGTCTGTTTTGCAAACTCTGTACATTTTTTAGGGAAACCTTTGCTTTCTTTAGCACTCACTTGTGTGGATTCCAGTGGGTAATGCAAATCTGTTAAAGTTTTATTCCACTGTCTGTGTTTCCTGTTCTCCAGGTTAGGTTAAAGTGTCACCTCTTCAGGGCAGTCTTTCCTTTGCATTTCCTGCAGTGCCCAAACCATGCCGGGTATACAGTGATGCTCAATGAGTGCTTAGTAAATAATTGAGAACTTCTTGGAATGTTAAGATTTATTTTTCTATCAGTATTTGAAATTTTATACATTATCCACAGAAATAAGACATGTTGACAAATATTTTTCTTACTTAAAGAAATATCACAGATTTTTCTGCCTGGCCGTTGTGGCTCACTGGTTGAGTGTTGACCTAGGAACCAAGAGGTCATGGTTCAATTCTGAGTCAAGGCACATGCTCGGGTTTCGGGCTTGGTCCCCAGTAGGGAGCATGCAGGAGGCAGCCAGCGGAGGATGTTTCTCTCTCATAGATGTTTCTATCTCTCCCTTCTCTCTCTCTCTAAAAAAAAGAAAAATTAATTAAAAAAATGAAACAAGATTTTTTTCCCTTACCAGGTAAGCTCCTACCACTCTGGCCTTCATGCCAACCTTCAAATATGCAAATATATTTTTATGTCAGGATCAAGGCATTAAAAGAAATGATCCCTTTCAACATATTTTGCAGTTAAATGAGCAATGTTGACAAATACTGAAATATGTCTTGAAAGATGGGACATCTTTTTGGAGGGAAATAGGCCTTTTATGACAGTGGCCTGATATTTTTCTTAATCAGTCTTTTTGACCTGGTGTTTACTTTGGACACATTAAAGAAGAACCTTTTCTGACACCTGTAAATGTGGTAAGAAAGGCTAAATTTGGGACTATCTTGCGATATGAGGCAAGACACTAGCAACAGGGAAGAAAGCCCAAACTCAACTCCAAATGCAGCCAAGACAGCTGGGATTTATATCCAACAAGAAGAATGAGGGATCAGTGGATGGAAATTACTAAGAGGAGACATCAAAGGTAGGGGATTCTTGCTAAACCTATTTAACAAGATTCCTGCTAAACGCAGGCGAAGAACTTGTACATCAAAGGTGGGAGATGAGAAAATTGGTCGTATATCAAGGGTGATCACACATCAAGGGTGAGGATTCTCTTTAAACTGATTTAAGATTCTTGCTAAAACTGGACCTGGCAGGCTGAACACAAGGACCAAGGGTGAAGTCTAATAATAAAAAAGGCTGAGAGGAGCCTGTGTAAAATTCAGTCAATGAAAAGAGTCTGTCTGCAGTAATTTTCAATCTTTTCTTGGCCTATTGGGCACCACTATGTACCAAACAATAGAACAGAGTGGTGTCTAATGGTTATTTTTGAGCAGGGCACTCATTATGGCTTAAATTGCAGCTGACAAGCATTGTTGTTGATTTTGCATAAATATTCTCACCACCCCCCCCAAGTCCTGCATGCAGCCAGTTTGCTTGCATAGAAGTTGTTTGGTTTTCCTCACGTTTTTTCAAGCTGTTTTTAATATTCTTTACTCCAAAAATAAATATGCCTTTTTATTCTTTTTTAATTTTTAGCTTAAGATTTCAAAATAGTGTTGCACTTTGTTCCCGTTTCACAAAATTCGATTGTCATAGTTGGGGGACGTCTCTTCATAGGCATAGTTTAGACTGAATGCAGAAAATATCTTCAAATAGTTCCACAGTGTAGAAAGTGTACACACATATTATTGGCTTATTTAATTCTAAATCCACTATAGAAACAAGTCCGACAGAAAACAAACACAAAGAGGCCCTGTGAACTCAGCTCTTCTCCCCTTTCTGATTCTCTGTATTGTGTTCATTCCTGGGCTGCACCCAGTTCTTCTATTCCATGCCCGTAACTGACTTTGAACTTCAAGTTCAGCTCCCTTCTAGGTTATCATAGAGAAAAGACCTGAAGGATGCACCCAGAGTATGACTTAGAGGTCTATATCTTACATTTGCATGCTAGAGTACTTATCTCAGGCATTGTGTAATAAACTGGTGAAATGTTTGAGCAATTGGAGATTTTCAGCAACCCTTCAAATCACAGCTCATTGGCAACACCTACTGTGATTATGACCCTACTTGTGACCCTGACTATAAGTTCTTTTCAAAACATATTGGCCAATGCCTGTTTTTTTCTATTTATTTTTTATGCTGTTTTATTCTATCTTTTCTGTAGGAGACTGTGAGCTCCTAGAAGTCAGGGTTCATGTTTCCTCATTTATATATTCACTACAGGGCCATATTGCTCAATATGTTTGTCAAATTAAATCAAGTTATAAGCTTAAATAAGGCCCTTAACATCTATCTCATTCAAAAGTAGAAAAAAGACAAATAATCTAAATTTGTTCCTTAGTTTGCCATGATTTGTTGTCAAGTACAACAAATCAGTGAGGTATTTTCATTATTATTCTTTTCTTTTTTCTGAAAATATCTTTAGTTTAAATATCTTAAATATTATTGAATATTTGTTACCTTTGAGGTAATTTGACATGGATTATTGGTAGACTATAAGGTAAAATGAAACAGGCCTCCACGGCAACACGAGAGCTATGAACCAACTATAACTCAAATCACTGTATAGGTAGAGAAACTCCAAAATCTTAAATCATGTCAGCTTCATTCTGTTTACCCCCCTTCCAGATTATCGATTTCAATCTTCATTTGTAACTATTTATTTGCAAATAATTTCAGACTATCTAAAAAGTACAAGAATAGTATTCTCATATACCCTTAACCTAGTTTCCCCTATTATTAATATTTAACATTGGCTTTATCATCCTTACTCTCTCCTTCCCTTCTTTCCTCTGTCTTCCTCTTTTCCTCTCCTTTCCCCTTCTAGATAGTTAGACAGATGATAGATGATAGATAGATGATAGATAGATGATAGATAGATAGATAGATAGGTAGATAGATAGATAGATAGATAGATAGATAGATAGATAGATAGATAGATAGATAGATAGATGATAGATAGATAGATAGATAGATAGATAGATAGATAGATAGATAGATAGATGATAGATAGCTTTAGAGATACATATTTGTATATGTGTGTCCTGTCTCACAAATTCACACTCTAGTAGGGGAAGAAAGATAATAAAAACATAAACTAACAAAAAAAGGTAATTCCAGACAGCTATAAATGATTTAGAGCAAATATATTGAGTGATACATTAAGACGTGTGTGTGTGTATATCAAATACATCTCGTTGACAAATATATCTCTTGAAATACACACATCTCCTTTCTTAGTGGATACAACACTGTATGAACAACAGCCCAGTTTGAACCAATCACTTTGAACTGGCATTTCCTTTGGAGGCACTCCCAGTCTTTCCTTAGCCTATTGAGCGTCAATGTGTATCCAAACAATAGATGCCTGATGGTTATTCCTTGAGAAGATAATTCATCATGGTGTAAGTTTTAGAAGTCAACTTAAAATATATTAAAATTTTTGAACCATTGAGAATACATTGCAGACATGTCAACTCTTTACCCCTAGATAGTTCAGTGTATGGTCCCTGAGAACAAGAATATTCCTTTTCTCACTTATAGAATGAATATTAGAAAAATAACATTGATACTATTACCTAATTCATTGCCAAATAGCTTTAAAACATCCTTTACAGAAAAAAAAGAACATCTGCAGGACAGTGATTTTTGTTTTTCTTGGAAAACTAGAATAGCGGGTCTACAAATATTTGATTTACTTCACTTTTCATATCCTTTAAGCTTTTAAAATAAATTTTAAACTATTTTAAAAAATAAATACATATGCTAAATTTTGATACCTTGCAGCCCACAAACTCATAATATGTGCAGCCTGCTGGATTCATTTTCATGTAGACCTTAAGATTTCTCCTACTACCTCTATTGAATTAAAAGACATGTAATGCCTAGTAGTAATGAGGATCTACTCTAGCACTATTCTGGATGAGATAAGGTATTAATAAACTGATCATTCATAGCAACTGATCTATGAGTATTGCAAAATCCATAGAAATAAATCCAGAAGCTGAAACTAATAAAATGCTTCTGTTATTGGTGGAAGTGGAGTTCTTGGGATGCCACAAGGAAAATAATTCCCTGAATCCCCCATGGGAGGATAGGGTTTCATGGAAAACTTATTGATGATGTAAAATTAAGGAGGTTCCCCTCCAGGGTCCCATCTTTATCTATCCCACCACAGAAGAAGTCCAGTCTTGTCTTCAGCAAGGCTGGAATTAAGGCCACTGCCTATAGTTTCTGCTCCATATTAAAGTCCAGTCCAGTGTCTGACTAGCTTAGATTGTGTTCCCAGCTGCAGTCCATTGCGTGTGGGGTTTGCATGGCCATGGGCCATGAGGATATTTAAGTCCACATTACTATAGAGAGAGAACAGTGGGCACACAGGCAAGTGCGGGTCATGGAGCAAGAGAAAGCAAGAGCAAACAGAAAAGAGAAAGCTCCTTTGGGGATTTTAACCAAAGATTTGGCATGCTTCTGATGGGGTCCACCCCCTAATCAATCCATTGTTCTCCAGCTATATTGACAGGCAAGCACCTCCCCTGTGTCACCCCAACTTCTATGTATGTGCCTATTTCCCCCTTTGTTTGATCCCTACCCCTAGTGATCTGCAAGGAATGGACCTGTGGTTCTCTGAAGAGCATGAAGCTGTAGCTTCCTGGTGAAGCTTTCCAGATGACCATGCTTATAATGTCTGGCCTCCCCTTCGTTCTCTTTCTATTAGTAATATTAACTAGCTAATTAACTAATTAAGATAAGCGCTACAGCTATTCATAATTCTTCATTTCAAAAGAAATAAACATCATCAATTTCTCGATTAATTTTGTAAAAATCAAACATTATAAGTTGGAAGTTGGGAAATAGTTTTTATGTCAAAAATAGTTTTTTATTTAAAAATATTTTTAAATTACATATTATACTTACCTTTTAATTTTGTTTCTGTGAAAAAGTGGTTCTGCTTCTAATAACATTTTAAAATAACTTGTTTGGACGTGTGGTCTCCAAATGTTTTTTGGTCATACCCCCATAAGTTTAAAATATTGTCATATTCCCTAATGTGTGTATTCTGGCTTATTTATATAACAAGTATCTACTAGTGTACTAATATTTTATATGCATTATAAAACTTCTCCCTCCCCCCCCAAAAAATTCTAAAGAATGATGGAAAAATAAATATAAATAAAATTTCTAACAATTTCTGTCTTGACTCCATTGGATTATCTTGTACGCCTCTTGAAGTTCTCGTACAATGCTTTTTAGTACTTCAGATATGAACTACTTTCTGCTTTATCTGTTTCAGGCTATTGTTTTATGGTGATGACTACTCCTATACTATAGAGACCTGTCTAAAGGTCATTTTTCTTTTGAGAAATGCTCATTCATTTTCATATATCACCTACGCAAAGGTCATTTTTCTTGGGGGTGTGCTCCTTCATTTCATATTTGTTTGTAAATATTTGTGCACCATTGCATGACTGTTACAGTTTTACTTGTCATAAAATGTTAGATAAGAAGCTTCAGGAAACATTTGTGCTAGAGGTAAGGAATGATGAATCGAAGAGGTGACTGAACAGAAAACTATTTTTACCACGAGCATTACCACCCACCTCCTGCTCCTAGAAAATGATTTCACACATTGAGAAAATATAGAAAACTCCGGAAAGAGCATTTTTCTAAATTAGCTGTAATATCATGTAATAAGGAAATGAGAAAGACACAGCTAAAATCCACATATGTGTGTGTCAAAGAATTGTAAAATTGTTTCAGCCATAACTCTTGGAACATAACTAAATTATTAGATCTCTGAGGGCAGGGCTAGTGTTCTTCATTTTTATGTGTCCTAATGTGCTTTTGCAGAAACCAAAGCTCAAATGTTTGTTGAAAGAATGCTAGTAGATTAATGAATGAATGAGAATTTATACCATTTTCCCAGATTCAGTACAAATAGTTTTTTATTAAAACTTAGTACTTTCTCATGTAAACTACTAAAACTTATATATTCTCTTAGAAGTCTCAGTTTTCATTATGCTAAATCTTCACTCCTTTGTAGTTTTATATATTTGTACTTACTTCAAACTCTTTATGTTAATGGAAACTCAGTTATGACAGTCTGGCTTCTGACATTTTTAAACCATTTTGTCCATAAGGTGCTGTATTAGGGTTTCGTTCACATTTCTTCTACATTAGATTCATTGAACTTCCTGCACATGTGGTTATGATTTTCATTAAATTGGGGAAATTTTTATATATCATTTCTTTAAGTATTTTTTTTCTAACTGCTCCCTTCTCCCGACTTCAGGCATTCCAATTACATATATATATTAGGCCACTTGTTGTCTCACAACTAACTGAGGCCCTATTCATTTTTTTTCAATCTTTTTCTCCATGTGTTTTAATTTGGATAGTTTCTTTTGCTATGTTTTTAAAAGCTCTAATCTATTTTTCTGTCTGATCTAATCTGCTGTCAATCCTATCCACTGTATGTTTTATTCTAAACACTGTACTTTTTATCTCTAGTAGTGAGATGTGGGTCTTTTTTATATCTTCACTATCTCTTCTTAGAGTATTCATCCTTTCCCTTATTGAGCATTTGGAGTATCATTGTAAGGACTCCTTTAATTCCTTTGTGTACTAATCCTATTATCTATGTCATTTATGGGTCTGTTTCTTTTTTAATTTTTCTCTGCAATATGGGTTACATTTTTTTGCTTCTTTGCATGCCTGGAAATTCTTTTTACTGGTTCTGGACATTGGGAACTTTAACTTTGTGGGTGCTGGATATTTTTTTATTCCTTCAATATTTTAAGGCTTAAGTTTCTTTGTTAAATTTCTAAGTAGTTAACTTACAAACAGTTTGGTTCTCTCGAGACTTGTGTTCAAGACTTTGTTGATTCTTTCAAGACTTTATTAGGTGGGATCAGAGTAGTGTTTAATCTAAGGCAGGGGTCATCAAACTATAGCTTGCAGGTCAAATCCAGCCCACTGTTTTTATATGTCTTCAGGGCACCCCACAAGCACTGTGGGCCACAAAGGCAAAGCTGAGACATCCCCCTCCACTCCCAGAGCCTGCCCCCCACCAGGAGCTGTGCCCACTGCTGTTCAGACCTGGCATGGGTTGCCACGTACAAGTGGTAGACCTTACTGTTGGCAACTGTGAGCATCAAGCAGTAGAATCTTAGTCTGTGAGTCAGCAACTAAGCAAGTCAAAAAAAAATTCTAGGTACTTACATAACAAGAGAAAAAAACCTCCTTACCCTACTTGCCACGTGACAGAGGTGGGCTCTCCCATGTGGCGGGAATGTTTTATGCCTAATTGCCACTTGCTGGAGACCTTCTTGGTATGAAAGGACTGGTGTGAGGAGAAAGGTCTGGCTAGTATGTGGGAAGGGGAAGGTAGTGTTACCGACAATGTTTGTGTCCCCCAAAGTCTAACCTCTTTGATCTTTCTGAATTCTGAACTCAGAGATTCCTCTGGGCTCCATTCAAGTTCTCCTCTCTCCAGACAGCAAGCTGAGGTCCTGCTAAGCCTCCCCCTGTTTGGTTCCTTCCCTCAGGGATCACTTTCCTATGCTACCTGTTGACCAATGTCTGCAAACTGTTGTTTCACGTATTTTGTATGGTTTTATATTTGTTTTAGGCAAGAGAGTAAATCAGTCCCAGTTACTCCGTGATACCTAAAAGTGTAATTTTTGGCTTCTCAAATTTGAAGAAATAAAATATCTATGGGATTTAAATTTTTGATGAGTTAAGTTCAAAGGAGATGGGAAATGGATTTTGACAGAGAAATTTCTAATAAGCTTAAGTTCTAGTTTGACAAGAAAGTAAAATGTTTGCCTGGAGACAAGCAGAGTTTTCAGAAGATTTCCCAAAGGACTTGTGATGGGTCAATAGTAAAATTATCCATTGTCTTCTAGAAGGCTGTGTCAAGAGGGCATAGTCTTCATTTAATTCAAAGGGGTTTTTGTATATTGAATATCAACATTGTGGAAGGAAAGTAGATCAAATAGATGGCATCTCACTAGCCAGTGGTATGAACAAGATAGATTTGTGTGTTTAGGCAAAAAGATGAAAAGCTTGGTTCCTGCTGCATGTATTAAAAAGTGAAGGCATCACATGTCATAGCCAAAGAGGTGTTGGCAAAAGCAGTGGTTCCCAATCATGATTTTGAGACAATCCAAAGTGCAACAAATGATGTGAAAGAATGTACTGAGATTCTTTCCCCCAGATTCTAAAACTTAAAATTAATTTGATACTCAAACATAGATTTTTCATATAAAAAAGTTGTCTAAATCATCAAATAATTAAACTAGGGGTTGATTTTAAAGAACCAGAAAGGAGGAGATATAATTTTCTTATTGCTGACTCAATTCGGTTAACTTTTAAATCTGTCCATGACTTATGTAAATGGAAATGCATCTGCAATCATAATGCAAAAACCATTTAGCTCTAGTTTTATCTATGGGAAGGGCACTTTCTGAAGGATATTCTTCTCTCACCTCTAGGGTGATATCCTTCTGACAAAAAACACATTGAATTGCTTCTCAAGCTACTGAGTTCGTTGTGACAGATTGCCAAGGGAAAAGAAAGCTTATTTTCTTCTTGTCATTAATAGTTAATTGTTACTGCAGTTTCGCAGATGGGAGATGTGGGTTAGGGAAATCATATCCATCCTCTCTAAAAGTGCTGCAATATTATTAGAGGTGATCACACAGCAGAAAAATAAACCTACTCTTTGGGGGACTAAGTGGAGTTGGCCTATAGATTTTTCTTTCTCTCTTCTTTTAAAGCACTTTGGAGAGTCACTCACTGTCACAAGTAGTCCACCTGGGGTAGTAAATCAGTGTTAATGTTTCATGAAAGCTTTCGTGTTCTGGAACAATTTACATTGATGTATCTCTAATGCTTGCCTCTTGGAGGGTAGCATGAGCCCATGGTAATATTTCATGCATTACTGAAATATTTTTTTCACCTGCTTTACTGCCGGGGTCTCTTACGCAATTGCATTGACATTTAGCACAGCGGCTTACAGTATTGTGAGCTCCTCTTCTAATCTGACACCTCTGGGATTTTGTGGCTTCCCTGTTGGAGAGAGGAGTAGAAGGAAGGTGTCAAGAAGGTCAGCTGGTGAAGGGAAAAAGCAGAATCTTAAACTGTCCTTAAAACATAGTGGAAAGACAAAGAGATCAATCCCTACCAACTGGACAAACATAGCTTATAAAGGGTTCTTGAATGAAGTAAAGTGAGCTGAAATGTTAAAACGAAGTCATGTCTTAAAAAGAGGAAAATTCTGGTGTAAATATTAGTAAATGCTAAATGAAACCATTGAAATTTTGCTGTATTTGCCGCTTTGGAATCAGCCACAGTCTCTACAAGGCAAGGTAAAGGCTAATGCTCTAGCAGTAGAGTTGAGCCTTATGTCTGCTGTTTACAGCTATTTGACCTTGGCCAAGCTATTGACCTCCCTGTTCTTCATCTGTAGTTTCCTCATTGGCAGGGTGGACATGGTAATGGAACCTACTGCATAGGGGTGGGAGAAAAGTCAGCGAACTAGTGTAGGCAAAGGGTTTAAGAAAAGCTTGTATTGCTATTAATAATCATAAATATCCAGTACACGCTACGTTTGTTTCAATTATCTGGAAGTACACAATGAAAGTGGCTTGGAGACCAGAATTGCCTAGGTTGACAGGCTAAGGTTTCTGCTGTGTTTTGCACGGAGGTCAACCTCTACCTAACAGTGTTGTTCGATTGGGAGCACTTATTTAACAGCTATGCCATTTACATGGGTTTATTAGAAAATGAATACTTTAACTTATTTA
The DNA here is from genome assembly GCF_054644295.1 of Miniopterus natalensis. Taxonomy (NCBI): domain Eukaryota; kingdom Metazoa; phylum Chordata; class Mammalia; order Chiroptera; family Miniopteridae; genus Miniopterus; species Miniopterus natalensis. The sequence goes on from NC_142082.1 coordinate 126,997,755, forward strand.
ATCTTCTGGACTATGAATATAATCTCTGTATTCATTTTGCCTTTAAAGCTGCCTGAAGAATTTTACATTTGGGGACATGTTTACTGAACTCCTGACATGAAATCCAAATAAAATGAAGATGAGGTCGTCATATTTCATAGGCACCTGTCAATTCACGATACTGCCCCATGATAATATTATATTTCAGAAGATCCTCTCCTTGTCAATATTGTATTGATTCAGACTCTGTAGTTGTGTCTATCAAATGCAAACATCTAACATCTATGCTGAAGATACCCTTCTCATCTTGGATTTTTTTTATATGAAGTTTTATTATAGTGACTCTTCATCCTCCTCTCCTTGCTGTCACTGACAAATCACCGTGATGCCCAAGGACACACTGATGTTTTTGTTAGCTGCTTCATTGTACATCCACTCATAGGCATTACCCTTTAGAAGAATAGTCAGTTGGATTTTAGTTAATGCTGACAAGATATGCAGTCATGAAGGTGCCATAATGCATTTCAATTAGGTTTGACTTTCTTCCCGATGAGGCCTTGAAGCTAATCGGTTCAGAGAGCTTTGTTCTTCCTGTGAAAGACAGACACATAACTATGCTATTTGTTAAGGAAAAAGAAATATGCATGGCACAGAGGTTTCCATTGTCATTTAAAATGCTAGAGACATGTCTCCCCTTGGCATTCTCCTTCTATTTGAGAAACTACTTCAATTCCAAACACATTTATCAGAGAAATGTTTTCTCAGTAAGCATTTCCAGGCTACATTAGTTTTTGGTATATATTTCATACTTATATATAAGAACAGCATTGTTGCATTAATTCAGTATTCAAGCAAGGGGTCCTTTAAAACCTATGCCTAAGTAATTGTTAAAGAGCTACATGGTCATTCTAAAAGAGGTCAATGCATACTGACCTTTTACCACTGATTTTTGCACATACCTCGAAAACAAGGGGGGAAAAACTTCTTGTGGAAATAATGATGTTATGTCTACATTCTTAAAGGCTAGATATTTTTAATGTTTCTACTCAAAGTTAGAAAGTATATTGGAGAGTTCCACCACCTGACATTTGATACCTGACTCCTACAAAATAAACTCCAGGGACTGTATGTTCTTTGAATCCTCCCATTCAACCACAGCAATTATTTATTAATTTTAGATGAGGTTTTTATTGGGACAGAACTACTGAAAATAACTTCAGGGTGGATCTTTAAACAGATGCTTACCTGGCTCTATTTGCAGGGGAACAGTCCAAACAAGGAGTGATAGTGAAACATGATGACATTGGAAAAGTTCAGTTGTATTTGCATGACTGCTGCCAGTCGCTTATCTCTTCCTTGTGTGATATCTTACAAAAACAAATTACTAATATACCTTCTATTCCAAAGTTCATTTAAATAATGTGGGAAATGGCTCACTAACATTCTGTGTTCAGCTTTGTCCAGATTAGATAATATATCAGCAAGGGAAAAAGTTGAAACCTAAAAATGGGTTTCACGGAATATCTTTAAAGAAAGTATAGCACTGAGTAGTGTTTACTGAGCTGTTACATTTAGTTTCTCCCTCTTACTCTTAGTTGATCACATTGCTAGATGAAATCATATTCAGCCAGTTCAGCGTTTATTGAGAGTTTGGCCAATAAAAAAGTAAATATGAAGATGAAGATATTTGAAACTTTCTATCCAAGAATTTAAAATATGTTCAACCAAAAATATATAATCTAGTGGTAAAGATAGGCAAGTAGACTTATCCATTATGAATGCTTTCATCAGCAAGAAATAGAAAATTCAATTGACAGGCTCGTGCAATAAATAATTTTAATTTCTCACATGTAAGAAGTCCATAGATGAGCAGTCTCAGCCAGATGCAGTATTTCAACAGTGTTCCATCCCTTGGCTTTGCCGTCCTTGGCTTGTGCCTTCTAGCCTTGTGCTTCCCACCTCATGGTCACAGGGTAGCTGCCACATCGCTGGGCATCATGTCAGTGTTCAAAGCAGGAATGGAAAAGGCAGAGAGCTACTGCCTGGTGCCTGTTTCTTCTATAAGGAAGGATAAGCTTCCCCATAAATGCCCTGCGTACATGTCAGAATTGTACCACGTGGCCACACTTACCTGTAAGGAAGGCTGCAGAAATGAGTAGTTTTTCCAACCCCCATGTGGGAAGGGGCAAGGGAGAAAAAGGGGACTTGAGAATTACTGTTAAGCCAGTCTCCCAATAATATCTCCGCATAGACCAGCTCAGCAAGGCAGAAACAAATCAACCGTAGAGTAGGAAAAGGGCAATTTCTGATGGTAAGGATGGCATGGAAGTAGCACTTAAGCTGGGACTCTAAGCATAAATAAGGTTTAATAGAGGAGTTGCGGGCTACAGGACAAGTCAGAACGTAAGTAAAGGAAAAGCAAGGGGGTATAAAATGGCAGAGCATGTTGGAGGTGAGCAAATACGGCATGTCTGGCTCTCAGGGAATGTATAAATGTGTTGGTAGGGAAGCTGTGTGCTGAGAACTTACAAAGGAATTTGGAGATTCATTTATAGAGGACTCTTATTGTTGTGCTAAATAGTTTAACTTTCAGTGGTTTCCCAGAACCTGTAAAATCAAACTCCATAGCCTGGCAATTGAGGCTCTTGATCCCTGCACCCAGCCTGAATCGCTTCCTCATTTTTTCCTATCACTGTACCCCATAGACATGTCCATAACTTCCACCAAATTGGATTTCTTATCACACGCGCGTGCATACACACACACACACACTACACGCGCACTCCACCCTGTATGTCCATACAACGCCTCCTGCTATGGTTTCTCCCCTTCCCTTTCCAAACTGGAGTTCTGCCCCCCAGGGCCCTTCCATCAGGAGGTGGAGTGGAATCATCTCTGACCACCTTCGCTCTCCTATGACCTATGATCGTGTTTTAAGTATGATGGTCCATTGTCGTGAAGGCTGAGCTGAGACAAATCCAAACTCCTAGTCCAGATTCAGAGTCTGGAAAGACCAATGACAGCCTCAGTACAAGGTGGCTTTCTTCTCCGGGGACTCCCAAGCAGGCAGGCAGGCAGTGCCAGGGAGACACACAGGGTTAGGTGAGTGGGTGGGCGTAGCTCCCAGGGAGACCGTATAAAAACAGCCAGTGACACAGGGCAACAGGAGGACTTTATCATGAATGGGCTTATCTCACACAGGAAAGCGTTAGCCCCGTGAAAAGGCAGCCAGCTCCCCCAAAACTGCACATGGAAACGCAGTTTACAACCTCCCTGGAGGGCAATTTGGCAAAATTATAAGAAGTCCTTCAAAAAATCATGGATTTTGACCCAGTCATTCTAATTCTGTAAGTTCTAACGGACACAAAGAATGTTATAGGATAAAATGGAAGCAGTGTAAATGTCCACCAATAAGGGTTGATTAAATAAATTTTAAAATATTTATATAATGATATGATATACCCATATTTCACATCAAGTGAAAACAAAAGGATAACATTACAGAGAGTATAAACCTGTTGCTTCTCAAAAATAACAATAATAAAGAACATGTAATATATTGTTTGTATGTTAGAAAATAAGCCTGGAGAGTTACATAAAATATTACTTGTTGCGTTTTTGTGAAAATATGAATGATCTTTTTTTTTTTTTGAAATTTTCACAATGACCAAAAAAAAGTAAGCTTTCTTTTTGGGAAAGCAATCATCTTGAAACCAGCTTTTACAAACACTAGTGCAGTGGCCTGTGGTTCCCAGCATGTTCACACATTCATCAAGGCTGTCAACAGTCTGTCTTTGGATGTGTAGGCTGTGGGAGGTGTTGTGGAAGCAGGGAACCAGAAACAAACTGATTCTAATCTCATTTCTGTTCCTAACTTCCTGCATGGCTGTGGGCAAATTTCTGCAATTGCAAAGTGCCGAATGGATATCCATATAAGTATTTTTCGGAAATATGGATGAGTTCACATCTTATGCAAGTGGCTAGCATCAGGGGTCTTCAGATGGTAAAACAAATAACCAACCTAACTATAAAGAGCATAACCAACCTAACCAACCTAACTGTAAAGAGTATAACAAGAATTAAAGACCCATAGTTGTGCACACAACCACACACACACATGCACACACACAGCCAAGACTAGAGGGAGGCAAGAAAGACACCAAGGGCACAAATGTAAGGAGGCATTCACTCTCAGGGTCAGGCAAGTAGACTACCTGATTTTAATCTCATTTCTAATCCCATTTCTAATCCCCAAAATGCCAAATGCCTGATCTTAACCCTGAGTGAGTGCTTCCTTGTATTTTGCACCCTATATGCCTCTTACCCTAGTCCCTGGCAAGCATGTAGGTGTGTGCACACAAGCATGCAAGCAGATTGACAGCAGTCAGGAAGAGGGATGACAAATAGTTCTCTAGAATGATCGTCAATGCTATGATGTTTCCTATTGAATGTGTAGAACTGACCTAATTGCACATAGAAAGAAGAAACTGCTCTGACTTCCAATAGGTGGTATAGAATAACAGAAAATCACTCCTTACTCAGACACTATATTTTCCTTGTTTTTACTTCTACATGATTTCACTTGTTTCTCCCTGGGCATCTTCTTAGCATCACCCCAAAATTCCACATTAGAGTCCACAGGATCTATATAGAAAGTTCCTATCCAGTGGCCCAATGAAGTCTTCCCAGGATCTTGCCACAAGTTTCAAACCTCACATATTTGTAGAGTACCTTTTGGGCGCTGTTACTTCAATTTATTGCTTCTTGGTGTTTCCATTTAGATTTGGTTTCAAACTCTGGCTTTTGAACTTGGTGTTGACCTGGCATCCTCCAAGGATGCTTCCTGCAGTTACTGCTCCTAGTTCTCATCTCTGATCTGAAGGTGCTGACTCCCCATGCCCAGGGTTGGCCATTGGACTCCATTAGCCAGGACTAGACAGCAATTAGCAGGACCATTCTCCTTGGCACATTGGCCAACAGCAAGTGCTTCAGTGACAAAACAACATGACCCCAAGTCAAAATCTAAGGTATGATATTATTTTTAAATTTTGGTTTTGGAGACAAAATTAACAGTTTAGCCTTACTAAATTAGGTTTTTTACTCTCTGAAGGAATATAATATAAATGAAATGTACATGATAATTCACCCAAACACTTGTTCATTCTCATGAGTTGAAGTAGGTCATTCTGACGTACGTAGATCAAAAGTTACATTCATATTGCAATTTCAGATCTGACTTTTTTTAAAGAAGGAATTTCCAAGACATCATACTAGAAGAAATTTCATTCAGTGCTGAAAGCAGTTACAGTACTTAATTTTGTTCTCACAGAATCATATATTGAAAAGTTGAGTTTCAAAATATAGACACTAATTATAAATGTTGTGAGCAAAGAGAAAGGATTCCTGGCGGGGAAATCTGAAAACGTGGGTCTAACCCCAGGTTTCCCAATAGCTGTGTGACCTCAGAAGGGAAGCTACCTTGCTCCGAGTTTGGTAAATGTGTGTTGAAATTGAAAGAGATAGAAAAACATAAACTGTAATATCCTATTACTTTAACATGCCTTGTTTCTAAATAGATATTTGCAAAAATTATAGCAGTACTTTGGAAGTAATTACAAATCATTGCCCCATTGTTGCCATTAATATACAAAGCCATTTTAACTGTTGTATCATATACCTAATTCCCATAAGTATACATCAATTAAGTTCTCACAGAGTCTGACTTCTACATAGCTCTTTTTGTTATAATTTACTCATCGTTGCTTAAATGGAGTAAATGAAACAGTATTTTATGAATCATGAAAGGACATCTGTGAAAATATTACTCTCTATAAAGTTGTATTAATTTAACAAATTATGTTTGCAAAGACAGCTGTTTTAAACTGGTGTTACTTGTGTTTTATGAGTAATTTAATAATTCTTTTAATACTATTCTTCATTTTAATGAGAACTCGACATAATCTAATATTTTTTTCTTTGCTAACAGAAAAGGGAACTAGAGTAAAGGGTGACAATTATTCCATACAAGTATTCTGGTCAGCAATGTGGACAAAAGATAAACTGACTCACATATGTTTCTGATAAATATTCTCTCAATTTGGTAACCACAATCTACTCTGCTACACCTTCCACACCATCTGTTTTTACCCTCATGTCTATAGGATGGAATCCAAAACTTTCTACAAATACAAAGAGAATGTAGGAGAAGAAAGAGTTCAATCATAATATATTTTTAAAAACTATTTGTGTATGTGTATATATATAGTGTGTGTGTGTGTATATGTATATATATAAAGAGAGAGAGAGTGAATTTATTAAGAGGAATTGGCTCACACAGTTATGGAGGCTACATTCCAAGATCTGTAGTCAGCGAGCTGGAGACCCAGAAGAACCAATGGTTCCAATATGAGCCTGAAGGCCTGAGAACCAAGAGATCCAATGGTGTAAACTCCAGTTCAAGTTCAAGTCCTAAAGCTACTGAAGACCAATGTCTCAGCATAAGCAGAGAGAGCAATTCTCTCTTACTCAGTCTTTCTATTCTGTTCAGACCTTCAACAGATTGGATGAGGCCCACGCACACACGTTAAGCAGGGCAATCTGCTTTACTCAGTCAATCAATTCAAATGTTAGTTTCACCCAGAAGCACCCTCATAGACACACACATAATAATGTTCAAATAAATATCTGGGCATCTGTGACCCAATCAAATTGACAAATAAAATTAACCATCACAATGGGCCTTCAGATTGTAGAACTCAACTCTATCCATTTAAAGCTAAGAAATCTGTATTCCAGAGACATAAAGTGACTGCCTAACTCATACAATTAGTGAGAGATCCAGGATCATAACCTAAATATTTATATTTTATGATATATATTATCACATTTTATTTGTTTTCAACTCTGATTCTGTATGCCAGAGTAGTTCTCTTAAAAAACTGCCATTAAAACTAATTCAAATATGATCTTCTGCATTTAATTAATTCTCTTTGTGTGTGTGTCTTTGTGTGCGTATGTGTGTAGAAATGGGGAATGTTCATGACTTAATAGACACGTATCTTGAGAAAGACACTGATACTATTGATCTTCAGTTTCCTCATTAGTAAATGAGAATAATAATTGTACCTACGCCATGAGTCGGTTGCAAAGATTAATTAGGTCAATGTGTTAAGTAAGTACTTAGAGTGACTGTAACATAGCAAGTGCTACCTACGTGTTAACATTATTATTATTATTATTGATATAAATCCTTATAGGTGAAGTTTCTCCTCAGTCTTCCCCCTTAGCCCATTCTCTTGTGCCCTAATAATCACTGACCTAGTGTGTGAGTTAGTTCCTGTCGCTCTTCCATACTGTGTCTCATTCTGTAAGTGCTCAGGGATTTCACAAACCCTACAACACAGCACAGAAAGGAGAACAGCATGCCTGCCACGTAATGGGCAGGGAGAAGGTGCTTTAGACAAGTCGGAAAAGGCAGGCAGGGTCCAGGTCATACACCCCACGTACTTTATTACTATTCTTGTTAGGTTTGGCGATTTTGCAAAACAGCCCAACCAACGTGTGTGTCCACATTCACTACAGTTGTACCCTGTGCAGTCCAGCAGCACATTCCAACGTGGGTGTCATGTTTCCGGGGGCTTGCTGTACCTCCAGGTGACGGGTAACCTGGGCTTTAGAGAGATCAGGACTCTCTATGCTTTCTTGTATTTTATTCATATGGTTGTGACCATTGGCCTCTCTGGAATCATCTGTTACAATGTTATTTACAACTGGGGGAGCAGCCCTGTGGCTCTCTCTGAGATGCTGCCCCATGACCTGTCCTGCTGTGTGACAAAGTGCTTATGACATAGGTTATTTGGGGTGCTGTGAATTTATGTACCAGGACTTGGACTGAGCTTATTTTATGAAAATCCACCTCTTCTTTGAAATGACTTCTACATCAAACATTTGAAGTGCTTTTTAAATTTCTCATCAACAAGGGTATTTCCTGATATTTGTCAGAAAGACTTGAGTTTTTGTTACTAAGCAAAACTTCGATATACATTGGTTTCTTTCAATTGTTGGGGTCTGTGTCAGATGAGAGTGGTTGAAGAGTAAAATAGAAGTCAGGATGAGACAGAGACTATAGATAATTTGCTTGAAAATGTTTAATGTGATGGGGAGCAAAGAAATGGACACTCAGTAGAGAAGATGGCTTATGCATAGTTGATGCTTGTAGGAATAATCCAGTAGTGAGGAAGGAACTGACGATGCAGAGGACAGAAGAGGCAGAAAAGTTTTGCGAATATGTAGGGGAATGGGAGCATAAGTGGAGGGATTTGCCTTTGATAAGAGCAGGAAAGAACTGTGGAGGCAGAGATGGTGCCTTAATAACCATTGTATCCCCAATGTATACAGTGCTTAGTATATATTAGAAGCTCAATAAATATTTGTTGAGTGAACCAAGTAAACATCCTCCCCAAGCCAGCGAAACAAAACAAACAGCAGGCCCAAAGGAAGAGTGAAGAGCTGGCAAGAGCAAAGAGAGGGACAGGACTTATTCACACATCTTATTAGTTATTGCTTATTTTACATGACCTTTATGATCCTGATCAGAAAACTTAGTTAAATTTTTAAAATCAAACTGGATTTTTTTTTTAAATGTGAAGACACAGCCTATGTGGTACTTAGTGAATTTACTTGTTAGTCTTCTTAGTGTCTCTTGCAATTTCCTAACAATGTAAATTCTCAATTGGTAGAGAGTTCTTCCATTTGTGTTTTCTACTTTGTGTTCTACATTTGTATTTTCCCGCTTGGTAATTCATTTTCATATCATATTAGGCAGGAGTCTAATAAATTTGTTTTCATGATTATTTTCAGCACTAATAAAATGAATGATTATATTAAACCAAAACACATATTTACAAATCACATCTCTGTTTTGTCTTAATGGAGCAATTAGCACTTGGTAAGATCTAATTCACATAGATCATACATCATAGAGTCAATGTTTGTTTACAAGCCTAGGAAAACTGGAATGGAAAAAAGTCTGGATACTCTGGTGAGGTTCACATAAACTCACTTTTATTGTGCCTGTGTCAGGATGTTCAGATAAAATGGAAGACAGATGATGTATTATTAAAATACATTTTGAACATATAGGACACAATATGATATTTTTGAAGATGTGTTATTTAGCAATTGACTTCCTCAAAATACGTGACAGCCAGCAGTACTCAAAAATTGAACCCCATAAAGAGACCACACCAAATAAGATTTATGTGATAACGAGAAATACTTAAGATTTTTGTTTTCTTTTCATATCAAGAATAATTCTCCTGGTATTAATAAATTATGAAACTTTGTGTTTGGAGTACAGGAAATAATAAATTTTGAGGCTCTCATATATCTCTTTAGTTTAATGTAATACAAACAAAAATTATATATACACTGTGATGAAGTGTGTGAATAATGAATGATGCTGCTATTTTTTTATCATATGGTAATAAAAAATGAAAAATAATATACTCAGAAGAATTCTGATGAGTTAATAACAAATGCAAATTTATTCATACACATTCGATGACTGAGAATTTGTTATTTTATTCTAGAGTTACTAAGAAGTTTTTTATCATGGCTTGTTGGGAAGACATCAAAGATCAATCTCATCTCTCATTATTCTATCCTGAAGCTATTTCAACATCCTGATTATTTACTTGAATTTTCTTGATACCTTGAGTAATACTTTATAATAGTCATCATATTTAGAAAGAATTTCAACCTAGGGCATAAGAAATTTAATTTAATTTAATTTAATTTAATTTAATTTAAATTGGGAGGGAGTGTAACAAAAGAACCCCGAGAAAGGGTTATTTAAAACTGAGACCTCAATGATGAGAGAAAGTGAGGCAATCGAAAAGTGATAAAGAGAATAGCAACCCCGAAGTCCAAAGAAACCCATATTGCCCTAGCCCTGCCAGCGTGGTGACAAGACTGGCGTCATAACAGAGATTACTAGAAATCTCCCGGCCTCCCACCTCCCCACACACATAAGCACTGATCATTGCCGGATCGCCAGCCTTCTTCAGTTCTTCCATTCTGATATTTGCCAAGAATCTCAGAAGACACCCACTTTCTCCTAAGCACAGTGTTTTTAGTTTTTCAAGGCATGTAGGAGAAAAGTCTCCTAGCCTTCCTCCCTGGAGTTACCTGGTGGGGAGTAAGCTGTGCCTCAAGATTGCCACAGCTATTGGCAGTGTTGGTATCTGCCTGTGTCTGTATCCAAGCTTCCAGGTTTGATGCGAATGCTGTTGATTTCTGCATCGAGCACGCTGTTCTCTGATAACTGCTGAGTCTCCTCGTTGAGGATCCATGCGTCCTATTTAGCCTGATCCCTCTGTGGGCTGAAACTCTGCTCTATATAGCACCAAAGGAAGGGAATCCCTCTCCTGCCTTTCTCTGTCTTCCTGTATGTTCCTTGGTTATGCCCAAAATGATATTTTGTTTTATTTTTATTTCAGGCTTGATTTCCCTAGAGTTCTGGTATAAGTCTAAACCTACACTTCTCTTATCTCTTCTTCCATTTCACTCGAGTCCATTGGAATTAAATCTCTCTCTTGAGACCCAACTTTCATTTATCTTAGCACAAGGTCCTTCCTAAGAAGCTGCATAGTCACTTATGTACATAGACACATAACTATTTTTAGATTGGGGCTCTTATAGTTATGCCAGATTTCCTGAATCCTCAGGTGGACACATCATTATTTCAAGCCATGGTCATTCTCATATTTTTGGCAGCTAAGCTTCTTAATAAACATCTTTTACAAGAGATTTTTCAATAATGCGATTACATGCGGATTTTAAAAATTCCATATTTGATTCCAGAACCTCCATCTGGTGCCTATAAGGTGATCTAGAGACAACATATCTAGCTGAACTAGGCACCTTCATCTCCCTCATTCTTTCAGACATTGTAAATAGTTCAGTAATAAGGAAATATAATTATCTTGTGACATATTATAGGAGTTAGCATGTGCACAAATTTCAGTGTAAATTTTTATCTAAGTAAGACATATGACAGAAAAGTTTGCCAAGAGACAAAGCATCACTTTCCACACTGAGCAGAGTGGGTCTAGCCTGTGCTTGCCTCCAGCAGAACAGCCACTTGATTTTATAGTAAGTAGGCCTGGTTTTGCCACTTACTGGTTGTCATTTTGAATTTTAGTTTCCGTATCTGTGAAATAGATGCAAAAATATCTGCCCAGCTTAATAATGACAAAATAATGAAGGGTAACATTTACTGAATGTATGCTAGGTTCCAGACAACATACTGAACATCTTAGAAGCTTTATCTTAATTAATCTCCTCAAGAACCCTCCAAGGTAGGTGCAAACAACCGACCTTGAACACAAAACCTCCGCATGGATGTTACTAGCAGCTTCATTTATAATTGCCCAGACTTGGAAGCAACCAAGATATCCTTCAGTAGGTGAATGGCTAGATAAATGTTGGCTCATCCAGACAATGGAATATTATTCAGTGCTAAAAAGAAATGAGCTATCGAGCCATGAAAAGACATGGAAGAAACTTAAATTCATACTAGTAAGTGAAAGAAGCCAATCTGAAAAAAGCTACATACTTTGTGATACCAACTATCTGACACCCTGAAAAAGGCAAAACTTTGGAGAAAATAAAAAGATCAATGATTGCCAAGGGTTAGGGAGAAGGAAAGGCTGAGTAGATGGAGCATGAAGGATTTTTAGAGAAATGAAAATACTCTATGATACAATAATGGTAAATATATATCAATATACATTAGTCCAAACCCATAGAAGGTACCACCTCAAGAGTGAACCCTAATGTAAACTATGGGCTTTAGGTGATTATAAGGTGCCAATGTAGATTCATCAGTTATAACAAATATACCACTGTGGCGGGGGTGTTGATAATGGGGAGGCTGTGCATGTGTGGGGACAAGAGGTGTATGGGAAGTCTCTATACCTTCCACTCAATTTTACTCTGAACTTAAAACTGCTCTAAAAAATACTGCCCTTGATAGAGGCTAAGTAAGTAGCCCAAAGTCATCTAGCTATTAAGTGGAAGAGATAATACTTCAGACCCAGACCATCTGACTCTGAACTGTTGCACTTGAGTGTACTATTCTGAATGGGAGATATGTTCAAATGTACATGAGTGGTGTTAACTCTGAAATCACTGTGGTTATTTTCCTCTCAGATATGTGGCTGAAATCAGTCATTTCTCAAGAACGGCAACTGCATTCTCTATAACTGTCAACTAGTATCATTTCCCAGATATACACAGTGATGTTATATTTTAAAGATTTATAACATTTTATTCAAAAACCATTATTCATAATTATTTTAATGTCTTTTCATCACTCTATAGATCTGAACATATTTATATAGTTGTGAAGTATACATACTTTACATTATGTATGCCAGGGATACAGCTTTGCATTGTGTTTATTTCACCTAATATTAAATTATGGACCTGCTTTATTCATTCATTCAAAAAATATTTATTGAGCTTCTGCCATAGCAGGTGTTGTCTTAGACTCTGTGATCATCAGTAAGCAAAATAGCCAATATCCCTGATATCTTGAATATACTTTCTAGTAGGGAGTTATGTATCAATGATGAAAAGTGATGAGGGGGAAAAATAAAGCACTGTAAGGAGGCAAGGTGATATTTTAAATAGTCTGATTAGGGAAGGCACAGCTGAGAATATAGTGTTTGAGTAGATACAGTGTTTGACCTGAGTGAAATGAAGATTTGAGCCCTGCAGATGTCTCAAGGAGATGGCTCCTAACAGTGAGATAGTAAATTCAAAGGCCCTGAGGGCAGAGAGAGCTTGCTGTGTTTGAAGAGCTGCAAGGACCAGAATGGAAAGACTAAAATAAGGGGAAGAGTGATAGAAGATGGCGATTGAGGGGAGATAGGGAGGGAGAGGGAAATGATGTTAGGGAGATCAAGTAGGACCCCTGGAGGGTTTTAGGAGAGTACTAATGTGATCTAACTTATGGTTTAAAAATGACTCTGGCTATCTGCAGAAAATAAACTATAGGAGGCAGAGTGAAAGAAGGGAAGGCAGTTAAGAGGCTGTCATCATAACCCCATGATGGAAGTTAGGGTGGTAATGGTGGAGGTGGTGAGACGTGGTCTTCTGAATATTGTTCAAAGGTACAGCTGATTGGATTTACCAATTGTGGGCTTGAGAGAAAGAAAGGAGGCAAAATGACACCTGGTTTTTTAACCTGAACACACAGAACATTGAAGTTATGGAGAGGAAGAATATTGGAGTAACACATTTGGGGGGAAGTGGGTAGGAATCAAGAGCTGAGTGTAGACAAGGTCAAGTTATTCATCTAAGTGGGTATGTCAAGTATGCAATTGGATGTACAAGTCTTGAGTTCTGAGAGTGAGGTCCTGATTGATGAGTCTATAGTTCAGAAAAAAGGGAGAGACAGAGAATTGAAGACAGGGCCCCCCATGTAGAGAAGTCAGGAAGGTGAAGAGAAATAAACACAGGAGACTTGAACAGGAGTGGCCCATGCGTGAAAAAGAAAACTAAGAACGTGTGACATCCTGCAAGCCTGGTGAGGAAAGAGTGTCAGGGAGAAAGAAGGAATCGTCTATGGCAAAGGCTGCTCAGAGGTCAAGCAAGATGAAGACTGAGAATTGATCACTGGATGTAGCAGTCTTGGTTCAGTGTAACAGGAGCCAACACAAGCAGAATAGGAGGTGGAATATAGGAGTTAGAAACAATGACTATGGCCCGGCCAGGCGTGGCTCAGCTGTTGAGCATCTACTTAGGATCCAGGAGACCTTGGTTCGATTCCTAGTAGGGGGCGTGCAGGAGGCGGCTGATCGATGACTCTCTCATCATTGATGTTTCTATCATTCTCTCTCCCTCTCCCTTCCTCTCTCTGAAATCAATAAAGATATATTTAATAATAATAAAAAAAGAAACAATGAATATGGGTAACCTTTTTGAGACCTTTGTTTGAAAGGAGAGTAATGAAAAGAGATGATCACTAGGGGAGGAGTTCTTTTGGTTTGTTTGGCTTTTATTTTAATTTGAGAAGTATTACAGCACATTGGAAGACAGATTGGAAAAACTAAACAGAGAGAGTGAAGTAATGATGCAGGAAGGGAAAGTTAGACAACAGTCACCTCCCTTTGATGCACCATAATCCTTTCTACACTGATGTTCATTTAAGTTGCTTCTGATTTTTTACTATAATGTTGCAAAGAAAGTTGTTGGGTCTGTTTTTTTTATTCATTAACTTTTGTCTCCTTAAGATAAATTTGTGGGTGGTGAATTACTGGGTCAAAGATCATGAACATTTTTAAGACTCTTGACAGTGCTCCATTGCTTTAAAAAATCAATTTACCAGGCCACCAGTAATGCATAAATGATTGAGTTATATTGCAGCCTTGCTAGAGTTATGACATATATCTTAAGGCCATAGTTCATGGAATCCCTGAAGAGTTTCCGCTACCCTTATTCTAACAGACTATTAGCTCCTTAAAGGCAGAGATCATGCTTAATTATCTTCATCCCCTTCTGTTCTCTCAGACCAAATATTTTACTACTCATAGTAATTACAACAATCATTTATCTGAAATCCCTCTTTGTTAAATGATAATGGTCTGCATATGCTATAGTGGGGGGAGGATCATCAATTATGAAATCAAACCAACTTGTATTTGAATCCCAGATTCATTACTTGGGCTTTTCCTAAAACACTTTAATTTCTCATCAATAAAAAGGTGAATCAGAATCCCTGCTTTCTAAATTGTGGTGAGGGTTGAAATATCTGTTAAGTCCCTCCGACAGACTAGGAACATTTTGGAGGAAATAGTGGAACTTTTAGAAAAACTTTATATTTATCATAAAAATACCTTGTGAACATACGATTTTTTTAAAGGCAGAAAGAAAAAAAAAATCCCTCGTGAGACATACCTTGTCTATAGCCCATGTAGTTCTCATCTTACAGTTTTGCTAATTACCATGAAAAAAAATCCCCATGATCGGTTCAGTTCTAGTAAACCGTCGAAACAGCAAGCACCTGGGGTATCTCGTGGGAACGCGCGGGCTGCTCCAGTAGGCCTGGGATCAGCAGCGTCTCTGGAAATAGTACCAGGCAGTTGGCCCCGGGTGACCAAAGGACGCTGCATCTCAGCGCTCGAGTCCGAAAGCTTTGTGATCAGCCCGGCTTGCTGTGGGGAGGAAATAACACAAAGAGGAGGACAGATGGAAGTCGCACTCATCACAACATCCTGTCACTTTCCAAACAGGTAAGAGAGAATCTTTTATGACATTAACAGCGCGAGGTTAGGAGGACACTGATGTCTCAATCGGTTCATGCGCTGCGCATATATTATAAGTGAGTCAGCAGAGGATTTTTGTGATATCTAGGGAAATAGCTTTAGCCTCCAAGTTTGACATTAAAAGAAAACACTATGCAATTAAGTAGAAATCTCTAAATAGTAAAGAGCCTACCGTGATCCTAAGAAGTTTCTCGTAAAATTGGTATCCATCCTAGAGAGAATGGAATTACAAATACATCCGCTTGGACAGACTGAAATTTTCATAAAATATATTGGGTGGAGCAGTTACCTTCTTTGTTTTGTTTGGTTCTGCTTCCCACACTGACACTGGGGAAAAGATGATCACTTGCATTTATGATAAGTAGGAAGGGAAAGGAGAGGTTACAGTGGGCTAAGTCACTCAATCTAGACATTATTTTGATAACAGCATCTTGGGGACCCTGCTTTTGCATGCAGACTCCACTAAAAGACTAGTCAGTATCTTCCATTGTAATCGGATGTGGGGACCATAAATGAAAGTTGATGACATGAGACATCCCTGAACTAATTCCCAACCAGGGACTTCAGCTTTGTTGTTTTCCACCAGTAGACCAAGGACCTTATTATTAAGCTTGCTGTTCTCATAAGAATTACAGCTCTCATTAAGAATTATGCATGAATTTATTAGTTAATCTGTATAGAGAGTGCTATCCTCAGGTGAAAACCCTCACAAAATGTTTAGTTCACTTAAATTTATTTCAAAAAATAGGTATTGGTTTCCCTCTGTGTTCTAGGCGTTGTGTGAAGTCTTGGGCATATGAAGATTAAAAAGTTAGTTTGTGTGTTAAAAATAATATAGTGGTTCTGATGTTGGTACAAAGTTACAGATAATTCTGATTTTATCTGTGGTCCGTGATGATGAACAATAGTGTCAGAAAATAGTGCATCTGGTGTTTTCATCCATCTTAATAATAAAATTGGATGAACTTCCTGTCTGACTCAGTATTGCAGAAAACAGTAATCAAGATGGCCCAAATATATCATTTGATTCAAGAAGTCAGTCTCTATTTGCTACAAGATATATGGCTGTCCGATTTTTTTAGCATGTCTGTAGTGTGAAACATGAGCAACTAATAACATCAAATGATACCTTGGCAGTAATTTCAAAGCAGGATTTTAGGGTTTAACGGCAAACTTTTAGACTGAAGAGCAATAAAACTTTTCAGTTATTTTCTTTTAATGTCTGGTGGGCATATCCTTTTGAAGAGGAAGAGTCTTAAGACAGATGTGGCTTGTCGGGTTTGCACACCCAAATATCTTCCGCAGTCTTAAATGTATTTGTTTAAATTGCCAGCATGAATTGCTCAGTTGACAATTGATGCTGGATTGTGCCGTATGAAATTAGCCATTTCTATACTGAGCTGTAACAGGAGGAATAAGCTACAGATAGTCCCCTTTGTTTTTCTCATCCATCCATGGGCTTCTATCTAACAATTCAATAATTAGATCGGAGGTATAGCAATCCTAATACCACGGCCCCAGTTACGCTAAAAGAAAAACAAGAGTGTGCCGGGAGGCCTGAGAAGCACTAGCAGGAGGAAAGTGGCACGGTCATGCTGTGGGTAGAGTTATGCGGCGGACAGCGTCACTCGGAGTCTTTCTTCTCTAGAAATGGGATGGTTCTTGGGGCGCTAATCACTGAAATAACCCATTGTGGGAAATTACATGCTTATTATTTTCCACCTCCTTCTGCAGATGAGTAAAAGCACAAGAACACTGACACACTTAGTCCACATTCTGTCTTTATTCATGGTTAGTTATGCAGAAAGCGGTTGATTCCCACCACGATGGAAGAGTCAGAATTCCCGAGGATAAAAGTTGAAAGGACACTACACACAGAGTTTTTATTTTCATCTCAAAAACACGTGCCAATAGACTCATTTCATTTTATCATGTTTCTTGGAAAATTGGGTGGTTCACCAGAAGAGTGAAAAACAGAATCCTATTAACAGGCATTGAAGGGAAATGTAAACTGCTTCATGGAGAGAACAGAGATAAACTGAAGCTATGACACCCTTCCATGGAGCGTGAGACTCCAAGCCACCCCTGTCATCAGACTGTTCCAGAGCCTGCCATCTCCCTGCCGCCTCCCAGCTCAGCGCTTTCATGTAAAGAGCTGAAATTCCCCAAAGAATATATTCCTGTGGATTGAGTGATAAGCACATAAAAACAAAAGGGAGTCATCTCCTTATTTTACACACGTCTGTAATGAAGCACCCATGGGCCTGTAAGGATTGTTAAATTCTTCATTTTGTAAGTGGTATTTATATATTAATGGCTTGGGACAATATCAGTGTCTGATCAGAAAGCAAAGTGCTGGGAGAGTTGAAGGGTTATGACTTTGCCCTTGGACATCTATTCCCAAGCCTCCCCAAATGCCACTTAGAGGTTAGTTTGGTTGCAGTTCTTACTGGATAGGCGGTCAGCTGTCTCCTCTGTCCTTTCAGAAAAGCTGCGGAATGGAGTGGTTAGGGCTGTGATGGTAAGAGTTTTGTTATCTTGCTCAGGCTAGATGGAGAAACCTGAATTTGTCTGACCTTGTTTTTCAGGCAGCGTTCGCCCGAGCCCTGGGCTTTGTCGTGCAGGGTTTCTGCCTGGCCCCAATTCCCGCCTGTTTCCACTCGGGCTCTGGGCTGCTGTGTTCTGCCTCCAGCATGAGAAATGCTGAAGGGAAGGGCGGGGGAGGGACAATTTAGGGGAGACAACACGGGAATAAGAATAACAGGGAAGAAAAAACATTCAGTACAAGGCAGAAAACATAATCAAGGAAGATGAATGTGGAAATTTCTGTTGACTTGAACATATAATAAGGAGACTTGAAAACTCTGTGAAAAGAAAGTAACTTGCTATTATATTTGTTTACTGTACCCAGGATAATATCTATTTGTGGTTAAATCATGGTGTTTTTTTCCCTCCTGTGTCTGAAAAACTTTGTATTAAACCTCTACTTTGTTCTATGTTATCCGTAGATATGTTTGTAAGTTTTATAAAAATGTTTTTATAAGTATAAATGGGCACAAAATCACAAAGTATTAGAATGGTAGTGTCATAAAAGTATACAGAGTGTTATTTTATAATTTATAGAAGCCTTATCTCCTCCAGTGAATTGGTACTAAGAAAAGTCAAAACCTTCACCATTTCATGATTTTTAAAAATAGATCCTAAGGATGGAGGTTTAGTCCAAATCATATAGAATTAAAATTTTCAGAACAGTGTATGAAAGTTCTTTATTTAATTGCTAAATATTAGGAGTCTTAAAAGACGAAAGAAAAGATGTTTTACAAAAAATATTATTAGGGGATATGAAAGGGAACACTAATTAAGAGGTAACATTAAAAATAGAGATGAGAAATTAATGAAATGAAGAAAACTAGGTTATAGCAAGCTTTTTAAATGAGTAGGATCTATTCTAACTTACTAAATTTAACCGTTTCAATCTTAATATTTAATTTGTAGTCGTAGAGGGGAAAGAAGTGAAAGATGATGGATATAAATTTAATTCACTGTCTAAAGAGTCTTCTGTAGTATTTGCAATTTGGGTTCACCCAGTGTGGTTTGAAAGGGCTGGTAGGAGTAAATGGCCACAGAGATTCTGAAATCAAAGAGCATGCTTAAAATGTGCCATTTTGATCTTAAACCTCAAATGTATTTTCTTTCCAAAACTTCTACCACTTTAGCAAAACCAAATTGTTTTAACCATTGTGTTTTTCACTGACCTAGATTTCCTGATTGAATTTTGGCTGAGACTCCTTGACCGGTAGAACAATCAGTACATGTAAACACTGGACACTCAATCAGGCCACTCCTTAGTGTCTTGATATTATTACTGTTCCAGCCAATAAGTAAAGGGCCTTCATTTAATCAACAAAGTTGCTACTCAAGTTCCCTTGGTACTGAATATACAGAGAAGCAGGTCATGTAATTAATTGCTTTTAACATCAATATATAGTAAATTCATATCTATAAGTAAAGTTTATGGAGCACTTTTTACATGCCAGTTTTAGTTATTTTTATGTCTAATAAGTCATGTGATCCTCAAAAGCACTATGAAAGGGATGCAGTTATCATCCCCATTTGACAAATGAAGAAACTGAAGCTCAGAGAGAGTTAATCATTTGACCAAGTGCACTTAGGCCAGGAATAAATCCAAGTCTTTCTTACTCCCTAACCCATGCTCTTAACTATGACGTTATAGTGTGGCAAAGTTTTCCTATTTGGTATTTGCTCACCTACTTGCAACTGCCAAACTCACAAACACAATTATTTTATGTGGTGTTCAGTGTCCCTAGCACTTAGAAAAACAAAGTTGGCAAAAGCTTTTAAATGTGTGAGCTCCTAATTCAAGAAGCTCCTGAATATTTGTCTCCCCTGTCCACAAGGTCTTACCTTTCCAAAGAAGAAATTTAAATCCCTTTTCTTAATCACTACCAATATCCATTCAGCACCCTTATGAATTGTTTTAATTGATTGGCTGATCAATTGTTTAGCAGCCCTTACCCACAAAAGAGCAAGGATATGAAAGATTCATGAAGTTTGTGTTGCAATTGTTTAAAAATGTCTCAGAACATTATTCTGACCAAAATTCTAGTATTGTCATTTCATGTGTCAAAAGAGGTAGCTCATGATGGTGAAGGGAGCTTAAGAAGAAAGATTAGGGCATCTGGCATGCCACTGCTGTGGCGTAAAGGTCAAAGTCCTTACCACCTGGGGAAAAAGATTTTTCTCTCTATTTACCATCCTTTCTTCTTTCGTTTGCAGTAAAAATTAGTCTTGGTGTTCTGCCTGTTACAGCATCACACACTCACTTTTTAACTCCCTAAAAGCCTCAATGTACACTAGCGACAGGCTTATTTTAGTTTATGAATATCAATTGTACTAGCCCTTCACAAACTCGTTAAATGACCCTGGGTGATAAAAGCAAGGCATGAAATTATGTATCATGCACCCGTGTTGCTACCCCATGAACTTGCACTTTCAAGTGAGTTTTGAGGACTCACTGGTTTCCCAGTGGACTGAGAGCCACATTTTGAGAATCACTACTTGAAGGCCATCAATTATTTCTCATCAACAAATCCAGTGGCCCTTTCTTGGTACACATTTTTCTTAACCTTCTGCACCATCTGACAGTGTTGGGATCCCTTTTTTGAAAACTCTACTCTTGATTTCCATACCACCACATACCTTGATTCTCCTCGGACCCTTCTACCTCTGTAGATAGCCATGCTTAAATCAAGGCCAACTAACAAGAAAAGTTTTAAGCTTTTTGCCTCTTGAGGGGAAATGAGCGGAGTATAATGTCTGACTTTGTGGTGCCCTGTGTTGGTATTTGAGCAGGCCAAGAAATAGCCTGCTCCTCCCTGCCTGGAAAACAGAGGAAGCAGACCTGTGGAGATAAAGATGTCAGCTTTGTTGCTGATATAGCTGCTGGAGATGTGACCTAGGAGCATTAAAAACTACTCTTATGATTGCATCTCCATCTTAAGTAGATGTACCCACTAGTCACAGGAATGGGGTCAACAGTGACCTCCCATGCGAGGACAGAGCCTTTGCAACCTACTTTTGCATAGACAGATATGTTTTATACAAGCAGGCAGACCCGCCAGAAGAAAACACAGAGTTATTCATGCCCTAGTTTGTCATTCCAAAAGCACCAGTTGTACAAGTCATTTCTCCTCTCCTGGGGAGACCGAGGATGGGAGGAATCAGGAATATTTCTGCATTGGAGCTGCCACCACACAGAATAAAGGAATAAAGTGTTTTCTCCTAACATCATGGAAAGAGAAGAACCATAGAGATATGATAATTATAGCATCACATTGGAATGTATGATTATCTGTACGATATATATGTGTACATTTAATATATACATATATATATCACCTATGTGTCAGAAAATAACTAACACTATAAACACCACAATGTTATCTCAGGGTGCTAGGATAAACTATTATGAATAATAGTTCTTTCTTTTTCTTTTTTTTAAAAATACATCTTTATTGATTTCAGAGAGAGGAAAGAAGAGGGAGAGACAGATAGAAACATCAATGATGAGAGAGTCATTGATCGAGCCCGCAACCCGGGCATGTGCCCTGACCGAGAATCGAACCCGGATTGCCTGGATCCCAGGTCGACGCTCAACCGCTGAGCCACGCCCGGCCGGGCTATTTCTTTTATCTAATTATGTGTATATACTAAATCTATCATGAGCATATTAAATTTTATAATTATAAAGATGAATTTTTTAACTCTCAAATTAGCTACAGGAAATAGATATTAATACTGATCAAGTTTGAGTTCAATTGACAATCAATATAGCACACTACCCAGAAGACTTACAGTGCTTTCACCAATGAAAAGCAGATTCCTAAGATAAAATAAACTGTTGTTTTCCTCCCCTGAATGATGTAGTAGTCAAAGTATCAGAGACATCTTAATTACAAATCTAACATTAATTGTGTTAAATCGATTCTATGTGTTTTCTGAACGGTTAGGCCTTTCAAGTGAACCACTTAATAACCACCTCAAGAGCAGAGCCCTGGTTTTTCTATGTCTCCCATGGAACTCATTCATGTTCTCCCACTTAGCAACTACACAAGGCTGGGTATAGCGATTCACGCATTCCTTCATTTCACAAACTTTATTAAACACCTCCTGGATGCCAGGCACTGTTCCAGGTCCGGGGGCTACAGCAGAGAACCAGACCAACAAGGTCCCACATTAGTGGGACCCACATTTTAGTAAAGGGAGATATACAGCAAACAATAAATAACTGTCATATAGTAATAAATACTATGAGGAAAATAAAGCAGGGTGATGTGACAGGGAATGGCCCAGCTGGGAAGGCCTCTCTGAGGAGGTGGCATTTAACTGAGAGCTGAAGGGCAGAAGGAGCCACCACGAAGTGATGTTGAACAGCCTTCCAGGCAGCGGCAGGTGAATGCCAAGGCCACGGGGTAAAAGCGAGCCTGGCTTGAATTAGGAACTGGACGAAGGAGAGAGCAGCTTGAAGGCCGGATATTAGGTGAGGCTCAGAAGTAACAGGAGCCAGATAAAGCAGGGCTTGTGGGCCTATGTGATTGAATTTGCCTTTAAATGTGATAGAAAGTCATTGGAGGATTTTAAGAGAGTAAGAAAGGCTGAACTCTTTGTAATAAAAAATAGGTTTATAAATTAATACAGACACTGAAGAAACTACAAACAGAAGTTTTATGTCACTTTTTGTCTGAAACAGTTAAGAGACAGCATAGCTTGTCTAGGGCATCACAAAGAGTAAGCTGGCAGAACCCAGAGAGAAGTGAAAATAATAATGAAACACACACTACAGAAATCAAAAGCACATTAGAAACAAAGGAAATAGAACAGATTCTGCTGAAAATATATAAGGACAAAAAGCAGGCCTGAGAACATTTCAATTGAATAGATATGCAAACAGTAAGAGAAAATAAGTACATAAAATAAAGTGTTTAGAGAGATAGACAAAGGATATACAATTACATAATTGGTGTCCTTGAAGACGAATCACAAATATTTAGAAAAAAATAATTCAAATGTATAATAGGAGAAAATATTTCTTAAATAAAAAGTCTGGATCTATAGACTTTAAGGGCATTATCACGTTGCAGAAACTATCAACCCCAAGATATGTCCTCGTGAAGTTTCACTTTAAAGATACAGATTTCAATGAGATTACAGGCAAAAAAAAAAAAAAAAAAGCAAGTTATCTGCAAGGCAGACTAACCTCAGGCCAGGGTATTTTTCATAGCAACTTTCAGTGCCAGAAGGCATCGGAATAATAGCAGCAGAATTCAGAGGCAAAAAATGAAAATAAAGATTGAATCAAGAATTCAATATCCAGCTAAGATGCTATTTATTGTGAAAGGCACCTTAAATACATTCTCAAACACCTAAGGAAATATAGCACTCATGAGCCATACTTGAAAAATACTATTTGTTAATGAAATCCAGCTAAATAAGAGATGTGTCAAAATAAAGAATTCAGTAAAGGTGACATCATTCAAAAAAAAAAAGAAAAAAAAAAAAGACTGATCATGAGCATTGAATCCACTTGAACATACAACTAACATTACTGAACTTTAGAAATTATAATTACAGAATACATTCATCAGTATAAATAATGCTAACACAATTTCAATGTCTTAGCGACCTAATATAATAAAAATTTATTTTTAACTCATGTCACTTTTTAGTGAAGAGTGTTGGGCAAGACCTCTGCTTTTCGCAGTGATTTGGGATCCCAGGCATCTTCCTTTGTGTTGCCCTGGTCATTTTCAGTAGAGTCTTAGCACCATCCAGCCTGTAGACAGAGAGAAGAGGGATTGAGGGAGTAGACAAGGCACCCTCCTTTACAGCCTCAACTGAAAATGTCATTTTACTTTCATTTACATTAATCGGTGAGAGATATTATATGGCTCCACCTGGATATAAACAGGCTGAGTTTCCAGGAGGAGACAAAAATTAGACAGAGTTCTGTTACACAGAATATAATGTAAATGTCATAAAACATAACAATATAAAAATAATAATATAATTATTAAATCCAGGAGGTGATGAGGATAATTGGTAGGAAAAGATGTACATTTTCTCATTTTTCATAGCAGAAAGTTAATAAATACTTTCTAAAGTTTATTAATTAAGAAATAAAGGTTTATATGTATTATCATGTAACCCTTAATATTATAAATATAGACACTGGAAGAAAAAATTGTAGAGCAACAAGAACAAAAGACCACGTAACAAAAGACAGAAAAGTAAAGAAGTAAAAACACAAACAAAAAAAGGTAACATCAAGTAAAGTAATACGATGCATTTATATCACTTAAAATAATCATAGTGAATGGGATAAGCTAACCTATTAAGAGTAAGGAATCATTAGATGAGAATCAAAACATGATATTTGACAATAGTACATATTATAAATATAGAAATATATCCCAGATATACTAGTAAGTGGAAAAAGCAAGTTGTGGAACAGTATGTACAGTTTAATCCTATTGTATTTAATAGTAATATGCATGATGTATAATATGTGCATATTATTTGTATACAATATATACATAGGAAATATTTGGAAGGATGCACAAGAAATAGCTGTGCTGTATCTGGGGACTGGAATGAAGGGTTAGGAGAGGACAAGTATACTTTTACTTTTACTATGTCTCTTTCTCTACTTTAATCTTTTTGAAATAAGTATGAAGTTTTTATTACAAAAATTTAAGCAAAAATTAAAATTTAACTGAGAGTGCTGTTGGAGAGCTGAAAGATGCAAGCACAGGAATGGGGGGAGCAGACAGGGAAGGCTGACAAGTGGTCTTTGAGCTGAGTCTCAAAGAAGGAAGAGTGCCGAGCCCGAGGCCTCCAGGGGCACTGACACAATGTGAGAAGATGTGGCATGTTTAGCACGCCTTGGGCACACCCGGAGCACAGTGTTCACGGTGGAAGGGGCTGGGAGGTAGGTAGCATCTTTTGTTGGAAAATGAGGTCCCTCGAAGTATTTGAAGCAGGACTGTGGCTTGACTGGCCAGCATTTTGTGCAGATCATGATGGTGTCCATTTGGGGAATGACTTAGGGACCATTGTCCAGACAAACATGATGGTGGCCTGAACTAAGCTGGTGAAAATATAAGCAAAGAGAAGATGGATTCAACATTCGAGAGATATTGAGGACGGAGAACAGGCAGAACTTGATAATTAATTGGATGTCAGGATGGTGGGGTGAAGAATAAGGAAAAAGTCAAGGGAACATGACTTTCAAATATGGTACTTCATGCTATTATATAAAATACAGGAATTAGAAGTGAGTTTCATTGTGGATGAGGAGAGGGAAATGTAAGTTCAGTTTGGGTGATACCGGGCTTGCAGTATGAGTGGAACTTCCAGGTCAAGGCAAGCAGGTGTAAGACTCTGGAGAAGGCAGGGATGTGAAATATGGAATAAAAATCATTCCTTTGTAAGTAATAGCAGAGGACAATGCAGAGAATGATGAGAAGGGCCAGAGTGATGGTATAAATGCCTTCCATAGGTCAGGGTCTTCTACAAGTTTCAAAGACATAAACAGAGAAACTTTTGCTTTTATTCCTGGAAGTCACTTGCCAATCTCACTGCTGGCCAAAAAGAGGAGGCTCCTTACCAAGAATGGAATTAGAGATTCCAGGTAGCAAAGAGACCACAATAAAGATAACAAGAAGCGGGTGGATTCCTCCTGACAGGTTTTGGCCCTCAAGGAATCTGAGTTATTTTTTCTCTCTTGGGAATTGAGACTGGACTTCTCTCAGGGGCTTTGGAGCCATCTCTTTGGGAAGACAGGTGGCCATTTGGCCTCCCTGCCCCTAATGGAGCCACTGGATGTGGCCTGACTCTTACTGGGGATGACCAGATGACAGTCCAGGCTGCCTAATAAGAGGGAGCTAACACTCAGAAACTTGCCCCATTCCCAGGCAAAAATAATTCAGCCATTCTTTCAAAAGAAATAGCTAAAAGCCAATCACATATTTAGAATTTAAACATGATGCTGGTACCTAAACTCAAGTGCTACATTTTAATTAGTTGCATCAGATTGATTTATTTCTAAGACTGATAGGCTTCAACTTTTTTAGTGGACAGTCTGGTGACCAAAGAAAGTCTTATTGCAAAGTGGCATTTCCTTTGTTGGGGAAAGCAGCAGTGAGGGAAAGAAACTGACTCAGAAACCTCTTAACAAGGCCGAGGCCCAATAAATTTAAATATAGATGGAATTTTAAATCTTTGAAATTTTTATTATGTTGTTTAACTTTTTTTCTGTTTGTTCTTATATTTGTAATATCAATAAAAACACTAATTGTTCTCGGTTAACAACTATTTACATTATTTACGACTGTTAAGTGGCTTAGCATTTGCATTGAGAAAGAGCATTTTAATCTCTTTTGAAATTAAAAAATTTAATCATTTGGGTGTTAAATGATAGAAATAACCGAATGGGTTGAATATTCAGACTATATACCTTTCACTGTTGTTTGGTAACTTGAAAGCAGTAACACTGTTGTTACTGCCATGGAACTGTATGTTCTATCCCAGTTGTTACAACTCCGCATCACAGGATGAGGAGAGCCTTGCGTTTCCAGCACCTAGCTAGATGTCCTCTAACTACAGCAAATCATAGATTTTCATTTTCTCTGAAATAAAATTCTCCTTGTCTAGAATCTTTTGTTGTTTTTTAAAACTGCATTCATGTATAATGTCTGGCACTTAGGCCCTCAAACATATATTTTTCTATTTGTACTATATTTTACCATCACTGTTTTAGTGGGTGTAGTCAGAAATGCATGTACTGTGGAACCAATCGAGCTTCTCACAGGCAGAGAACTGAGGCAAATTATTCAAATGTTTTGATGCAATAAACCAGATGACTGCTGTTTTAAACTAATTATTTCACCTCACTTATTCACATTCATTAGGTAGTCTAAATTTCTGTTTCAAATGCACAGCTTTTACCTTTTTGGACAATTGCCTTTATTTTGTAAATTTTCATCTTGAGTTCCCATTTCACTTCCATTTGCCATTCACTCAGAGGAACTTAGAGTTGGATGCTGTTTCCACAGTTACAAGCCTCAAGATGATAATGGCTCTGGGAATTGAGTTCTCGAATGTGTACACAACCCCCTTGACTCTCAGTTCCCAGCACAGACCATTGGCTCCGAATTTTGCCCGTGGGGATCCGGGACAGTGCCCGCCTGCTCACCCCGTCTTACAAACACTGCTGGGGACCAGAGGTCCGTGGTTCCTCCTCAGGGTGTGTGGCAACTAAGGATCCCATCTTTGCCTTGCGAAGGAAGGGGAGTGAACAATCTCCAATACAGTGTCTCTTGTCTATTGGCAGCTTCCACAGCCTCCCAGAGCTGAAAGTCAGCTGTTGGATAAAAGGAGCTTCTGTTTCTCAGAGCCACTAGGTGGACTGAGTTTTTCTAATTTCTTGGCTTTTCCAGGTGGATACATAAAGCATGCTTAAAATGTAATGTTTTTCTCATCACTGCATTTCCAAATCCTACTTTTCCTTCAGGGTTGAGTTCATCTTATTTTCTGTATTAAATTATGTTGTTAGATATTGAGAACATTTTTAGACTATAGAAAAAGTACAAAAGTACAGAGAATAATATAGCAAACAATTGTCTATCATTAGATAGTATTTATTTAATTTTAGAAAAGTATTACTGATGGTGTAGCTTTTAAAGTAATTTTTCTACCTAATCCCAACATAATTCTTTTTCCCTCTCCCTAGAAGCAAGCTGTACCTTATAGTTGGTCTATTATGTAGAGTTTTTGAATGGTTGTGCCCTTTGCTGGATCTCAGATTTTTTCAAGGAGTCCAGTTCCAGCTCTCTAACATGACCAAGCCTTATGGCCCCTTCCCCCATGAAAGCATGAGAAGATCCTAAGGAATAAGGCATTCTGGGGCGTTGGCTGGGTCCACCATTCCTATGGGTAACCACTAACCCTCTTTTGACTCCCCCAGCTCCCTCTGATTCCTATAACATTGAGCATTAGGTCCAGTTTCCAGTCATTTATTTTATACTAACTTTATGGATAGAAAATGTATTGTTTCCTAATAAGGCTATAAAATATTGAAACAGTATCATTCTCCTTTTACATCGAACTAGGAGAAGGCCCTCTAGTGTAAGTGTTTATACACTAGAGTAGTTTATACTTGTGAGCCAATCTCTTCATTGGAGAAGTATATACATGGAAATGTGCCTCATTTTATAGAATAGATGAAATAGCAGCCATCCAACAGTTATTGATCACCTACTGTGGTCCAGTTTGTTACTTAAACATTAAAAATATAAAGAAATGCAGAAAGATTTATAAATTCATTATTAAAAAAATCAAAAATAGCCTGGCCAGTGTTGCTCAGTGGTTAAGCATTAACCCATGAACCAGGAGGTCACAGATCAATTCCCGGTCAGGGCACACGACCAGGTTGCAGGCTCCATCCCCAATAGGGGGTGTGCAGGAGGCAGCCAATCAATGACTCTCTCTCATTGATGTTTCTATCTCTCTCTCCCTCTTCCTTCCTCTCTCTAAAATCAATAAAAAACTATATTTTTAAAAAATAAAAAATGAACGAGGAGCTATTACAACTGACACCACAAAAATACAAAGGATCACAAGAGACCACTATGAACAATTATATGTCAATAAATTGTACAACCTATAAGAAATTAATAAATTTCTGGAAATATACAATTTACCAAGACTGAATCATGAAGAAATAGAAAATCTGACCAGACTAATTAATAGTAAGGAGATTGAATCAATAATCAAAAACCTCCTAACAAACAAAGTCCAGGATCAGATGGCTTCACTGGTGAACTCTACCAAACATTCAAAAAAAGAGGTAATGCCAATTTTTCTGAAACTCTTCCAAAAAATAGAAGAGTAGGGAACTCTCTCAAACTCACTTTACAAGGCCAGCATTACCCTGATACCAAAACTAGGTAAGGATGTTATAAGAAAAGTATAGGTCAATATTCCTAATGAACATAGGTGCAAAAATCTTCAACAAAATATTAGCAAACTGAATTCAACAATACATTGAAAGGATGTTATACCAACTGTTATACCAGTTGCTCAGTTGGCTGAAGCATCGTCCCATACACCAAAAGCTTGCGGGTTCAATTCCCCATCAGGGCAGATATCTGGGTTGCGGGTTTAATCCCTGCTTGGGGTGCATATGGGAGGCAACTGATCAATGTTTCTCTCTCTCTTACTTTCTCTCCTTTCCTCTTTCTCTAAAAATCAATAGAAACATATCCTCAGGTGAGGATTTAAATAAAAGGATGTTATACCGTGATCAAGTGGGATTTATTACAGAATTGCAAAGATGGCTCAACATCTGCAAATCAGTCAATGTTATATACCACATTAACAAAATTAAGGATGAAAATCGTACGATCCTATCAATAAATGTAGAAAAAGCACTTGACAAAATTCAACATCTATTTATGATAAATACTTAACAAAGAGAGTATAGAGGGAACATACCTCAGCATAGTAAAGATCATATATGACAAGTCCACAGCTAACATTATATTCAATGGTGAAAAGCTGAAAGCTCTTCTAAGATTAGAAACAAGGTTAGGATGCTCACACTCACCACTTTCATTTTTAGTACTGGAAGTCCTAGCCAGGTCAATTAGGCAAGGAGAAAAAAAAAGCATCTAAATTGGAAAGGAAGTAAAACTGTCACTATTTGCAAATGATATATCTAGAAAACCCTAAAGACTCCATCAGAAACTGTTAAAACTAGTAAATTAATTCAGTAATGTTGCAGGATACAAAATCAGTACAAAAAAATCTGTTGCATTTCCACACACTACTAATGAACTACCAGAAAGGAAAATTAAGAAAACAATCCCATTTACAATTTCATCAAAAAGAATAAAATATGAAGGAATAAAATTAACCGAAGAGGTGAAAGACTTAGATACTGAAAACTATAAGACAGTAAGTAAAGAAATTTAAGAAGAAACACACACGAAAATGGAAAGATGTTTTGTGCTCATGGATTGGAAAAATGAATATTATTTAAATGTCCATACTTCCTAAAGCAACCTACAGATACCATGCAGTCTTTATCAAAATTCCAGTGGCATTTTCCACAGAAAAAACAATCCAAAAATATTACATGGAACCACAGAAGACCCTGAACAGCCAAAGCAATGTCGATAAAGAAGAACAAAGCTGGAAGAATCATACTCCCTGATTTCAAATTCTGTTACAAAGCTATAGTAATTAAAACAATATGATACTGGCATAAAAAAAGACACACAGATCAATGTAAAAGAATAGAGAGCCCAGAAATAAATCCACAGATAATTTATGGCAAAGGAGCCAAGAATATACATTGAGGAAAGGACAGTCTCTTCAGTAAACAGTGTTGGGAAAACTGGGCAGCCACATACAAAAGAATGAAGTTGGACCACTATCTTACACCATACACAAAAATTAACTGAAAATGATTAAAGACTAGAACATAAGACCTGAAAGCATAAGACCCCTAGAAGAAAACTTACGCAGTAAACTCCTTGGATAGGCCTTGGGGATGATTTTTTGACTCTGACACCAGAAGTTAAAGCAAAACAAAAACAAAAATAAACAAGTGGGACTACATCAAACCTAAAAGTTTTGTAGAGTGAAGAAAACCATTAACAAAATAAAAAGGCAGCCTACTGAATGGGAGAAACTATCTGCAAATCATCTGATAAGAGGTTAATATCCAAAATTCGAAGAACTCATACAACTCAGTAAAAGAAAAAAATCCAATTTAAAAATGGGCAGAAGATATAAATAGACATTTTTCAAAGATGACCAACAGGTACATGAAAAAATGCTCAACATTATTAATCATCATGGAAAGGCAAATCAAAACCACAATGAGAGATCACCTCACACCTGTTAGAATGGCTGTTATCAAAAGGGCAAGAAATAGCAAGTGTCAGCCAGGATGTGAAGAAAAGGGAACCCTTGAGCACTGTTAGTGGGAAAGGAAATTGGGAGAGCCCCTGTGGAAAACAGTGTGGAGGTTCCTCAAAAAATTAAAAATACAACTACCATATGATCCAGCTATTCCACCTCTGGATATTTATCTGAAGAAAATGAAAAAACTAATTTGAAAAAATATATGCACCCCCATTTCATTGCAGCATTGCTTACAATAGCCAATATATAGAAACAGTCTCAGTGTCCATCAATGGATAAAGACTTAAAGAAATTATGTGTGTGTGTGTATATATATATATTGGAATAAAATTCAGCCCCCAAAAGAATGAAATCTTGCCATTTGCCATTTGCCCCAATGTGGATGGACAGCAAAGGCATTCATTATGCCAGGTGAAATAAGTCAGACGGAGAAAGACAAGACAAATACCAAATGATCTCTCTTTTATGTGAAATCTTTAAAAAGAAAAAAAGCTCATAGATACAGAGAATAGATTGGTGGTTGGCAGAAATGAGGGGTGGAAGATGGAAGAAACTGGTGAGGGGGTAAAAATAAAATATTATCAAATATATATGTATGAAATGCATAAAGATTGGGTTTACCCATCTTAAGCACTATCTCAAATGATCATGATGCATTTTTGAAAGTAGCTAACTAATTGATGGTTTAAATGTAATAATGGCACTCATGACTTAAATTAAAGCTATATTATTAATTTCATAACTTGATTTGTACTTTAGGAGTTTTTAAACATTTAGCTGTCTTTTTCCAAGACAACTTGAAAGTTAAGAGTGCTTACCCAAACAGTTGAATGAGAATTGTTTACCTTAGGCCAAATCATCAGAACCATTGGTTTTGTTACCAGAGTCTGGAAATGCATCATTGCATCTCATTCTTTGCCTTGAGTTGACGTCGGATCACTGTGTAGAGAAGCTGCCAAGTCCAGTGGTGTGGAACTCACACAGCACCCTCCTGTCTGTGGCTGTGTGTGAACACGAATGAAAGCTGTCCTTCAGCTTGGATCACTGAAATATACTTGGCCAAATACTCCATTCTGTCATCTGGACTTGAGATAAAGCTAAATGAACCAACACCCATTTCAGTGACATTCTTTATGAATTAATCATTCATATATCTTATTAATCAATATAACTATCCAAATTGCATTATTATACAATGCACCATCTTTTTAACTAACACCGTTTACACTTTCGCATAAAATATCCCTATAATTTCTCTCTATTAAAAATGCAACAAAGCACACAAGTGTAAATTCATCAAAGTCACAGAAATTATTGTGGTCAGGAGCTGAATATCTTGAACTAAACACTTAACTATAACTTGGATTTCTTTTCTTTTTTTTCCAGACACTGCAAATGGACATCAACAAGTTGAACATCACCTTGCTTCGAATATTCCGCCAGGGGGTGGCGTCAGCTTTAGGACTCTTACCCCAGCAAGTGCACATCAATCGCCTCATTGTAAGATGTCTCCATTCCACATTCCCAGACACAAGCTTTGATCTTCATTGGAGGTCTCAATAATAAAGAACAATAATTAAAAACACCCATGCTGTAGGGCTTTGCCCCTGAGCCAAACCTGGCATACCAGCAGTTTTTGTAAAGGAACTTTTATTGCAATAAGCCCCAGTCATGTGTTTACATACTGTCTATGGCTACTTCATGCTACAGTGACAGAGCTGAATCATTCTAACAGATTGTTTGGCTAAATCGAAGATTAAAATACTTGCTCTCTGGCCCTTTACAGAAAAAGTTTATCAATCCTCTCATAGTTCAAGGACAGTACTCTCGTAGGTATGAATAGAGGGGCCTCTCACCAACCTGACACTACACCCAAAATATTCTTCTGAAAAGTGAAACCTTCTGCATTAGTTAAAGCACTGTCTCCAGACGGTGTCTATGAAAACTCTTTCAGGGATAGTTGTAGGGTGAAGGATACTTAATGCACAGAGTATTTTGATTAATAAATAAAGAAAAAACAACCTTGAGGGCAGTCCAAGTGGAATGCAAGAGTAGATGGTTCTGAAAAGCATAGAGAAAACTTGGGTAGGTATATGGGGTGGGGATGAGGCAAACCCGAAGGATTTTTTGTATAGAGCCCACTTTAGACCCATCTTTCAATCAATCACCCACATCCTTTCTTCCCCGCTTTTCTCAGCGTTTGGGAACCTTGATGTCACCCAACTACTTGCTCCCATCTGCACTTGAAGGCGGGCGTGAGCAAAGGCAGAGAAAGGCGGATTCAAAGCAGATGACTTTCCCTTTGCAAAAAGCTAATTACCTAAGATTCCTGTGAAAAGGGACTTTGGAATCATTTTACAGTTTTAAAATTGTTCTTAATTTCCACTGCAGTGGGAACTCGGCAAGGGCAGTGCTTTCTCCTGGCCTTCAGCCCTGCCTCTCCTGCTCAGGCTCAGCGACCTTCTGAATCAACACCCTCATTTCCAGCCCTGGAGAAGAACTGGCTTTTTATTTTGGTCTAGGGTTTTTGTTTCTTTTCATTGTTATGTGTGTGGAGGGATGAGTTGTTTTCTTCCCCATAATGACTTTATCCTCTAAATCAACTATTTTCTGGAACTAAATAAGCGTTAAAAAGCTAAATTTTAAACTCAGTACCACAGAAGAGGAAATACAGAATTTCCTAATACCCTGAAAGAGGGAAATGGGTTTTATATCCAAAGTATACCTTGGTTAAATGAGAAGATTTAGGTATTATAGATGTCTTATCGCTAGATCTAGATTTTTTTATATATTTAGATTTTATTTCTTTCTTTATTTAGCATAGTAGCTCTTTGCAGGGATAAGAAAAGGGATTTGCCACACCCAGGCAGGGATGCGCATGTCCCTGGAGAATGTTAGTCTCCCCTATACACCTCTGTTTCCAAGTTATTATAATGGGTAGAGTTATGATGATACCGAGGCAGCAGAGCAGGTGATGAAGAGCGTGCACTTTGGAGGCAGACAGAAGCGTAGCTCATTTCCAGCTTGGCCATGTCCCAGCTGTATGACCTCAGGCAAGCTACTTATGTTTCTTCATTTGCAAAATGGAGAAAACTAGAACACCCATGTCCTGGAGGGGTTTTGAGCACTAAATGAGATAACAGATTTTAAGCAAAAAACAAGTGCTCTGTTCCTATTAGGTCGTATTGTTGTTATTAGGTCATAAACTATTTAAATTATTATAAACATGTTTGACATCAGTATTGTGCTATACTCAGTCATTGCCTGCTGTTTCCTGCAAAGACAGAAAATGTGTTTTTTCTGGCTTGCTAGTAGTATTTTATACCTGGCTGAACTTCTGATAAATTGCATTGAAAGAAAATTTTCTAGCATGAGAGAACTCCATATCAAAAAGAAAAGACTAGCAATAATTCCCTCCATAAGTACATGGTGTAACTTGTAAAGAGAATCTATCAGTGGCAATAGTATTTTCATGATGTGTTCATTTTTTACATGTATGTGTCCTGTTGCCATTTATGGTAGGGAAAAAAATCCTCTGTCTCCATTTCAGCTGATGAGGTCATACTAATAGGAAAGTATGTTACTGTACAACACATGCCTTTCTACCCAAGGAGAGACTTTATTTTAGTTATTTATTTTTTAAAATATATCTTTATTGATTTCAGAGAGAGGACAGGAGAGGGAGAGAGAGATAGAAACATCAATGATGAGAGAGTCATTGATCGAGCCCGCAACCCAGGCATGTGCCCCGACTGGGAATCGAACCCCGATCTCCTGGATCCTAGGTCGACGCTCAACCGCTGAGCCACTCTCGGCCAAGCCCAAGGATAGGCTTTAAAAGTGTGACATTTGAGGTGAAGAACAGAATCAGGGAAGTGACTTCAGAACTCATGTAGCTTCACCTTCCTTAGTGATTCCAGCCTTCCATTAATACAAATTGTAAGAAAAGTAAATGGAGTGGCAATGTCTAATAAATGTACTATTGCATCAGGTTTTATTTAATTCATTTGATTTTACAATGCTTCTTTAAACACAATTACTCAGGGAAAATCTGAACAGTATATTTCAAAACAAGTAAAATAGAGACCGACTCAGAGAGCAGGCTGACAGCTCTGGGGGTTGGGGGGAGGCAAGGGGCATGGAGGGATTGAAAAACAAAGGGGAAAAAAGGAAGAACTCATAGACAGGAACAACGGTGTGGTGATTGGCGGGGGGAAGAGGGGACTGAAGTTGGAAGAGGGTATAGGGGAGAAAAATAGTGAAGGAAAATTTTTTTTTTTTAATTACAATATGCAATGGAAAATAAACCAGCATCCAATGAAATATACAGTTACAAATCTTGAGGTGTCAATTACTTGAAGGAAGGCCATTTGAAGACTTCAGGCTCTAGGCTGGTATTATTAAGTATACCAAAGAATAAACTAATAAGTGTAATCTCCAAGATGCCTTTTATGACTCTAGGGTTCTGATTTTCTAGAGGAAGGTAAAAAAAAAAAAAAAATTCCCAAAGTTGTTGAAAATGTCTATTAACCTATACAAACAACCTGATTTTACTAGGGAAAGAAGAACAGCGTGGAACTCTTCGTGTCTCCCATAAACCGAAAAGGAGGAATTGCTGATGCCCTGCCATCTGAGGAAGTGCTGCGTTCACTTAATACCAATGTTTTGCATCAGAGTTTATCCCAATTTGGAGTTACAGACATCTCCCCTGAGGTATGTTGCTGCACAGAAGATTTCACCTAAAAATTTGCACAGTTAGCATGGCGTGGTAACCCAACCTCAAGGGGCTCTGATATTAATGCTATTTATTGTATGTTATTTGAAAAGAAAAATCTCCCCAAGAGTCAGAATTCTCTGATCTTCACCCATATATGTTATTCCTTAAGGAAATTCATTTTCACATCAGTTTCCATTTTTGACACTTTCTTCTCCAAATTTTTATGACCTTGTAATTTATTTTGATTTACTCAGTACATTGTCTAGAAGGAAGGCCATTTAGGTATCTTTGCCAATTGGTTATTTCAAACTGAAATGTCCAAAAAACACACTCAAATCTTTCTTATTCAACAAGTGCACCTCTCCTTACCACTTTCATTGGCCAAATAGTCACCAGATAGTCACCTTTTTTCACAACCTTGAAATTAATTTGAGATGTGATTTTTCTCTTCTGAGGATCCCAATCTTAAGCATATGGATATTTTCTTCATGGTGTTTTCCAAATTTGATGCTGTTTAAATTTCCCCTACCAACCCTACCATTCTCACTCCTGGATGAATTCTATCCCTTTTCTACTCTTCCTATTCCACCCTGCTCTAAGAAACCTGCTAGAATGATCATTCTCTTAAACATATATAATTAAATTCACAGAATCACAGAATTCAACCTTGAAGGAACGTGTGGGAACATTTTATAGGTACAGAAGTAAGACTCATAGAAATTAAGTGAAGTCATCAAGGTGACAAAGCACGTGAGGTATAAAGCAATGTTTAAAATCTAGACATCTTGATTTTTAACCTGTTCCACTTTTCAGTAAAGCTTATTGCCTCTCATTTCAACAAATACCCCAGGTGTAGCATTAAAAGCTTTGGTACAAGACTGTGTTTGAAACCCAAAGCCACTTAAGGTGTGTGTGTGACCTTGGGCAGGTGATTTCATTTCTGCGAGGTTAAGTCTTTATGTGGTGTCAGCGTCTCTGAGGCTCAGTTTCTTCGTATCCAAAATGGGTATAGTAGGGGGGGAAAAGGGTATAGTCCTTATTTTATAGAGTTGAAATGAGAATTAATTTTTTAAATGTTTGTGGAAATCCTTATATACAGTTGGCACTGAACAAATATTTGAATGCAGGATTGATTGGCAGAATGAAAATGTCTGTCATCATTGAATTGTGACTGGAACAACAATCTCCAACTGGTCTTTCCGCATTTAGCATCGCTGTGATCCCTGCCCTCCACACACACACACACACACACACACACACACAGAGTATATTTTCTCTCTTGGCACCAGAGTAATCTTTCTAAAGTAAATCTGGCCATGCCCTCTTAATATCATGATTCTTCTTTGGCCTCCTCAATGCTACAGAATCAAACATACATGTCTAGCTACGGTATGTGATCCTTTGTGTGCTAGGCTTTAAAATTGTTGAACAACCCTCTCCCAGTTTCTGCTTCAGCAATTCCAGACTTAAGAGGCACCGTGACACCCCATACTTCCCTCCTCGCTTTTGTGTACGTTGATCCTTCTACACCCCCCACGGTTCCCTCTCGGCGGGCCGTACAGCAGAGCCTTGCCTCCTGCCTCCGCCGCGAGTGCTCACTGGTTTGCGTTCTCACCGAGCCCCGTATCAAAGCCCCTTGTGCTCGGTCGGCCTTCAAGGCCCTCTCGACACTGCAGGTTCCTCGAGAGGCAGGCCGTGCATTTCACCTGTGTCCTCGGTGCCTTCATTCAGCGCCTGGTATTCCCTAGGCACACAGATAGCCAAACACTGTGCTGGTGGTATCCAGAGTCAGAAAAATAAACTCATAAACAAATAAACTGATTGTTCCTTTCGGTACGTTTAGGTTCTAACAGGGCAGGAAGGGCACGAGCTGATCAGGAGAACGCAGGGGTACGGCGCTGCTGCTGTACTGTCCTCGGGAGCTCTGAGGACAAAGAGGCCGCCTCGTGGTTCAGCGAGACCAGAGGGAAAGAACATGAGCCGGGACACCCACTCCCCTCGCAGCCCTCCCCCCTGCGGCCCTGGAGGGGCTTCCCTTTGTACATAGAACCAAACCCGTTCCTTAGTCCAGGTCCTTCACAGACCGGCTTGTGCCCATTTTGCTCAGGACAGTTCTTTAAGATTTTAAAAGACCACTGGGTTCATGTATTTTGCTTCCTGTGGGCTTCCAGTGACTTATATAAGTATTCTTCCCTGTTGCTTTATTCTGAGTTTAAATGCCATTCTTAATTCTTCAGGAATTTGGCAGCTTAGTGAGTCATCCAGATTTGTGAACCAAGAGAAGCTCACCATACCAAAAAAACTAATTAAAATCAAGTCTGCATCTGGGGGGTCCTCCAACACCCCAGCTCAGTGAAGGGGAAGCTCAGCCCGACTGCCTGTCACGGAACTGTTAGTAGCCCCCAAGACCACAGGTCTGTGCTTTAATAATCAAAGTGCATTTGATGGTCAGAATTTCATATTTTCTTATGAAATTGTGGGAATCTAGAAATCCAGGAAATCTAGACCCTAGGAAATATTGTGCTACAGGAGGCTAGAAAGTCTCTTAATTGGCTATAAGGAGCATTTCATCAAGGACGGGTGAATTGATGGAGTCTTTTGTTCAGGCGTTTTTAAAAGGGGCCCAGCATTACCTTCTGACCTGAAGCTCTGAATGCAGAAAGGAGCAAGTGCCCCTGGTTTGGGGAGCTGGGGGGAAGCGCTTGAGACAGGAACAGCCCAAAGGGGTGCTGCAGGTCGTAGTTCAGGCTGTGAGTTTCCCCACTTTACTCATCTCTGTGGTTAGCGTGATGACAGCTTACACCTCAGCCCATTCCTTCGCGTTTTTATCTTAAAATTACAGCTTTGTTATGGGAGCAGGTTTATTAAAAGAAAAAAATGAATATTGTTATTTTGGTTTTTCATCCTTTACGTGAATTACAGAACATTGTGAATCAGGTCTCAAAGTATCTATTCCCAAACTTACATTAAGGACTTTCAGGGAAGGATGTGTTTTCGTTGTTGCCATGTCTTTATTTGCTTGATTTTTTTTTTTTAAATCAGAAATAACTCTTGGGAAAGAAAGAAAAATACCAACTAGAGAATTACTTCTGTTATTGTCTGTTTTCATTTTGAAGCTACGGTTTCTGGGAATGAAAAGACGTTTAAAAAAATATTTTTATATGATACCTAGAACATTGTAGGCACACAAATATTATGTTATTATAAGATGTTCACAAAGATAAAACTAGACTTCTTGTCTAATTAAGTCAGATCTTGGGGAAATAAAATTAAATTAATTATTTGCGTTTTCATTTTTAAATGTTTTTATAAAATTAAACTCTATTGAAACAATTAGTTCCACATTCACGCTAAAAATGGTTTAGGATTTGGCTGTTTTTGTTCAGTTGCAAATTATTCCCGTTTTACAGGTCTTCTATTGCAAAGGAGGAAGTTACCTTCTTTAAATAACAAGCCAGTACGTCAGCTGATACTTCTATGGAATATTTACAAAGAGAAAAAAATCATACCAAATAAATATAAACCTTAATCTGGGAGTTTGGTAATTGTTCCCTCAAACTAGGAACATTAGCCAGCAGTCTAAAGAATTCTAGCCCCAGACAGACTGTGCTGAGGAGGAATATGCTGTTAGCGCAGGTCGGATCGCTGGGCCCTAGCTGTTCACCCCGTGCATTGCACAGTGTACAGTGGTGCTCATCTGACAAAACCATGGTGTCGTAGGCTGCGTCTCGTTTATCTGCCTGATCAATCAATTAGCCAAATAATTTATATTTCTACTTCATTTTTTTTTTTTTTAATATATCTTCATTGATTTCAGAGAGACAAAGGGAGAGGGAGAGAGAGAGAGAAACATCAGTGATGAGAGAGTCATGGATCGGCTGCCTCCTGCACACCCCCAACTGGGGATGGAGCCCGCAACCCGGGCATGTGCCCTGACCGGGAATGGAACCCCGATCTCCTGGATCCTAGGTCAATGCTCAACCGCTGAGCCACGCCCGGCCGGGCTTCATTCTTATTCTGTGTGCTTCATCTCTCTTAAAGAGATATATCTCCTAAAGCCTCTATATTGTTCTCTCTTAGCATTTGGAAATCTCTCTAACAATCTGGGATCGGAATTGATTTAAAAGATTATGACAAGAAAACGATAGGGCCTCAAATTATTAAAAAAGATATAGAGAAGCCATTCTTATTGATACAGTGAGACAGGAAACTGCCCAAATTTTAAATCATAAAACGAAACAAAACAGAACCCAACAACTTTCACTGCAACAAAGTTAAAGGGCAAATGTTATTAGAATATTTGAAATAAGATGGAAAGATGATACAGCGGCGCTGGCTTGACCCGGCCATGGAGTCTCTGAATTATTGTGCCCTGACAAAGTATAAAAGGCATCACTTTAATGTTATGCGAAGGTTAGATGGGAGAGTCCTGTGAATTATGCTCTTTTGATTTGTGGAACCTTAACTACAAACTTTTCCATTTATTACCCTACCCTTATCAAGTCTTTTAGATCTCTGTACAAATATAGTAGTGCTCAGTAGAAATAGCATGACTCAGAAGGAAATCTATTTACCAAGAAAGTGCAGTGACTAAGCTCTGGGAGTACAAAACGTGTGTCTTTCTAACTGGGGGTGGGAGAGTGGGGGGTGGGAGGTTAATTCTTCCATCACTGCTTCGGTTAAAAAGAAACAAAACAGATTTGTCTTAAACAGAAAGGAACATGTTGATATTCCAGGAGGTGTGTAACTACAACAGGAAAAAAAGAAATGAACCAGATCAGGTTAGGAACACAACATCTCTTTCCACCCACCTAACCACCCCGTTTTATCCAAATTTTACATTAACTAAAGTTCAGATCCTCATACTTACATTTGACAAGTTTATGCTGCCTACTTGAAGGCTTCACTTGTTTGCTTTTATCGCAAGCAATAGATGATATTTAGTTGCCTGCAAAAAATTCATTTACATCCTTAGATTTCTTCAAGAGTTTTCTTTTTTTATTAGTTGCCAGCTATGTTTATGGACACATTGGAATAAAATTGATCTGGATGAGGTCACAGCGTAAAAGAGAAGTTGTCACTTGAACCCAAGATTTCCCTTCCAGAAAGATACTTGGTTTCCAGTCATTTCATCAAGGAAGTCTTTTTCAGATTCGCCGACCGCTTAACATTCACATATTTTAAAAATATATCTCAAAATCATTTCTTATATCTATGAATTTGTCTGTGTCTTAGAAAGTAGGCAAGATAATGTAGTGAGCACATCAATGTTTTACAAGCAAAGAAAATGGAAACTCAACAATTTCAAGCAGTAAAAGACTACTTCAAATTGTTTTTAATCACAATTTAACTCGTTTAATTTAACACACCCTCTCTGTTCTGCCTTACTCAACTCCCCGCCAAGACTCACTTGAGTTCCAGGATAGAAGTTTTCATAAAATGTTTTTCAAGGCAAACACTTCTTTTTGTCTAATTTACAAATGGTGAATGTATTCTATTATTTTTTAAAGGCTCGAAAAATAATTAGCAATGATTTCTAAGTTCAGATACAAGGTCAGGTTTTATTCAAGGCTTTCTTTCTTTTTTTTTTTTTTTTCCAACAACTGTTATTTATTTCTCATGATTCTGTGGGTTGATTGGGATCAGCTAGCTTGTTCTTCTGTTCCAGTACAGGCTGAAGTCACCCCAGTGGTTACATTAAGCTGGGGACTCATTTGCCGCTGAAATGTCCAAGATGACCTCTCATTTTCTAGGGCCTTTCTCCATGTGACTTTTCAGCATTCAGTATCTTGTTAAGACTTACTTAAACATTGGAGACAGTATCCCAGGACAGACATAACTCTCACAAAGGGGAAAAAGGCAGCCTTCAACAAAGTGTAAACATTTCACTTGATTTAGCATTTATGTTTTTCCTAATTGTGGACCATTTGGTTTCTAGTTAAAGTTTCTTTAACTACACATGTATAAATTTCACTAACTCCTAAAACTAATTGCATTTCAAGACTTGATTTAGTAGCTATGCTTTTTTTCTTAAAGAATAGGTGAAATAAAATTAAGACACTCATTCACAGTCTATTCATGCTTCTTTACCCTTCCACCCCCAAAGTAGTAAACAACACCAAAAAAATAAGTCTAAATAAAACTAAAAGTATTTATTTCACCTTTATTACTAAATAATTCCGGACTTCTTGATGTTCCCTGATGCTTAAATAAAATACAATATTCTAACAATTTATGTAGGTGAGGTGATACTTTAATCAGATTTTAACAAATAGGAGTGCATGAAAAAAAATAAAAAGATTCGATAAAAGAGAAAAAGAAAGAAGGAAATGATCCTGACGTTGTTGCTCTGCTTATTAATGCATCATGAGGTTTTGTTTGCACCTGTTTTGCTTTTGCTGAGAAGTTAAGAGCTGCATGACAGGGTGTTGCTGTGGTGGGAGGGGACTTCACACAGAGGGAAGAAGTCTTCAAAAACAGTTTCCTCAACACAGAAAAGAACAGAACTCTCTTACCTACGAACCAGGTCGTTTCCAAGAGAGACTGTAAGGGGCAGGTAGGGAGCCTTGGACCCCGTCTGCCAGGCGGGGCGTGCTCGCTCCCGGACAGGAGACGAGATAATGTGCGTGTAGGTGCCGCAGTGCCTCGGCTCAGATGGGTCTGGGGAGCAGCGCCGGCAGCAGGGAATGTAGGTGTGTTCACTACGCTGAATGGAGCAGAGCTAAAAATATGTTCAGTGTCTGATAAGAACGCCAGTCTCCTCCAGCTCTCATCTAACGTCGGACTTTCTGTTTTGCTTTTAAAGGAAAATGTTTTACGAGGGCAGCGTGAAGCCGACAAGATCTGGAGCAAAGAAGGATTCTATGCCGTTGTCATCTTTCTCAGCATCTTTGTGATTATAGTAACGTGTTTGATGGTAAGTTTGCTCCTTTATGTATTTTGCCCTTCCCCCAGCCCACTGCTTAATATTATTGGATGCGTTTGCCGTTCACGTGAATGCTGAAAAGCCACGGAACAGAAGCAAGACTATGACTGTGATCCTGCTGAGTTGGGGGTGTCGTACCTGCCGAGGAGTGATAGCTAAAGGAAGGCCGACGCGACCGTGGGCTCCGACCTGCGGAATGGGGCAGGCGTTGCACTAGGTTTTTAGTGACTTGATCAGCCCTGAGCATGAGGCTTTAGAAAGGGGTTCCCTGAGACCCCTA
Source organism: Miniopterus natalensis (assembly GCF_054644295.1). Lineage (NCBI taxonomy): Eukaryota > Metazoa > Chordata > Mammalia > Chiroptera > Miniopteridae > Miniopterus > Miniopterus natalensis. The sequence goes on from NC_142082.1 coordinate 127,040,498, forward strand.
AAGCCCTCAGAGTCATTCAGGTCCCACGGGCACACTTGGGGCTTACTTTATTTCTTCATTTATATCATTTTTATGGAACTCAGGAACATTTTTTAAAAGAAATATGTCATAGGGGCAAGCTTACTCCTTAAAAAGGATTGATTTACTTATTTTTAAAGGGCCCTGAAAGCATTGTATAAAATTCCAGGCATGAAAAGGAAATGATTATAGACTCGAGGGCTGCCCAATTCACTACCAGCTAATTCTTTTAGGTGAATGAATACTATAAAAGTATAACTGCAAATAGCTTTGTAAATTACAAGTTATAAATGTAAAGCCTTTAAAAGTATATTTCTAATTTTTTAAAAAGTAGAACCCAAACTAAACCTAAACTCACTAAACTAGGCAGTGTTCTTTGGTATTGAATGAGTTAACAGTTACTTTTCAAATATAAACAGATTATCTTCTTTTGAAAATTCTGTGCCTTAAAATATTTGAAGTTTACAAATGGGTTTTAATAACATTTTCTTGTGTATTTCATTCTGTTTAATTTTGCACATTTTAAAAAACAGTGCTTCCTTAGTTTTCAAATGCCCCAAAAGACATCCTGCTATTTATTCTTTCTACAATCAACAGTGTTGCTAGTGTTTTACTGGATTTTGTTTGTTCATTTGTGCTCCCCACGCTGGGAAGGGGTTTATGTTAGAAAGATTAGGGCTATTTGAAAAGGCAGAGGCTGAGTAGGTCAAAACATGAAGGATATAAAATAATTAAGGCCTCAAATAGGGCGATGATAAACATATTTCCTTGACTCTAAATATAGGAAGTAGTAAGAACAGTCTAAAACTTCCATCCTAATAAATTCAGAGGCATCTCCTATGGGGCAGGCATTAAAGAAGAAGATTTCTAAAAATCATGACACAATAAACAAAAAAATCACTTAAGAATTGAGAAAATTGATTTTTATATATTAAATTGTAGAGGTTAAAGGAAAAGAATTTTAACAAGAGAACGTTGGAGGTTATGGAAATGGTGGCAGAGACCTCTGGGCATTTTTTAGTGTTTTCCAGGGTGTGGTTTCTTGAAACGGTTAATTGCACTATAAAATATCTGGCTCTTCATTTTCCTAACACAGGAAACCTCCAGTGCTGTTCTGTCTCTTGTCAGTCACGTTAGGGTGTTTTTCTGCTTCACAGATGTAAAAGGAAGTGAGGACAGGAATATAGAAAGGGGTGAAGAGCAATAAAAATTGAAATTGTTCGGGGGGGAATGGTAAGATTCAGAAGAGCAAAGGCAAGGTTAAAGGGAGGAAGGTGGGGAAGCAGGTTCATGAGCGGCCTGGGAGCGCCCGAGGGTGGGGGAGGCAGGGCAGAGCTTGCTGTTGGCATCGGAGAAATGCATGGATGTCCTTTCTCCGTTGCTGGTGGGAGTGGGGTCCTTCAGATATCTCGAGAAAAGGAGTTTCCTGAGACTCTCACAGGAGGGTGAGTGATTTTTATTTGTTCTCAGGTGTGACCGTCAGACAGGTGCCTCCCCTAAGTCACCGAGACCTTACTGGGCACGAGGCTACTCTGCAGCTTCCCGGCAAAGCTGCGCAAATGAATCCCTGTGATATTTGGCCTTCCCCCTCTCCTTTCCAGTTATTCATTACTAGGTTAGTTATGACGGTGTCACTATTAACATGTAACACATGCTCCGGGTTCTGCATTTCCAACCCAGGGAGCACCCGTAAGTGTAAAAGGACTGGGTATATATCCCTACATGAGATGTTGGTCTCAGGTGGCAAAAGGTCCCAGAGCAGCCACACCCCCAACCACTTGGGGCTGGAAAACAATTCTTCTTTTCCCAGTATCTGCAAAGCACTAATGTAAAAGTCAGAAACCCAGATAAATCTGCTCCAAAGTTACTAGAGCAATTCAAGAAAAGAGTATTTCAAGGGTGTAGGTGGTTGCACTCTATTGGGTTGGTGAGTAGGTTCAGCCATTCATTCAATCCACAGATCCCAACAGGGGATCCACTGAGGGCCTCTCGTAGGCACTGTGGGAAAAGGAGAGGGCGAGACAGATAAGGTCCCTGTTTTCATAAGGCCTCTGCTCTAGAGGGGCTATGGTTAATAATTGATATTTTAAAAAATCAAACAGTGAACATATTGTACGAGTCCAGGTATATGACATTCTGGAAAAAGCAAACCTATAGAGACAATAAAAAGATCAGTGGCTGCCAGAGGTTGGGTGGGATGGGGTGAATAGGTGAAGCAGAGTTTTAGGACAGTGAAACTATTCTGTATGATACTATAATGGTGAACACAAGGAAAGGCAAAAGTAGGTTTACTCACCTACTTTGTGAGTACACGAGTTTATCCTTGTATTATTTATTTATTTATTTATTGTATTATTTATTAAGTTATTTATTATTAACCTACTTTTGCCACCCCCATCCCCTGTATATGACATTATAGATTTGTTGTACATAGAATGTACAACACTCCGAGTTACCCTAATATAGAATATAGACTTCAGCTAATTCTATCAGTATTGGCTCAGCAATTATAACAAATGTACCACACTCATGTAAGATGTTAATAATAGGGGAAATTGTTTAGGGAGGTAAGGGAGAAGGGGTAAAGGGAACTCTGTGCTCTCTGCTGAATTTTTCTGTAAACCTAAAACAGCTCTTAAAAAATGAAGTGTATAGCCCGGCAGGGCGTGGCTCAGCGGTTGAGCATCAACCTAGGATCCAGGAGGTCACGGTTCGATTCCCGGTCAGGGCACATGCCCGAGTTGCGGGCTCGATCCCCAGTCAGGGGCATGCGGGAGGCAGCTGATCAGTGACTCTCTCATCATTGATGTTTCTGTCTCTCTCTCCCTCTCCCTTCCTCTCTCTAAAATCAATAAAGATATATATATATGTATTTTTTTTTTTTAATGAATTTTTTAAAAAACTCAGAGTGTTAAGTGCCATGAAGAGATAACAATAGTGAGTGGGGAGCACAGCAATCTGAGACATCTGAGACAGGAAAATGTGGGGAAAGGGCCCCGCAGGCAGAGCATAGGTGGGAACAGCTGAGGTGGGGATAAGCTTGGCCTCCCTGGATTCAAGAAGGAAGCTGAGTGCTTTAAGCGGAGCTTTAACGTGTGTGTGTTTGAAAGATCACGTTCTCTGCTGGTGCAGAGTGTTGGGGACAGGGCATGGGTGAAGTGTGGGAACAGGAGGATTCTGGAGGCTACTATATTAGCCTGATGAGAAAGATGATAGCGACTCAGAGTAGGGGAGGGGTGGAGATGGAGAGAAGTAAAGGACTGGGATTTATTTGTAGGTGGAACTCACAGGACTTGCTGTGTACTGATTCTGGGGGGGAAGGAAAGAAAAAAATTAAGGATGACTCCTGGGTTATTTGGCTGACTACCTGGGTGGCGATGCTCCCACCTCCTGGGAGAGGCACACATTGGAGGCAGGGAGTAGTGAGAGAAGCAATACTACTGAACTGTATTCCAATAGTTCTTGAATTAATGAAAGAAAGCAGTAATATGATATATTTCAAATGCTGTCTTTGATTTTAATACAAAAGGGTCGCTTAAAAAACTAACAGGGGAATGAACCATCAGTATATAGAAAGGAGTTAATATTGATAGAAAAATAAAAACTTCCTAATAGGATTAAGATGAAGTTAAAATCTTAGCCACTAACAAGTCAACAGTTCACATTTAGGGGCATGTTAAATGTGATTCTCTAAAATAAACTTAGCGTTGTCAGTGTTCCAATGTTTTTGATAATGATCTTGATTTAAAGTTAAGTTTCTCACTTAGATCTTGCAGTAATAGTTATACTATCACTTTTGTGATTACTAAATACATATATTCCAATTCTGTTTCTCATCATTTTGTTGATTCCATGGCAAAATGAAAGATATAACTCAGAATTTTTCCGAGGGCATTAATTATATTTATGAAACATCAAATACCATTATTTGCACCCAGCCTTCCTACATACCTTAGAAATGAAAAGCATGTGGTTTTTTTGTGAAATTATATAGGTAAATTGCTGTAATGGAGGATTCCGTATGCTGTGTAACAATAACATAAGGCTTGGCAAAACTTTTGAAATGCGGCATATTGTTTACTTTTCTTAAAATAAAATAAAAAGTGTATGTTGCCAGGCATAAAATTAGATACGCATGACATTTCAAATGTGTGACTTATTTAGCACCTCTCAAATGTGAATGTACGGTGGGTGGAGGGACAAGGAGACAAATACAATTTTCCAAGAAAAAAATGTGTGGGCAACTTCCAATCCATTCAGAATTAGTTCTTAAGCTTGAATAAATAATAGAAAGAATAGCATTTGTCATCTAATTGAGACCTTCAAATGTCCTCAGAGGTTTAGTAATAAGTACAGAGGTATTTATGAAATGTAGGTAGAGATATCTACAGGCCAGATTGCTCCTGGAAAGCACAGAAAAACACAGAAAAGCAGCTGTTTGGGTCAGTAAAAGCTCTGGCATATTAGACCCAGAGAAGAGCCATTCCTGCATCATACAAAGAGCTTCTCTAGTCATGACCTTGTCAGGTGAGGCAGGAAATCCTAGATCAGACCACCTGCTACTGGCTGAGCATCTCTCAGTAAATAAATGTCAAAGGTGGACATAAATTGCCACTCTTTTCTAACTTGTTATGTGTAATCCTTAGAGATTGAAGGAAATGGGATTAGACCCCTACCTGAAATTATTTGGTTCAGAACCATTTTTCAAAGTAAGTATATGTCTCAAATTAATTTTCAATTTTTTTCTGTATTAATAAAAGTCATTGCCCGGCCGGGCGTGGCTCAGCGGTTGAGCGTCGACCTAGGATCCAGGCGATCAGGGTTCGATTCCCGGTCAGGGCACATGCCCGGGTTGCGGGCTCGATCAATGACTCTCTCATCATTGATGTTTCTCTCTCTCTCTCTCCCTCTCCTTTCCTCTCTCTGAAATCAATAAAGATATATTTAAAAAAAAATAAAAAAATAAAAAAAATAGAAGTCATTTAGGTAAGAATATAATCCCCTTACTAAGAAGAAAAATACTATAACAGTAATAATTTGTTTCTCCATGTATTGCATACTTACTCATACTAAATTTACTGCCTGGTATTAAACATTTAATGTATTTTTATATCACTTTATTGAGGTATGATTAACACATAAAAAGCTATACATGTTTAATGTTTACAACTTGATAAGTTTGGAGGTAAGTATACACCCATGAAAACATCATCACAATCTATGCCATAAACATCTCTCTGACCTACAAAGTTTCCTCCCACTCTCTTTATTATTATTATTTTGTGCTGTAATAAGAGCACAACGTAAGATCTACCCTCTTAGCAAATCTTTATATAAAACAGTATTGTTAACGTCAGGTTTTATGCATAAACACTTAATGTATATTAGTTTCCTATTTTACTGATGAGGAAACCATGGTTCAGAGAAGATAAGTGATTTGGCAAAGAACAAACAATGTGAGGGTGTAAGTATGGGGGTGTCTGAGGAGAGGCATTGGGATTCAAGTCCAAGTCTATCTGCATTAAAGATTTAAACTCTTTACCATGATTCCATCGATAACGTTGTCAAACTGAGGTTTCTTTTAGTTCTGTCGCTCTGTCTTGTGGACATCTGTTTCTGGCCACAAAGGGTTCTAGTAATAGCACTAGAATGCCTGTAATCAGAGCCATTCGGCCCAGGTGGAACTGATAAATGTGTACTGCACCATACCTGCTGTGGACACACTCGAGTTTTGAACTTAGTATCTTGTACTGGGCACATCTGTTTCTTCCATGAGTTTCCAGTGGACTGAATTCAGTGCCTTCTTTGTATCCACTATATCTTGTTTCTGGAAAAATGTAGGGATTAATTCATGTTTGTTCAATTGAGTTAAATAAATGAATGAGCTGTTTCAGAACTAACTGTAAAATACTACAAAGAACAAATACATGCTATGGACTGTTGGTACCTGCTTATGAGATTTTTTAAATAAAAATGATAAGCTACAAAAGAGCTTTATAGGATTTTTTTTTTTTTTAGCTTCCTCTCATGTCAGTGTTCCTCTGGCTTTCTTTTTCTTGCTATTATTATTATTTTTCTCTTGCTATAGTTTAAATTTTATTCCTTTCTATTTTTCTTTTTTCGAATAATGAAAACATTCAATTGCATCCCAAGATTCAAACGACAAGCTCTAAAAGTAAAGTCAAAAATATTGACTTGCCACTGCTATGGTGAGCTGTTAGGTCAAATTTTCAAACGAAGTGCATTCACACAGAGACATATGCATAAGCTTTATTCTGGACCTCCAGCCGTGCAGAGGAAAATCCCTGACACACTTTCCCAGAGGTTTCGGCAAAGAGGCTGGGAGAAAGGATGTGGGATTTACAAGAACAGGAGAGAGGAGTGATCACAAGCATAAGTCAGGAAACCTGGATTCTAGGCCTTATTTCTAACTGTCCATAAATTATTAAACCACTTTGGGTTTACATGTAAAATGAGATCATACCAGGTGATTTTTAAGATCCCTTTTCCCAGATTTCTCAGCAGCGGTATTGTTGACATCTTGGACTGGATAGATAATTTGTTGTCGAGACAGGATCTGTCCTGTGCATTGTAGGGTATTTAGCAGCATTCCTACCATCTGCCCACTAGATGCCAACAGCACCCCCCACACACTCCAGGATGACAACCAAAAAACACCTCCAGATATTGCCAGATGCCCCTAGAAGAGCAAAGTTCCTGCTGGCTGAGAACCAATGCCTTTTAGCTTCCTTCCACGACAAATGCCTCATTGCAACATAGTAAAGCCCTCAGTTTTTTCCACAGTTTTTCCAGACAGCCTAATCTCTCTCTTGGGTATTTTTAAACAGTGTCTTATAAGCATTACACACTCTCCAAGTTCTGCTTTTCCCTAATTACAGATGTAGCAATCAGTTTGTACACATACTAGATAGTGACGGATTAAAGTTGACCTCTAACCAGAGAGGAAGTAAACATACAACTGTAAAACACGTGACAAAGGTTCCTCATCAAGAACATAAGCTTGTGAATGGTAAAGAAGGCTTGTTTCACCTGAGTGGAATCATAAAAGTGATCTGTCATGAACAATTGTGAAGGCCAGCATCTCCTTGGCTTTCTGTGAATGGTACAGAAGGACATTGGACTAGAGCTTGTTTCACATGAATCATAAAAGTGACCTGTCATGAACTGTTGTGAAGGACAACATTTCCTTGGCTTTCTCATTTTCATTTTTGAACTGTGCTTCTCCAAACCCCAAATGTAAACAAGCAAACGAATGTTCTGATATACAGGGTGTCCTCCCAAAATGTGTACACAATTGAACAGCTGATAGCTCAATTGATATTTCTTTTCAGATTTAGCCCACTGGAATTAAAAATGGTATTCAAAGTGTGTATATATTTTGGGGGGACAGCCTGTATATATTATATTTAAATGGCAAGAACTTAGAATATAGAATATGTGCATTATCTTCTATTTATATTTTTCTGTATATGAACAGATATATTTGTTTCTGTTCTCATTCAGGAAATAACTTGCTTGCAAATAAGCAAAAACACAAAAACAAAAAACTATCCCATCTTAAATTTTATTACCTCATCCTTCAGTAGCTATGTGTTTAACTTAAGACATATGTATCACCTTTCTCAGAAAACTGGAAAAAGATTATTTAAATAGAAATAAATAAGTAAATTTTAAGAGAAGAGAAAAAAGGACCTATAAAAAGGGAAGCCTGAGGACAGGAAAGACAAACTCTACCCACCTCACAATATGGTCCAGTGGAGGGTCTCAGCAAAGTCAGTCCTATTCTTTTAAAAGTTTGAAAGTGAAGATCCTATCACTTCTGAATTATATTAGCCAATCTAGAAAGAGCTCTCACAATGGAGGAAAGTGGTACTTTTTTTTTCCTACATGCTTTAAAAATTAAAAGGGAGAAAGAGTAAGAAAAAATATTCTGGCTGTCCAAATTATTCTTTGATAGATGCCCTAAATTTAATTATTTCAAGTATTTACTAGATACTCAAGTTAACATATGACTAATGCAGATATTTGCAGTATAAAAAAATTATGGTTTATATCATAACTATTCTTTTGTGATGTTTTGCAAGACTTTCTTCTTACAGCTTGTGTTGGATGCAGATCTGTTTCCGTAAATGTCGTAAGCCCTTATTTCATTGTTATTCCTTATAAGCCTTCCATTTCAGCCATTTTAATTATGAGCTTACTGACATCTGGCAATTTTATAAAATTAGCCAAATTTGCTTTTAATAATATTTGGGGAATAAATTTATGTGCATATATATTTAATATGTTTGTGCACCATATTTAGAAGTACTAAATATATTCTTTGGAGAAAAGTCTCAGTACCCTAAAACTGGTAACCATCTTAGTAGTCTTTGCTTACTCGCATCATCATTAAACCTTTACTCTGGTTTTCTTCTAGGTTGGGGTGGAAGAGATCATACTTTGCTGTTGAGTGTGAAAAAATGTGACAGGAGCCCTTTATATCTCCTTCTGTAGATTCTTTACAAATTAAAAGAAAAGTTTCAGCTGTCTCTGAGACAAGATAAAGAGAAACAGCAGGAGATCCACCTGTCACCCCTCGCGTTACAGCCGGCACAGTCTGAGGCTAAGCCAGTCAACAGCATGGTCCAGCCTGAGCAGGCGCCCAAGGTGCTGAGTGTGGTCGTGGACCCTCAAGGTCGATACGCTCCTGAGATCAAAGCTTCCACCTCTGTCTGCCCTTCTCCTTTCAAAATGAAACCCATAGGACTTCAAGAGAGGTAAGAGCTTTTTCTGTGTCCCCCACCCGTTGATTTTTTTAAAGTATTCACCAACTAAAAAGGATAGAACTAGAGATGACTGGCATATAGGTAGAATCACTCACCGCCAAATGGACACCAGAAGGAAATAGTCTTTCTCGTCTCCCAAAGAATCTAGTTGTGTTACACAAACTATTTTAGTCACATCTGATTTTGTTAAACTGGTATAGACCCAAGCCAAGGTCATCTTCAACTACAGGACAGCTTCTATAATCATGAATTGAGTGCTTTCTGAGGGCCACTGACCTATCCTGTTTGTCATCAAAACTCTGGTAGATAGAAGGACTGCCAATGAACTGTGGGTGTTTCCTGCTGAAGTACATCTTGTTTGGAATAAGGCAGAAGGAGTTTATGCCACAAATTAACTTTTTATAAAGATTTCTCTCTGCTGCCTTTAAGCAGAACAGACACTATCTCAAGATTCATACATTATTTTTGTTACCCTACCTGCCTTGGTGATGTTCTTAAACTGATACATTCCCATTGAAAGCACATCCAGTGTATGAAAACTAGGATATGCAAAATATATAAGTGAGGAGCTAATTCTTTGTTTCCTCAAAATATTAAGTAATGCTTTCCCATGCCACTTCTTAAAATAGGAAGATTTATGATTATATTAAAATATGATTTATATTACATTCAACATTGCACATCAGAGTAGTGGAGGAACTACAGAGTTTTCAAGATACACTCCCAGGTTCATCCTCTTATTTTCCTGTATTTCCATTTTCTATCACTCTCCCATTTTGTTGCCTTAAGTTTCTAGATCACATATATAAACTTGATTGTATTTTCCATTGCACACACACACACACACACACACCACTTCCCTTCAGAAAATATAGTTTGTGGCTTTAAGAACAGCAGAAGACTGAGTTGGCCATTCACATTTCTTTGAAAGAATTGTCAAAGAGCAAGGAATGAATTGAAAAGACAGGGCTTGGCTGCCTTGAGCTCCAAAGTCCTTAAAGGGAAAACACTTTGACTTCACAACAGAAAGAAAATGAAGAGCAATCAAACCATTCTTTCTACTTCCTCCCCAGCAAATATTTGATGGTTTCCTGATGGATCCCAGTCCCATTCCCTTGCCCGAATACCACTAAATTGCCCTCTGGGCAGCAGTATGGAAAGGTGGACAGGCTGGAACTTTTTCCTGAAGCTAACCAGGAGTCAGGAGAACTGGAATTGAGACCCCGCTCTACCATTTCTGGATTGAGTGGCCTCATGAGCCATTCATCTATCTGGGCCTCGCTTTCTTCTTCTGTAATATGAAGGGCTTAAACATGACTTCACTTCCTTCAGGTTCTTCTACTCATGTTATGTAAATGAGTTTTCACACTTAAGTTTTCTTCAAAGAGAAACCTTGAAGCAGGCATCTGAGCATTGGTGGTGTGACACCCAAAGGTAAGGTGGCAGAAAAGATCTGTTCAGATGCAACCTATAAGGAGAGGAGGTCTTTCTAGGGATGATTTAAAGATGATAATAAAACTGACTAAGAGTCAGGCTAATTTTTATCATCATGTACCACCAATTCTAAGCTAGGTCAGTAATTAAATCTTCTGTGGAGTACCTATTCCCAGCATTCTGCCCTTTGTGGGCCACTGCCCGGCATGTTTGAATTTCAAGGAGCATAAGGTTAAATATCCATTTATCCATTTAAATGAAGTGAATGTTTGATCAAGGAGAGAACAGGCACTGTGTCTTACTCATTTTTGTGGTCCATGTGGGGGACTCTAGCAGAGCAAGTGTTTAACCAGTAATTTAATGGATTCCCAGCCCCTGCGTCTACAAACTCCCCTGCAACACCACCTATCGACTCCCACTTCCTTCCCACCTCAAACAGAAGAAAGCTCTTCTGCCCACAGAAGCTCCAGGTCATTCCCTCCTGATCATCATAACGGATTTCACCACCTTCCCCCTCCACTTTCAACTCTGCCATCTTTGCTAACTATCCCCCAGCACATAAAAGGGTTCTCTTTTGTATCAAAGAAGCTCCCTTAACCCAAACCCTCCTCTGGTTCTTGTCTTTCCCTCCTTTCCCAGATGTGTCTTAACTGGACAGAGTGTATTTGTTGCTTTACTGGTCTTCAAACTTCCATCCTCACTATTTCTCTTGCATATGCTTTCCGATGGACTAACCACAAAGCGCGTTTCATTTTCACATCTAGTTCCAATGCCTACTTCTGTTTTAAACTCTCTCTTCCTTACGCCTCCAAGACATTATTTTTTTGGTACTTGGTGGCTATCTTTAAGGCTCCCACACAAACCCCTTTCTCCTCTTAACTTCAGAGTTAGCTTCATCAAAGAGGTAGATTGAGCTGGAGATATTCTTTAGGAATCATTCATGTCAAAGATAGTAAGAGAAGAAGTGGTTGTGGTTGGCTTACCCAGTGGGGAGAGAAGAGGTGTAAAGGCGAGGCATGGAGGGAGGAATAGGAAAGGACTATGCAGAGGGAAATTGAAGCATCACTTTCTCCTGGAAGCCATTCCAAGCTTCCTCTACCTCGTTCCCCTTCTTTCTCTAGCCCACCTTACACTGATTCAGCTCTTTCCTCTGCCCTAGTCCCATAACCCTGTGTGCATACAGTATTTAAGACTTCTCAGGTGTGGGTAATGTTTTCATTTAGTAATGTCTTACTTCTTGCATTCTAAGCTTCTTGAGGACACATACGTGATTTAATTGTTTCTTAGTCTCTTACATATGGAACATAATTCCTGAAAAGCAAGAGCTCCTGGAAATAAATGTTTGGATGGATGGATGGATGGATGGATGGATGGATGGATGGATGGATGGATGGATGGATGGATATTATAATGAACAATCCTCAGGTCACCTTCCAGTAGTGGTAGGGAAACACTTTGCTTATTCCATCATCCTTTCCTCAGCTAGTCTTACCCCATTTTCTACCATAATTTCCTGCCAAGATGGTGTAGTGACACATTTTAAGAATGACAAAATATGCCCAGCCAGGTGTGGCTCAGCAGTTAAGTGTTGACCTAGGATCTAAGCATTCGGGGTTCGATTCCTGGTCAGGGCACTTGCCTGGGTTGTGGGTTCGATCCCCAGTCGGGGTGTGCAGGAGGCATCCGATCAATACTCTCTCATCATTTATGTTTCTCTCTCTCTCCCTCTCTTTTCCTCTCTCTGTAATTAATAGAAGATATATTAAAAAAAAAAAAAAAAAAAAATATGAAGGATGTGTAGTGTTCCATGGAGTCAGAAAACTTTTATGAGAGTTTTAAGCCTTAAAGCTAAATTTATGCTTATGTACCTTAAAAAATAGTTTTTTGTGTTTTACAATCCCTCACCTGCTGATCCTGGAGTGGAATATTAATTCTCTGTTCATTGCATGAAAGTCTGGCTTCATTAAAATCACCATGAGACCGTAAAGGCTACATTTTGAGTCACTTGTCTCAAAGTCTTTTGGGTCATGCCAAATAAATATCTCATCCCTGATGGGGGAGAATCTATTTCTCTAACATTATTAACAATAAAGCAAAATTTTAAATAAAAAAATAGTTAAAAAATTTTAGCTAGTACCAAGTATATACCCTGAAAATGATGAAGATTAAAGAATCATAAAGTGAGAGACATAGCAGTTTCCTCTTTTTTTCTCCCTAATTCCAACTTGTCACCAAATCACACTGATTCTTGCTCTTCGGATTTTCTCATTACTGATTCTCTCTTTTTGTAACCACCACCCTGGACCAACATCTCATTATTTCATATTTGAATTGTGGTGTCTTATGATCATAAAAGTGATACCAGTGCTTTATATGTGCTTTATATTTCGCATACATTATTTTATTTCACCTCATCTGCCTGCCCTAAATCTCTTCTCTCCCTCAGTTCATACCTTGCACTCTTCTGATTTATCTTTCTATAACAATACTTGCATTGTTACTCTGCTGTGTAAAAATCCTCATAGCCCCCCTTTGCCTACAGAAGTCCCCTACGGCCTGGCCCTGATCATACCCTCCAGACCTGCTGGCCACTGTGCCCCGAAAGTAAACCTTCCATTCCTTCTGCTCCCTCCGCCCAGCGTGCTGGGTTCCTGTCCACATGTGCATCTTTGTTCTCCTGGCCCCTCTTAATTCCAACTTCTCTCTCTAGTCTCTAAATCTCAACATGAAATTTACCTTTGGCCATCAGCACGACACCTGTCAGTGCCCACAGTGATTTTAACACCTCTGAATCCTCACATGTTCCACTCTTCGAACAGTGATTTTAGTTAAAGAATATTTAGAAAGAAACTGAAACTGGGTTTTGAGTTGTGTGACCTGTCCCTTCACCAGCTTGTGAGACTCTTAAGGTCAGGGATAGTCTCAAGATATTCTTGTGCCTCCCATGATTCCTGTAATCTTGGTACACAGCAAATGCTTGAAAGTGTTACATTGTTAATTTATTCATTCATTCACCGGATCATGTTCCTTTACATCTTGGCATCTCATCTATTTCTCAAGCAACTTCCACAAGAACAAAGAGCCCAATGATAAACCACAGAGCTGAGTCTCTGGGCTAATATGACTTCTGATATTAGGTTAAGTCCTTAGTCTTCCCAAACTACAAAATAAGTATGGTAATATCTGTTTTACCTTTTTTTTAAAAAGCATACCATGAAATCAACAATTAATATAAATGGCCTGGTGCCTTTGAGAAAGAAAGAAAAATCGAAAGTTCTTTTTGGAGTTTTTTCCTGGTCCCATCCCTAGGTCAGTTCTACTGGTGAGCTCAGGAAAACTGAAACTTTTTTTTTAATTGAATCGATACAGTTGAACCTGCCATTTGAAATCATAAATATTTTTTAAACTGTTAAATGCTTATATTTTTCTCACCCTATTTATAAATATGTATCTGTAAATTGGCCATCTAATGTTATTTAGCAACTCTCAGTATCGAATTAAACCTATCTTCATCTAAGGAATGAATTCATTTCCTGTGGTGAGTCCCTGAGTTGGGGAGATAAGTGCAGATGCCTGTGTATAATCACCTGTAATGAGGAGAATGCCTCCTGCCTGGCACAGCATGAGGCCATAGCTCCTGGCCCCTCTTCTTTGTTCCACCCTGTCCTCCTCAAATTCCCTGCTTGTCACCCCCAAGGAAATGATACAAGCCAGGTTCCAAATGCCCAGTAAGCAGAGATCACAGTGAGACCCCTGAATGATACATTTCAGAGAACTTCTAAACAGGAGTTTCTGCCGATTTTCCCTTTAGGCTACTGTATGATTAATAGCCGATTTTATGGAAAGGAAATCAGCAGGCAAACGAGTTGATTCACATTAAATCCTGATTTTTTCTCATTCAATTTTCCTTTCAGAAGTAAAAAGCGAACAGGGACAAGATAACTAACTGTCCAGATAGGAAGGGTGGACTTGTGTAGCACCGAACTCTCACTCCTGGCTTATGTTTTCCTCGGTGATCAGTCAGTGCACCAGAAGGAATGTGGCATTAATGGACTGGTTTTCTTTCTACCACAATAAGGCCTCCTCAGGCCCCAGGGGTCACTGAGACCTAAGAAATAAACGTTCTCTAACTTCTTAAGCTATTTATCTTGGTATCTGTTCACAAATCCCGTGCAAAGGATGATATAGCACCCAGCTATGCGATTTTAAAGGTTTCTTTAGGGGTTGCAACCTGGCTGAGCCTGGGAGATGCCGCTCAGAGCTAGAGAGATGTCTGCAGTGATGGGAGTAATGAAAACTCAGTGGCCAAGAAAATGCTGAGTGTTCTACACCTAAACACTAGGCCTTGTTTATGATCACTTCCTCTGGGCCAGGGCGCATGTCCTGGCTTCTGCCCCTGCTTTCCCCAGCAGAGAAACATTTCAATGCTCAGAAATTGGAACTTAAAGGATACTTCACTGCTCCTCAATTGATCTCCCTTTAGGAGATTTCTTTTAAGGAAAGGAGAGAATATAGAATGGATACAACCGAATAGCTAGGTGCAAAGTATACAAAAGTACTCTGGAAATGAAAATCTGTATTCATGAAATAGGCCCATCAATGAAAATGGATCCAACTCCCTCAGTTTCTTGAGACCCAGACTCTTCTCTCTTGGGCCTTAGGAGAGGTTCCTGAGAGCATAGCCTGACAAGGATTCTTGTCCGCGTGAGTTATTGAGCGGATGCTCTCAGGAGAGCCCAAAGGAAAGTAGGGGATGCAGATAAAGGAGAAGCCAAGCAAAGAGGTAGTTTCAGCTGACATCTGGCCCAAGCCTGCTCTCACAGGGAGAGCCAGAGCAGGAGTGGCACCTCATGAACAAGTGCTCCACCTTAGGGCACATGGACTGAGCCTCTGGGCCCTTATGTCAGTCAACCACTGACTTCAGGCCATCCTGGGGATGGTGGAGGCATAACTTCCGAGGCATCTCCCGTCAAGGCCACTCCCAGCAGCTGAGGGCAGTTCCCGAGAAGTGGCAGGTGTGTGCCATTCACAGCCAATACTCGCAGCCTCGGGGGAGAGGAGATATAGGCACAGCCTGGTAAAGGTGACCTGGGTGGGGCACCAGCAGCATCACTACACTTGCCAAAGGTTACAACGCTAGTTGCAGCAGAGCTAAGTTTATACTCCAGGTTTCCTCGATCATTTTTTTCAATAACAGTTTGCCTTTAATATTAATCTGTATTAGTTTCAGGTGCACAGCACAGTGGTTAGGCAAGCGTGTACTTTACAAAGTGTTCCCCTGATATTTCAAGTATCCACCTGGCCCCATACATAGTTATCACAGTGTTACTGACTGTATTCCCTATGCGGTACTGTGTATTCCTGTGACTGTTCTGTAACTACCAATCTGTGCTTCTTAGTCCCTTCACCTTTCCCCTGATCTTTCCAGGCTGTCATACTCCGCCACACAGCCTCCTTCAGATAAACACCATTTGTTCTAGTGGAACCTGTGACCCAGTACCACCGAACAATCTGTCCTCCATGACTCATTTTCTCTGCTTGACCATATGGGGATCATATAGATAACAAACAGCCATTTACAAGTCAACTCTAACTTAACATCAATAAAAATAACAACTCAGTAAGATTGTCCCTTTCCATGTGTCGACCCTTCTCATTTAACCCTCACAAGGGACTTATCATTAGCATCCCCTCCTTATAGTAAGGAAAGTAATGCTCAGAGTTTAAGTCACTGCCTGAGTAACCTAAGTAATAAGTTACGGCGGGGGGGGGGGGGTGAGAGTGACAAATAGAATTTGAACCCAAGCAGCCTGGTTCCAGAGGCTGTGCTCTCTGGGGGTGAGGGGAGCACATATATTTCATATTCTTTGGGAAATAAGTAAAAACTAGATTACAAACCAATGTCTTTAATAAGTAGGTATATCATAGCGTGTCACACTGTTATTTGTCTTAGCACATGTCATGCTTGTCTTTCAGGATGCTTTTCAGATTCTAAGTCAATTAAAATTCAATTTCGTGCAGTAGATTCAAAACGCTCAAGGTGGATAACCATTTCATTGCCAGTCCAGAAGCTCAGCGTCAGTCTCAGGTTTTCTCCCATCGGTGTGTCCCCATTCTGGAGGTCCAGGGGTGGCCCAATGGAGAGGGCCAGGATGATGGCAGACATGACTATAGAAAGGAAGCCAAAGCGAGAGGGAGGCATGAGGCGGTAATCCAGAAAAGTCAAGCCAAAAACTGTTCTCCGGGGATCTGGCAGGGAGGGCCCTCTGTTATTCAGACTGTGTGCGCAGTGACTGAGCTCGGCTGGCTGTGTGCGGCGGGCAGTGGACGCGGGGGGCGCAGGCTCCTGCAGTGGGAAGAGAGGGCCCAACCACAGAAGCCGACGCACTGACCACGGACCTACCGTATGCCTCCCACGGCGCTAATGTCACCTCATTCGCCCTTCACAGCACCCCGAGAGGCAGTGCCGTTTCTATGCCCTTCTTGCAGGTGAGCTGACGGAGACAGATTGAGTAACGTGTTCGGCATCACAAAGGAATAAAGATAGAGTTGGAGATTCAAATCTGGACAGTGTGGCTACGAAATCTGCACATAACCACTCTGTTCTACTTCCTCCTCGATGACACAGATGATAAAACTTTTAAGCTTCTCTTACTTTTTTGATCATCTCCTTACAAAAGACTTTCGTGGGGACGCCTGGCGTTGGGGAGGTATTGGAAACATGCACAAGCCCTTCACTAACGGCGGTCGCCACGCCGTTTCTCTCTTTATTGGTGGGATAGACACAATCGCCCTCTTATGTAGGCGGGTTGGAGTTCTGGAGGCTTAGGAAAACACTTTAAAGGGTTCTTTATTAAAAACAACGGCACTGGGATTAAGAAAATGGAGGCAAACATTTTGAAATCTGCCTCAAGATTAATGACAAGATGTGAGAGAAAAGGTAATAGAATGAAAGAAATGACAGCGGACACAACCCAAAGAGGGCAGAACAGATGCCAAAATATATTTTTAAGGAATTGAGAGCAGTAAGGTTCTTCCTAAAAAGGTAAAAATAGTCCCTCACTTGTTGCCAAGCACTGCCCTGGCTTCTCTTCAAGCTGAAGTGCTTGAGCCCCTGTGGCTGATGAAGCCCCTGAAGTGTAGCTATGAAAGTGGCTCTAACGGTAACCTCCCCACCTTTCTTCTTCTCCACTCGTGGCCCCTGGCAGAATATAGGAGTGAGGCCCATTGGTCCTCTTTCTGCTGTATCTCCCACCGGACCACCCATCACACAGGCTGCTGCACCCTGAGATTCATGCAGAAAGGACTTCTCAGCACACCCATCCTTCAGTGCTCGCTGCCTTGAGCCTGATCCCGGACTCTGGCTTCCTGCTTTCCTAGGTGGTTTCCATTTCCACTCCCACTGAGGGACAGAACCCAGTGACCCTCTTGAACTCTTACAGCCAGCCTGTAGGGTGTGACCTGCTTTTAGAGACAGTCATGCTGGCCTTCCCCAGCTGCGCAGCATTGGCGTTTCCATAACGTTCTCCTTGTCCTGACCCTAAACCAGAGGCGGCTGGGGTATAATTTTAGAGGTTCGTGTTTGCAGATTCCTCTGCCCATGATCACATTAGAGCTTCTCCGTGAAGAGTACTAACTGCTGTGTTTTCTAGAATGAGATTTTAAGTCTTAGCAAGGGACCACGTTCTCGATCTTGAGGTACAAGTTGACAGAATTAGGTGAAATGGCCTTTTTTTGTCAAAGCATTTTATTCAGGGCAGGTGCAGACAATTCCCAGAGTACCTCTGCTTCTTTTCCGAGAGAGAGCAGCTCGGAATCTTAGCTGCTGTGTCAGGAGACTTCACCTCGCAGGCAGAGACGGCTGTCTTTGTAGCTATTTGAAATGTGTCATAAGATTACAGCTCAGGGACCCATTATGATTCTTTGGACTTCTTGAACGTGGTTCTCCTATGACATGAGGCATCACCCTGTTCTCATCAGATTTCCCCAGCTATGGATATATGACCTCTATAGCAAAACGGAAAAATCAGCAATCACCCAGGGCGGGTGACGCTGGCAAAACTGTTATTTTTTCAACTGATGGGTTTGTTTATTGGTGGTGGTTTTTTGTTGTGGGTTTTGTTTTGTTTTTTTACCTGTAAGTCTGTCATCAGTGTTAAAGTATCATTTCCATTTAGCAATGATAAATGATTATCTGGGTGTGATAGAGCAAGGGGTCCCAAAGCTCTGTTCTCAGATAGGATCGGCGCCAGCCTAGATGAAGCCTGATTGTATGTAGTATGTGGAAATAGTGTCCTCTAGTGGACGACTGCATGTTGAAGCAATTATTAGCTAGTCTCCTCCAGGGAACAGGAAAGAGGAAGCAGGATCTTGTTTTTGTAAAAGAACAAAAAAATCTATCATGACCTCAGTGTCCTCTCAGACAGGTGAGGTATAATCTCTTTTGGCAGATACTTTAGAAAAGGTCTTGGGGTAGTGATGAAAGAGCTGTAACTTAAGAAATAACAAATAGGTGTGAGCACTTTCAAATATGATGTGCTTCCTTAGCAATGCTTAGCATCCAGTCGTTTTCGTTTCTCATTTCATCCACAAGTAATTTTAAGGACCATGAGTCAAATGAGATGATTATTGCCTAATATGTCTCATAACATATAAATCCTCTTACATAAGAGCCTATTATTTTTCTAAATCAGAGATTTAAATACGAGCCTCAATAATTCTTCCCTTTCCAGGCCCCCTCATGCTGCCTGACTGATATTTTTATTTCTTTTCCCAACATAGTGGTGACTAGTGCACAATACCTGACGCATGCTATATGTTTCCTTAATATTTGTTAGATCTCATATGGAAAAAGGAACAAGTCC
Organism: Miniopterus natalensis; assembly: GCF_054644295.1. NCBI lineage: Eukaryota > Metazoa > Chordata > Mammalia > Chiroptera > Miniopteridae > Miniopterus > Miniopterus natalensis. The sequence continues at coordinate 127,059,603 of NC_142082.1, forward strand.
TTCAAATTAGGTTAATATGGAAAGAAATACTTAAAAAAAAAAAGACCTCCATCATCTCCCCACTGCCCTGCGGGCAGGGGCCTGGCTGCGTTGGCCAGCAGGAGGGGGCGTGAGCCCCTCTCGCATCGCAAGCCCTGCTTCCCAAGCCGCACCGCAGGGCGCTGGGGGCGCTGACCGAGACCCTCATCCCCTGCTGCCTGTGTGAGCCCCTGAATGATTGGTTTTAGTCTTGTTATGCTTCATTTCCTGCTGAATTTTGGCTCCAAAGTTAGTATTTTGTTACTAAATTCCTATTCAGAATATTCTTCTGATAGAATCCTTAGTCTACCTAAGGAGTCTGAGAAATTTTAAGCCCACTTAGTTTTTTAAATTTTTTAAAAATTTTTATTGAATTTATTGGAGTGACACTGGTTAATAAAATTATACAGGCTTCAGGTGCACAATTCTACAACACATCATCTGTCCACTGCATTATGTGTTCCCCGCCCCACATCAAGTCTTCATCCATCACCATTTATGCCTCCTGTACACTCCTCCACCTCCTGTCACATCAGCCTGCCCCCCAGCAATCACCTCAGTGCTGTCTGTGTCCATGAGTTATTTCTCTTTTCTTTTTTCGTTTTGCTCAATTCTTCTATCTACTCGCAGCCCCCTCCCCTGAGAGCTGTAAGCCTGCTTTCTGTCTTCAAGTCTGTCTTTATTTTGCATTTTAGTTTATTTTGTTTATTAGAAGATTCCACATATGAGTGAGATTATATGGTACTTGCCTTTCTCTCACTGGCGTATTTCACGTAGCATAATGCTCTCCAGGTCCACCCATGCTGTCCCAAAGGGTAACATTTCCTTCCTTTTTACGGCTAAGTAGTATTCTATTGTGTAAATGTACCACAGGTTTTTTTATACACTCATCAACCGATGGGCACTTGGGCTGCTTCCAAATCTTTGCTCTTGTAAATAATACTACAATTACCATAGGGATACATATATTGAATCAATGATGTGAGTAAAAACAATTAAGTGGTAAAGGACCTATGATTGTGAATACATTAAAAGTAGGGCAAAAACCCAGGGTAGTCCTTAACCATGGATTCTTAGCCATGTGAGTCTCTGATGGACACTCCACACTGAGCAAAAATCTTGCTTTTTTTCATTCAACAATTTGTCTCTTTGCCCAAGGCAGCTTTTCCAAATCTGGATTGCTCTCCTTGAATTTCCTTTCCCAGTCCCATCCATAGAACACACCCTGGCCATAGAACCAACAAAGGGATAAACCTGTAGGAATAAACTGCTTCTTCACTACCCCTCCCTCCCTTCCCTGACCTCATAGATTCTCTCTCTCTCTCTCTCTCTCTCTCTCTCTCACACACACACACACACACACACACACTCACACATACGCACACACACGTAGACTCGCCCTGGAGCTCACCGGTCCTTGCTTCCTTACTTCCCAGTTCCACACGTAGTAGGGGCTCTTTGCCTGTTAGCTCCGTGATACAGAGTCAGCCTCACCCATCAGCCTTAGCCTGTCGTCGATTTCAACTCTGAAACTTCCACTTAGTTCTAGAAAGCCCCGGGCCAGGGAAACCTTCTCGTTTGCCATTTCATTCCTGGATACTGAATTTCTCCAACCTTTTCATGTGACCAAGGAGTTATTTTAGTCTGTGGTCTGCTCCTGTTCGAGTGTAAGTCTTGTAAAAACAAAGAGATTCTGTCCTGTACCTGTTATTACAGAACAAATGTGTATCAAGACGAGGAAAGCCACGCGGAAGAATGATTCCATATTTGTAAAATAGTGGTTTAGGAATCTAGACAGAGGTCCCAGGTGACGGGATCACAAATTTCTGTGTGGGAGGCAAGATTCCTTCATCCTGGAACATTCCGTGGAGGCGTGCATGGGGTCACCATCCTTACCCTAGTCTTCACTTTCCTACTGCGCCTTTTAAAAACTTAACGTTTTAAACATTTATTATGGAAGTTCTGCAGAGGAAAGATTCTTCCATCCAACTTCTCGATCCAGATGACCTTTATAATCTTGGTTGCAGTAACAATGGCTTGATTTGCGGTCACTGTTTTGTGGAAGACAGTTCACCTCACTTTCTAAACCAGCCTCTCAAGTATATCCCAACTTCCAAGTTGCTTCATTTTCCACTCCATCCACATAATTCGTGGAGTGTTAAATGTACTGGGAGCAAGTATTAATAGAAAAAGCAAATTAGTAGAAACAATTCCTGTTCTGGCCATAAGCTGTATAAGGGAAGGGCTCAGGGGCTGGAGCAGGCCAGAGTAAAGCGGATGCATTTCCAGTTGAACGGGTGAAAACCCAAGAACGCCGCGGCAGAACATGGCCTATACTAGGCATGGGGGGGGGTCTCGTGTGTTTTGTTATTTGGGCAGATTGAATCCAAGAGCTTGGTTGGTAGAGATGTTGGAAACGTGTGCACAGAGATATTATTAGAGTAATGAGCTACCCTATTAAATGTAAAATCCTTGAGAGCAAGGAAGCACATGCTCAGCAAAAGAAGTAGTGACTCAGAGATTTCTGATTTCTAATCTAAGTGTGTCCTACCACATATGACCTGGAGGGGGTGCATGGAAACTACCGTATGCCCGAAAAGGGACAACCCAGGCTCTGCGACAGAAAGCCCCAAGTTCGCATTATAGCCTCTACAGGGACAACAGTGATCCCGTCCCTCATTCCCACTCACTGGTGGCGGTGGTCGTGGTAGGCAGGTGAAGTCTCAAAGTAGGTGGTGACATATTAGAACTAGGAACTTCTTGAAAAAGTCAAAAACACAGCATTTTAAAGTCGAGAGGAACCTCTGAGCAGTGGTTCCGCAACCTAATTTCACACTATGCTCCTCTAGGGAAACTTTGTAACGTTTCTAGATATTCTGCTAAACAGAAACTTTCTAGATAGAAACTTTTTTATCTAGATAGAATTTCTAGACAGAAAATGTTCTAGCGTCAAACCCAAAATTTTAGCCTCAATAGCTCTGGGCAGAGTTGAGGAGATAGATATAGCTATAGACCTAGACATATGAGAGCTACATATCGAAATATACACATACACATGTACTTTAAAACATATACATTTAAATGCACCTATTTAAATACATGTATCTAAATGCCTGTGTATATTCAAATATACTTAAATTACTATGTATTTCTATTTCTAAATTTGAATTACTTCTGTTTACGAAGCACAGTCTTAGTGGTCTTGGCTCTAGTCCCAGGGATGCTCCTGGAACTGTGCAGCTGCTGGCAGAGCCTCTGATGAAAGCAGTGGTCCCCTTTTTTGGAAGCAGAGCTCTGAAACCGAAACAAGTCATTGATGGCAAAGCTGGAAACTTTTCAAATGATTGTCTAAAACCAATTTCACTTTTGGCCTCACACTACACCAACAGCTCTTACCTTCTCACGGAACGCTGGGTTCCTGGAACTACATTTATTACTAAAATTATTAGGATCACAAGACGTGTTAGAAGATGCCTTCCTTTTATTTAATGTTTTACTAATGCAGAAACTGAGATAAAGTTAACTGACTCACAAAGAACTGTAAATCTCATGGGAACTGCCTGTCAGAACTGGGTTATTCAGCCATAAAATCATAGCTGGCTTCGTGGCTAGCTACAGGTTATACCACATGTTGATCTAAACTAGTGGTTTTCAGCTACACCCCACAGGGCCTTGGGGGAGAGATGGTGGGCCCTGGGTTCTTCTCAGACTCCTGAATGAGCCCAGCTCTGCATACACTTGTTCTGCTTATTGGCCTTGCAAGAAAGGGTTTCTTTTCTTTCTTACCCAAGAGCCGCAGTTTTGAAAAGAGTTTGAAGACCGTCCATGTGATTGTTTCCTCAGACAGGCTGTGCAGGATAAACCTCCCCAGATGGAATCAGAGACCTGAGGGGAATACAGGTCTCGCTATGTTCTGGTCCACAAGTCTTTCTCCGGCTGTGACTGTTCTGTGCAGGTCATGTCCATCGCCCTGTTTGGAAGCATTTTTGTAAGACTCTTTTAGTCTGATTCCTCTGTACTGGTGCAGTAAAGTGGCCAGAACATATTCTCCTGCCTATTGTTGCCCTCAGTGTACCTGAGACACCTTTAGTGTGTCCCAGGGCTGTTTATAATGAATATAAATCCAAAAATAATTCCTAGAAAAGCTGTTGCTTACTCTAGGATACATTTCTCATTGGCCATTTAGAAAACTTGACCACAGTACAAGTGTGATAACTTCTCTTAGAAACTCGCTTATAAATTTTTATTTTAAAATTCTTTACAGATTTACTGATATGTATCGTTTATGTCTAGATGTTAATTGTTCTAGTTTTTTATCCTTGTAACCCATTCTTTTTTTAATTTTTAATTTTTAAAAATTGATTTGAGAGAGAGAAACATCAATTTGTTGTTCCAGTTATTTATGCATTCATCAGTTGATTCTTATATGTGCCCTGACAGGGGATCAAACCCACAACCTTGGTGTATCAGGACCACGCTCTAACCAACTGAGCTACCTGGCAGGGCCCTTATAACCCATTCTAAAAGTTCTCTTTTGCCTTACAGTTATAACTAACATCTTTCAAAATTAAATGTAATACAGCTTTTTAATGACCCCAGAGAAAGCAGTAGTTGTTCAGCGAAAACCCCTGGCTAGGAGGACCTTTGAATCTGAGTGTTTTCATTTTCTGAGAGGCAAAATCAAAATGAGGATCCAGAACTTAGTTACATCCAGTTAGGATCTTTCCATGACAACATGGGGTCCTTCAAAGTTTAAGAAACCATTTCAAGATTTTGTCTTCCACTATCCTGTAGTCTGAGAGTCATATATGATCAAATCTACATCAATTAATATGTGCCATTTTTAATACTTGGTAGGAACATATATATTCTTTCTACTAAAAGCTCATTATACTCTCCTTTATTTCTTCCCCAACCAGTTCCCTGTATATTTCAAAATCTCGAAAAGAATAGAAAGTGGGTAATGGAAATGAGTAGGAAGGAACCCTATTTGTATAATGCAGACTATCCCACGGTGATAATAATAACAGTTAACACTTATCAAATACTACATTCCAGGCATTATTCCAAATGCTTTACATGTGTAACTCAGAACATTCCAAACAACCCTACTGTTATTACCCCAGTTTTGCAGAAGAGAAAACCATGGCCTCCAGAGGTTGGGTCACTTGGTCAAGGTCATCTAGCTGGCTGTGGGAGCCGTGGAAGGAATATAGGCAGTCTGGCTACAGACCCCAAGCTCTCGATCACTCACTAAACATACATTTCTAGGACCTTAAATTTCTACCCAAATTTGAAGCGGATTTTTGCCTTCAAATGTCCTGTTTGTGGTAAGCACATGATAGATATTTGTTGCATTGAATTGGCTTTCTGATGAAATTTTCTCGAATTAAGTTGACTAAAATATAGGCAAAAAGATTAAGCAGCCTTTTTTTAAAAAAGAGGAAGGAGCGTTGTTTCTTGTTGGATTTTAGTTTGAGTCTCTTGAACAATCTCCTACAAGGTTATGTGTAAAATCACCTGTTGTCATAATCATGTACGACTCGAGTCTGCATGAGAAGCAGGACTATTGGACTGTGATTTTGGTCTAAGGGCTTAGAAAGCCACTAGATAAGACCTCTCTTAGCAAAACGAGACAGACTTACTGAGTTTGCCTTCAGCCAGGGTTTTGCTGGATCCCTTGAAGGGTGAATCCACTCATTCTAGAACTTAACAAATGGTCTAGAAATATTCACTCATCTTTCTCATAGCGTTAGATATTTAAGCCTTTAACATTTAAAGTTTCAGGACAGCTGGTAAGGGGAACAATGAATAGATGAAAGGTTGTTTGTAATTTTTCTAAAGTAATCACCTTATTCTGAATGCTTTCCGTTCTTTCCCCCCATTTTTTTCTGTTCTTTTAAAACCATTTGCACCACAAGGCCATTGTCAGTGTACATAAACTCACCCAAGGGCTACTGGTACATTTTTTCCCAGTGTTCAGCCCCCAAATCAGTAATTGGGGGATTTGATTTTTTTTCCACATTCTGCATTTTTTATGACAGACGCACAAGAGCATAATACATTGGAAAGAAAGGACTTAGATTTCCTGGCTAAAATATAGCTGCTTTTCCTAGATTCGGTGGATAATTTTACTCCATTGTGCTTTATTTATTCTTAGTAGAACTTGCATGGATTGTTTTCAGGATAATGTCAGGGTAATTGTTCATAACTGAGCTATGGGTCAACCCAAGGGCATTCTCCTGGGAACAGTTCAGCTAAAATATACAAAAGATCTCTCCTCTTATCAAAAATATTTCTTCTTAAACATAAAGATAAATGAGGAAAGTTTTGACCTGGGATAAAAATAACAACAGAATAAATCTTTGACTAAATGCCTTATGTGATCTTAGTGCATAGTTAGATGGCAAATAAATCATGTCTCCCGGCCCTGTCTCTCCATATTTTAATAGGATGATATATAAAAAGCCTTCTGGACACTGGGAAGGGGCGCCTTCTACACCCTTCCTTTTTCAAGACGATAGCATTGACCATGAGACAACGTAAAACATGAGACCCCAATGTTTCCTCAGCCATTATTAATTTTTTTTAATTTTTTAATTTTTTAAATTTTAATGAACTATACAAGTAATGCATTCTTATTGCAGAATTTTTAAAGCATATTTAAGCCAAGGCAAACACATAGAAATTATTTTGTTCTCAGCCCCACCACCAGCAATAACTACCGTTACCTTACTGTTGGGTGTATCCCTCCAGGCTGCACACACTCGCCTGCACACACTCGCCTGCACACACTCACACACACACCCAGAGTAACTGCTCGGCAGTGACCGTGGCGGCCGCGAGAGGAGCAAGAACAGGCACCCGCCGCAGCTCCAGCAGCAGCAGTGGCCACGGGAGCTGCCGACGGAGCAGCAACAAGAGGATTCAGACGGCAGCAGACACAGCTGCGGGACAGCTGCAGCCGCTGTGAGTGTCCTGACAGCGACAACGCAGCAGCAGCAGTCCCAGTATTCACATGCCAGCTACGTGGCGTTTATTACGTGCGCGGACTCGTCCGAGTGTTCTGCATGCATTATCTCAAGTAATCCTCACAACAGTCTAATGAAGCAAGTGCACTAGTTGTATTTCCATTTTACAGATGAGAAAACTGATGGACATTCAGGTTAAGTAACTTGCCCAAGACGACGAAGCCTTAAGGGGCAGAACCGGAATTCGAACCCCAGGCGGTCTGGCTCCTTAATCCACTTTTTTTTTTTTTTTTTAAATATATCTTTATTGATTCCAGAGGGAGGAAAGGAGAGGGAGAGAGAGATAGAAACATCAATGATGAGAGTCATTGATTGGCCGCCTCCTGCACGCCCCCGACTGGGGATCGAGCCCGCAACCCGGGCATGTGCCCTGACCGGGAATCGAACCCCGATCACCTGGATCCTAGGTCGACGCTCAACTGCTGAGCTGCGCCCGGCAGGGCTGAAATAACTTTTTTTTAAAAATCTTCTAAATAAAATGGTCATTTACAATTTTCAACTTAACTGTCTTTCAAAGATAGTATATTTTGCAAATGTTTTTGTTCCCCTATTTCATTATTTCTCAACAGCTGCTAGCCCTTTGTATGCTTGTCTAACTTCTTAGGGTCTCTGTGAATTCTTTAAAAATGAAGGGAGCCTGGCCAGGCGTGGCTCAGCCATTGAACATCAATCGACCTAGGATCCAGGCGATCGGGGTTCGATTCCTGGTCAGGGCACATGCCCGGGTTGCGGGCTCGGTCCCCGGTGCAGGGCGTGCAGGAGGCAGCCAGTCAATGACTCTCTCATCGTCGATGTTTCTATCGCTCTCTCTCCCTCTCCCTTCCTCTCTCTGAAATCAATAAAGATATATTTAAAAAAATTAAAACAAAGGGAAAATTAACCATGCTGCTTAATATGTCATAATCCTCAGTTTATAGATGTGCCTCCCCATATTTCTGTGCTTCATAAGTATTTCTGACTGAATGAAGCAATAAGAAATAAAATTTCAGAACGCACACTGAAAGCAGGGTTGTGTCGCACCAAACACAACCACTGCACTAAGAATGCCCTTTAATGCTGATGGCAACAGCAGCTAAAGGAGTAAGAAAAAACTTAAAGGAAAACCACAGCAGTGAAATAGGTAAATGTTGCTGATTGCTTTGGTTCTATTTGGTTCTGTTTCGTCTTCAGTAATTCCATATTTTGAAAGTTTAAGTTACAATTTACAGTTGTAATATTTAATCTGCATGTAACGTTGGGACTGCCCTTTATACAAAAGATTCCCTCTGCCTCTGGGAAGCTGTAATTCAAGATAGTGTACAACCCGAAACAAACAAAAAAAATCACTCCAATGCATTAGTAAAATTTTATCTTTTGACTGATGAAAAATATTAAATCTTGGGCAAAATATATGACCCCTAACATAAGTTTGAATTCTTGTGTCCTTTTATAATGACTTCAGACTGCCAGGAATGACAGAATTAGAAGTAAATATATTTCAAATATAAAAAAACTTAAAAGGAAAAAAGAATGCCCTCAGAAGTTATCTCAGGACTTTTCTGCTCAGGGCTTCAAGCTGAAGTTTTGGTGATATGATTTTATTTCTTTTCCAAGTCTCTTATCTGGAGTTTATTCTTGTTACTGCAGTTGCTACTGGTTTTTAACTTGTACACAGGAAACCAGTGCCAATCAATTTTGTTCCCAAGGTGACAGGAATCCCTGGTTGGCCAGATGTTGATTGTGCTTGCTACTCAGGCTCCACCCATCATATTTTCTTTCCTTTTGGCTGAACTTAAGACAAATTAATCAGTAGTCGACATCTGGCAGACAGTTTTGGTGTCGTCTCAGTGATTTGTTGACCTGCACAGTTAAAAAGTAAAAATCCAGAGTATAAAACTTGTAGGCACTAAATAGAAAAGCTACCTAGAGTCCTTCGTGAGGACTTGCATGGAAGGCCCATCTGTGCTTTTAAAGTGAACATGTGAATTTTCTCGAGTAATGAGACATCTGTTGATTAAATATTTCACCTTTTTTATGACGGTAAGTGGTTTACCTCACCCTATTGTAAATTCCAGATATGAAATGTGTAACAGGGGCCAAGCGTTCAGAGAATGTTAAGCTTTTTAACAGGTCTCTGCTGTGCTTGATTAATCTTTAGCCACCTGCAAATTTTCTTCATAGTAAGTCCCATTCCACATAAACATGTCCCTTATCACTGAACACTCGGAAAGCAATGTTGGTACCCAGAACATGACCAATAAGATAACTCGCCATGAAAAGCTAAGCGTGAAAGCAAGCCAGACGACCTACTTATCCCTTGAAGCCAAGCTTCTTTGGCTGGTTTATGACTCTATAAAAAAAAAAAAAAATTATCAACTGTCCACTAGCCTTGTGGTCTGTTTTCAGAAATCATTCTTTTTAAAGACAGTGGGACTGAAATGTATGTGTGGTTTTATCAGGTCTAATGATAGCAGAGACCAGGAGAAATAAGCAGAAACTTCTTTGTTTTTGTTTTTGTTTTTGTTTTTGTTTTCTGTATAGGAAGACAAAGGAAGGTAACAATGCAGGAAGGTGAGATTAAGATAAACCTAAAAAGGGCAGGTATGTTGGACCGGATGGGCTTTTCCTGTTCCTAAAATGTCTTGTGTTCCTACACAGGAAAAGCACTCTTACTCAGCCGAGGCATTTGCAAGCCCTAGGCCCAGGACCTGAAAGTACCCTGGGTTTGGTGGTAAGAAAGCAGGAAAGAAGTGGGTGGAGAGGAAGCGTCCATGGCGGGCCTATAACTAGGGCAAGTTTCCCAAAGGGTAGAGGAGTGTTTAGCCATTTATTCGTTCACGTCACCTTTATTTTGAGAACAAACTCTGATAGTTTGTTCTTTCTTAATATTTTCCACACCGAAATTTGGATACATTTTAAACTAGGGTCGACTCAGGCCGTAGAGTCATCACAGAATTTCTAAGAGCGCACTGACTTTGCTGACCCTGTCAATTTCTGTGTCATCTAACTACCCTCCCACAGATTTCTTTGTGAATTGCATCAGCAGGGGGGATTTGGATCCACTTGTTTTATTTTTTCACTAAAGTACCTTCCATGGAGGGACTACGTCTATGAAATGAAGCTTAAATGCTAGAAGTTTGTAGTGTTTTGAATCCTAACTATTATGCAGAGCCATAATTCTGGTTTTACCAATAGCCAAGCAGTGGAAAAGCCCAAGATGCTAAATTGTATTTTTATATTTTTATGCAGTCAGGGAGACTTGGCATTTGCCAGGGCCCTATAAGAAATCTGGCAGTAAACCCAGATAGTCTCCTGAGGAAACCTAAAATGCGTTGGAAAGGCACTTAATATTCTTCCCTCCTTCCTCTCCTTTTAGTTCCCCTTTTTTCTTACTTGACAGTGTATTTGGACGGGAGCAGTCCTCTGTGTGCCTGCTCTTCTTTCCACCTGCGGCTCCTTTGGCAGTGGAAAGGAGTGTGCCCCAGGCAGGCGACTGCCAGCCGTTACAGTAACAGTGGACACCCCCTGTGCAGTGCTAGCCAGGACAGACCAGTGTCTGTTCCCGGGAACCAGTTCCACCGTGTGCAGTGTTGACCGAATGACTGTAATCAAAACTGTTCCCTGGTTCGTTAGCATCGTTTCTAAACTACTAAGCCGGGAGCTTTCAAGTGTAACAGCAGCATGTGTAAGAGCTTCTGTGGGGCATCTAAGCATCGAGGTAACAATGGGTGAGTGTCTGCAATGCATTCTTTCAGGGACATACAGCAAGTGTGTGTTTGGATGGTCTTGTTTGTATAACACGTGCATTTTAAATAACTGACCCTCTCTGGCATGCTTGGAATAGAAAGTGTTGCTGTTATGGAGTCTGTCTCTGTATGTGCAAACTCTACCCAGTGAAGAACCAACTCTGAGCTTTAATCTGAACCAGACAGAAGAACTCACTGGGGCAGTGATTAAGAGGTGGGAGAAGTAAGATGATTTATTGGGCATATTTCAATATTGGATAACATTCCAAGGTCTAGTGTTAGTACCAACGAGAAAAATGTCCCAGAATAACCATTTCTCTTCATGGAGAGGAAAGAACTAGAAAAGCCTTGAAAAGTCTCTGTACATACCTAACGTTTGTTGAGCAGCTGCTATGGGCCAGGTGCTGACCAAGATGCACTACAAACATATAATATTTCCTCCTCATAACCACCTCAGAGGATCCGATTTTAAAATCTCAACCTTAGTGATGAGAAAACTGAGGCACAGCCATTTAAGTAAATGTCATAGAGCCTGGAGGCTACAGAGCTGAGCTCGGGTCTGTGTGCCATCAAATCTTATACTCTTTCCTATTTCCTGCCTTCCCTGAGGCCCAAGGCACCCCATAATTCTTCTCTTTCAGCCTTTTCTATGTTCACAATCCGACTGGATTCAATTTTGTCAGTGGAGAAGCAGGAGCATTATAAAATAAATTGATTTCTTCACCCTAACGCTCAAAAACTCACCCCACTTGGAGAAGAGCCAGTGGTGCCACCTTCCACCCCTAGATGGCACTTGTGTGCCACTAACAGAAAGAAAATTTAGGGTCAACAGAAGGTTGGGCTTTGCTTTTGTGTTCGAAGGACATTTAAGCAGTTTATTTCTAGGTCCTCAAAAATCCTGGGGATGTTTGTTGCCGTTTTAAAGTTTAAAGCCAAATGAAATAAACAGGGAAAAGGCCAAGTAAGGATCCTGAAACTGACGGAGTCAGAGAAGCCTCCCTTTCCAAAGTCCCTTATCTTTGGAAGGCAGTCCAGCAGGGACACTTACGTGTTCAGACAGCATGTGCACTCAACAGTGTTTCCCAGGTGGGGTGTCCATGGTTCTTTGGAAGAGTCTCGCTTGATATCAGTCAGAAGGGCCTTTATTTCTTCTTTGGTAGCCATAATTAAGATTTATGTTTTATGGAAGCAGTTGAAATTGGGTGCTTAAGCCTTTGCAGTTTTCATTCTAAGAAAGGATTTGTTGTCCTAACAAAACACTAATGCAGTTTAGTCAGGGAGTTTTATAAGATCATTAGGCTTTGCATTAAAAAATGCTTCCTGTGCCCTGGCCAGTGTTCTGAGTGGTTAGAGCATCCGCCCACACACCTAAGGGTCACGGGTTCGATTTCTGGTCAAGGGCATGTGTCTGGGTTGCAGGTTCCATCCCAGGCCCCTGTTTGTCAGGATGCATGTGGGAGGCAACCAATCAATGTGTCTCTCTCACATCGATGTTTCTCTCTCTCTCCCCTTCCCTCCCTTCCACCACTCTCTCTAAAAATCAATGGGAAAAATATCCTCGGGTGGAGATTAACTACAAAAAAGGCTTTCTGTGATCAAGCACAGTTTCACTGCAGAAGCGATCCGCAGGAAAAGGTGGGGGTGGGGAGCCTGGCAACGTTCGCCTTCATGAACTCTGGGTTCCCGTAACGCTCCAGGCCTTATCGAGGGCAGCCCAGGAGCGAATTGGCAGTACATTAGAAAGCATGATTATAAGAGGGAAAGCTGAAATGGCCCTCGTGTCAGCTGTTTTCCTCCACAGGATACTGGGTGATTCCTGTCCCAACCAGATACTGATTACTTAAAGCTTAGCCCAAGAGTTCTTGTCAAAAACGATTTCCGTAGTATATTTTGACTTGCTGAGGTCTCAAGAACTTTTGGAATTTGTTAGGTGCAGACCTGAACTCCAAGAACCGGTCCGCGTAGTCGGTTAATGAACTCTGTACATGCGAACAGAACGTCTTAAACGCCTCGTTTTTATCTGATTCCCGGTTCTCTGAATGTGCTCATCTGACAAGGAGAATTATTGATGGAAAATGTGTGCACTGATAATTCAGACAAATGAAAGTCAAAAAAGTTCAGAGGACTTATCTTCAAATTGTTTTATACGATATTTTAAACACATGCAAACTGCTTAAATATGCTTCAATCTACACATTTATGTATTCTTACATTTCTTCATTATAATTTCTTTTGTTGATAAGTTTTTCACTTCATCTATAATATATAGGAGCTCAAAATATTTAAATTGTTGAGGACTACTTTTAAAGGTGCTCAGAATATTTAAATTGCTGAAGACTATTTAGAGTGAATAAATATTCTTCACATGAAATACAAAGAATTAATGTAACATCCAACTTTTCAAAATATTCTGCCAAACATTCAACCCAGAATTATAAGACACCCAAAGGGCATGTGTGTATATATAAAGCAGTGGACCATGAAGCACGTTTTTTAAAAATCTGGCTAGCCCGGCCAGCGTGGCTCAGCGGTTGAGCATCGACCTAGGATCCAGGCGATCGGGGTTCGATTCCGGGTCAGGGCACATGCCCGGGTTGTGGGCTCAATCCCCAGTCAGGGGTGTGCAGGAGGCAGCCGATCAATGACTCTCTCATCATGATGTTTCTATCTCTCTCTCTCCTTCTCGCCTCCTCTCTCTGAAATCAATAGATGTATTTTTTTAAAAAACCTGTCTTAGAAGTATAACTACCAGTGATAAGGTTTACTGCTTTGTTGTTTCAAACATCCAACAGTCAAGAAGCATTTCCAAATACTACAAATAATATAATATTCAAATCAAAGTAATATATTTTCTAAAACTCATTTTATATCAAATCAAATCATTTGAGAGACCTTTCAAATACTATAGCATGGATCCCTATTCATACCAGAAATCAATAAGCATTATTATAGGAAAATCAAGTTTTATATTATCAGGTGTTTTTTTAATATGTTTTTATTGATTTTTAGAGAAAGAGGAAGGGAGAGAGAGAGAAAATCAACGTGAGAGGGAAACATCGATCGGTTGCCTCCCACAGCACCCCTGCTGAGGGTCAAGCCCATAACCTGGGTATGTGCCATTACCAGGAATTGAACTGGTGACCTTTTGGTGCACAGGACAACACTCAACCAATTGAACCACACTGGCCAAGGCATCAGGTTTTATATTATAGTTATCAGGTTTGCATTATAATTGTTTGGTATATAATAAAAGCAAATACTATATTTTTAATCAATGTAAAACTTTATAATAAACAGAAGAAACAATTCATTTTTAATCAGTCTTGAAAATCTCTGGGAACTTAATTTTTATTTTTCTTTCCATATCTACAAATCTCTGCCACACATAGAAGAGATGCACAGATATATAGAAGGAATTGAAGTTAGGTCAATTATATTCCATGACATTGGTTTCCAGGCTTTCAGTATATATGAGACTATTCTGTACTTACTGATTTTTGTCCTGCATTCTGTATTGACTTTGTCAGTACAGCCTAAATGTCCTGTGTTCAGCTTTTTTCATTGAAATATAAAACTTTGGCAGTTAGAGCTATTTTTCTAATCTAACTGGGCATTCTGTGTTTTTAATTGCTAAATCTGGTGACCCTACGCTGTAACCCCTTGTTAGAGACTTTTAGTAGGTAGACTCATCATATATTTCTTAAGCCCACTCATCATTAGAAATAATCATTTTTAGAATTGTCACTAGTATAGCTTAGGACCACTTAAACATTCTCAGATGACTGAATCAGTCAGTACTTAAAGTCATTCCAGTTTCACATTCTTCTTTTACCTGGAAGGTGATAAATATTCATATTTTCCCTTGTTCATTATTTTATTATTTACAAGAACATGTTACCCTGGAGATCTAATAAAAATGTCATTATTGAACATCTCAGAGATTACGAGTTGTCTAGAGAAATATTAGGATGTCTATGTTCAGGTCTTTGGTGAAAAGAAATAATGAATTCATTTATAAAACAATACCTGAAAGACAATAGTTTGTAAGAGAAATAGGGAATATTCTCGAAGCTGTTGTTCAAACGTGTTTTTTTATGTATTCTCCACCACCACCTGCCTTGGAGACATGCAGTTGAATATTTTAAGTTAGAACATTTTAATTTTGCCTTTACAGTTATAGTCGTCATTTCAGTGGCAAATCCCTATAGTGAAAACTTAATGATTATCAGTTGCATATCTAGCAGGCAGGTTGAAGTGGGCTCTGTGATAAACAGAAAGTGTTATTTTAAATAACCTTTCATGAACGGTGATTGTAGCTGGCATGGTAGAGATTCTGTTGCAGCGGCTCAGTTGCTTACTATCACGTTTATCCCAAGGGCTGAAAGAAGCCACCATGTACATTTGTGAGTCTAGATAATTGAGGCACTGGCCTCAGAGTGAGTGTGTGCAGCTCACGGAATATGCAGAGTGGCCCATGGGGGCGTAAAAAAAATATTAGGAAAACCGTATTTATTATCTTTCCCTTTTAAATTTCAAATCTTGTAAATGTTTAATAATTTGCATATGTATAAAGCAGTACATTTTATAAATTTATAAATAACTAGATTTCAGTAGAGTGCACTTTTCTTTTTACTTACAAGGGTAAATAAGAGGAAACATTTAAAAATTACTAATAAGTTTACCTGAAATGGAAGATAAATTTAGAGGGCAGATATAGTTGAGCCAACCCAAGTGTTTTCTAGCATGTATATATATGGTGACAGGAGAAGATATGACTTTGTATGGTGGGCAAACAGTGCAATATACAGATGATGTATCATAGAATTGTATACTTGAAACCTATATAATCTTATTAACCATTGTCATTCCAATAAATTTAATTACAAAAGAAAAAATTCCAATATTCTAGTAACATTAGCCTGTTATAAAGGCTTAGAAGCTTAGAGAGGGAAGAATGAAAGAAGTTGCTTTGTGTAATATATAAAATAACAAAATAATTTACTTTTGCTATATTTGATATATAGGAGAAATATTAATTATACCTCTCATAATTGTTCCTACAGGTATATTTGCACAAATAAGCAAAGTTATAGTTTAGGAATAACCATTGTAACGTTTGTTGTAGTGAAAAGAATTGGAAATAAATATCTATCAATAGGTACTTATCAATGAATTGATAAGTACCTACTGATAGGTATGAAATCCACATTGTTCCTCTAATAAGACAAGCTTTCCAGCATGTAAAGTGGAAAAAAGTTGCAAAACTCTATGGAACTTTAGGATCCAATTTATATTAACAACCATATACATGTTTGTGTTTGTAAATACATAGGTAATGTCCAGAAGGGTGCACACGAACCTAAACAGTGGTGAGCTCTGAGAGGTAGAGGGTTTTCATTTGCCTCCTTCTGTGTTATTTGGAAGCTTTACTATAAGTATGTGTTAATTTTATAATTAAGTTAAATTAATGTTTTAAAAGTTAAGTAAGGTATTGCTTTATTTGAATTAATAGATATTTATAGCATAGATCTATCTTTTCAACACAAAATGAAGTGCAACTGGAGCAGTAACCACATTATTTATAATAATGTAGGCAGACAGTCATTAAAACCAAGAAGATACCTGTGAGTGTTTACTTCAGAATAACAAGCTGTGGCACCGCTACACATTAATCTACGGTATGGAGACACAACTATACGGTTGAGATCTCTCATGTGATTCTTGATATTGCAGTGGCTTCTTTTACCATGATATATTTCATTCACACGTATGGAGAACTACATTATGAACATCTATGCTTCTATCATACAGCTTAATTAACAAAACATTATAAATACAATAGAATCCGGTTGCTTTTGACTAATTTTCTCTCCATTCCCTTCAAAGAAATCACTATTCTAAATTTGGTGTTTATCATTCTCATAAATGTTATACTTTTAATTGATATGTGTGTATCAACAATTACAGTAAGATTTTCATAAACTTTACCCCATGGTATATATCCTTCTGTCTTACTGGATTAAAGACCTAAGTGCAAGAACTAAAACTATGAAATGCTTAAAAGGAAACATAGGTGTAAATCTTTATCACCTCGAATTAGGCAATGATTTTTCAGTTGGGACACCAAAACACAACCAAGGAAAAAGTAAATAACTTGGACTTCATTAAAATAAAAATGTTTGTGCTTCAAAAGAGACTATTAATTAGGGTTCTCCAAAGAAACAAAATTAGGATGTGTGTACACACACACACACACAGATTTCGTATAAGGAATTGGCTCCCATGATTATAGAAGCTGGCAAGTCCCAATACAGGGTGAGTAGGCAAGCTGGAGACCTAGGAGAGCTGATGGTGTAGTTCTGAAGGCTGACAGGCTCAAGACCCATGAAAAGCCAACGTTGCAGCCTGAGTCCGAAGGCAGGAAAGAAATGATGTCCTGCTGTCAGGCAGGAAGAATTCTCTCTTATTTGGGAGAGGGTCAGCCTTTTTCGTTCTATTCAGGCCTTCAACTGATTGGATGAGGTTCACCCACCTTATGGAAGGCAATCTGCTTTACTCAGTCTACTGATTTAAATGATTGTCTCACTCCAAAACACTCAGAATGTTTGATCAAATGTCTCGGGGCTCCGTAACCTAGTCAAGTTGACACATAAACTTAACCACCATAGATACTATCAAGGAAGTGAAAAGATAATCCACAGTGTTGGAGAAAATATTTGCAAATCATATATCTGATAATATAAATAACTTTGCAGCTCAAAAGTAAAATGACAAATTACCTAATTGGAAAATGGGTAAAGGATTTGAGTAAACTTTTCTCTGTAGAAGTACAAATGGCCAGTAAGCACTTGAACCGATGCTCAACGTCATGAATCATTAGGAAATTGCAATTGAAAGCACAGTGAGATGCCACTTCACACCGACTAAGATGGCCTTAATGAAAACTATGGACAGTAACAAATATTGGCAAGAATATAGAGAAATTGAAATCTTCATATATTGCTGGTAGAGGCACTTTGGAAAAACATTTGGCAGTTTCTCATGAAGTTAAACCTAGAATTACCATGTGACCAAGCAATGCCACTCTTAGGTGTATACCCAAGAGAAATGAAAACGTGTCCACAGAAAAACTTGGGCACAAATATTCATAGCAGGATCTTTTATAATACCCCAAAGTGGAAACCATCCAAATGTCCATCAACTGATAAATTAATAAATAAATGTGATATATCCATGCAATAGGATAACTGTCATAATAAGGAAGTATTGCTAGATATTACAGTATGGATGAACCTTGAAAATATTATGCTAAGTAAAAGAAGCCGGACAAAGAAGACCATGTGTAGTATGATTTCATTTACATGAAATATCCAAAGTAGACAAATTCATAGACACAGAAAGTAGACTAGTAGAGGGAGGAATGGGGAATAGGTAGTGGGTAGGGAGTTTCTTTTGAGGGTGTGGAAAGTGTTAGAAAATTGATTGTTGTGATGATTACACAACTCAGGACTATAGTAAGACCACTAAACTGTATAATTTAAAAGGCGAATTTTATGGTATGTAAATTATATCTCAAAAAGAGGAAAAGTATATATAACTTTAATTTTAATCAATATGTTGGCTCTTTCTAGAAAATTAGTTGGATATTGCTTTTGGCATTTTTTCATTTTATTTGATTTGGTTGAAACATGCAAATTTAGAACATTTTTATTTACATAAAAGCAAATGGATATATTTCCTACAGTAAGTATAAAAGTGTCCTTTACATGACAAATTTCAGATCACTCTTAAAAATGTGTATGGCACTTTGCATTCCAAAAATGTTTATTTTTTACCAGTCCATCTGCTCCTTGGACATAATATAGACAAGAAAACAGTATCCAAAGTAAGAATTATTTCCTTTGTCTGGTATGCATGCTATCTGCACTTGGGTAAATGGCTGCTCAATTTTCAGGGCTATCTTGCAATTATTTTATCTTGCACTGGATAAGAGAAGACCCAGACATGAAAAGGAATTACTATGAATGGCATCAAATCAGCATATTCCAGTTGCTTGAGGGGAAAACCTTATTTTAACTATTGGCACCTGTCTTCCATAATTTATATTTAAACACCTACCTTTGCCCTCGGCATCACTGATAACATGATTGTGTATTTACGTTGGCAAGAATGTGATTATAGTGATAAAGTCAAGTGCCACTCTCCTCATTTATCGCTAACACAACTCTTCAGGTAATGGAGGTCTTCCTTCCACCTGAGAAGCAATGCTACTTTAAATACAATCCATGACCCCAGAGTAACCCAAGCAAAGCCATTGACTCCTCACTGGCCAAAGGAAGCAACTCCCTACTCTGAAATTCCAAGGTGAAAGGCCAACGACTTAAAGGGCCGCAGTCATCCTGGTTCCATTCCTAACACATTCCAACTGACCAGCACTCAGGACTGCATTGCTGGGTGGTGCACTTTTAAATGAACACTGAACAAACACAGTAATGCATACTTAAATAAATTGCTGCTCTTAGATAAACATTTGGGGAAACTCTGGAGATGGTAGATTGTCATAATTTTGACTGAGAGTTCATTTTAGGTAAAGGTAGACTTTGATGTGCCCTGGTTAATCACTTAAGACACCTGCTTCTTGCATTAAAAGACTGAGAAGTATTTCTAGAAGCATTCAGATGGATATTAAATTTAATTACTTTTTTAAAACATCTAATTTGTTTCATAAAGGTAAAAACTTTCCTTTTGAAAATTTAATTTTATAAATGTTCATCTCCAATGATTAAAAACAAGTTCAAAGATATAGTATAAAGAGATGGGCTCTTTAAATAAATAACCTGTACTTCTATAACTTCCTAGACATGACTATTCCATAACAGGCTCAAAATATTCAAGTCATATACACAGGTTTCTTTCTTCAGAGCCTATAAAGTCCTCAAAATCAGAGGACTTTATAGACTATATTTTGTTAACCCTGACACCCACAATACCCCTCCCTAGGGCCTAGCATGGTTTGCAGAAAATAGTGGGCACTCAGTAAATGTTTGTTGTTGAACTAAGTTCATCACAGCTTTGCGGTTAAGAATAAAATCTCAGGATTCACACTACCTGTATTCACATACCTTACTTTATGAGTTTTGATGAGTTACTTAACAGCCTTTGTTTCCCCATATATAAATTGGGGAAAATCATAATACCTCCTTCAAAAATTGTAAGAATTTAATGAAATAATACAAATAAACCACTTTTTGCAAGTTTAGCTGAATTAATGTTAGCTGCCATCATCATCAACAATTTTAGCACTTATTGCTTGCACTAATTATATTACAACATTGCATTATTAGAGCAGTATTAGCCACATTGCCACCTTGGGATGATGGGGATCCTGGGGCCAGCTGATTATTGCTCTGGAGTTGAATGAAAAACTAAGCCACGACTCCTGCTTGATTCTGGTTAGAGGGAGGACAGTGAGTGAAAATCAGTACTTTCTCTTTTCCTGCAACCTCCCCCACCTTTTACCCAGAGTGGGCAGAAATGAGGAAATTTGCATTCTGACTGCAAACATATAACAAGCAGAGGTTCCAAATAAGCTCTGGGGGAAGAGAAGGTACCCTTCTTAGATTCTGGCGCACTTGTGTGCGCATGCATGCCTGTGCGCGCACGTGTGTGTGTAAAAGAGAGATTAATTAGTTTAATATCTGTCTGAAAAAGAATGAAAAATATACGTCGAATATAAAAGCAGTGCAGGGCATCACAACAACCCAGAAATGTATTAAGAAAATTTGTTAGCACGGTTACATTTACAGTACTAGGAAATTTGCTGCCTATTGCTTGATACAGATAAATGGAATCTTTAGCTGTGTGATAAAATGGTTCCGTATTTTCATTCATGAAGCCCATGATGGGAATTTACTCTTACTAATATATATTGTTCTTCTTTTATATCACCTTATTCTCTAAAATGTCTATTATGTTATGCAAACCCATGTTGACTACAAAATTTTCCATAGATGGCACACCTACTAGAAATAAGCAGAGCTGCCACTGTCCATGGGTCTGTACATATATTCATTCCAGTGAATCTTTATACCTCCTGCCATTTAAAAACAGCCTCTCTGGGCCCTGGCTGGTGTGGCCCATACACCAAGAGGTTGCTGGTTCAATTCGCAGTTAGGGCGCACGTGATTCCCAGTCAGGGCACATGCCTGGGTTGCGGGTTCCGTGCAGGAGGAAGCCGATCGATGTTTTCCTCTCTCTCCTTCTCCCTTCCTCTCACTCTAAAATCAATAAAACCATTTTAAAAATAAAATTTAAAAAAACCAAACCAGTCTCTTGGAAATGTGTTCAGTGATTCTGGCCCATTCTCTTTCTTTCTCTCTTTCATTTGTTTGTTCTTTCTATCAACAAAAATTTTAATAGGTAGAATTTTTTCATTAAAATGATGCTATGATAAAATTATAACAAAGACTGACTGTAAGATGTTGACAATTTACTACTCTCTAATTTCAGAATATTTTTATTACTCCAAAAGAAATTTCATACCTGTTAGCATTTACTCCCCAATTCCTTACTCGCAACCTCTGGCAACTTCCCATCTACTTTCTGTCTCTGCAGATTTGCCTATTCTGGACATTTTATATAAAAGGAAGCATAAAATATGCGGCCTTTTGTGTCTGTTTTCTTTTACTTAACATTATGTCTTCAAGATTTATTCACGTTGTCGCATGAATGTTGTGTCAGTACCTCATTCTTTTTTGTGGCTGAATAATATTCATTGTTTGGATATATCACATTTTATATAGGAATTCAGTTGATGGACATTTCTATTTTTTCACTTTTGGCTATTATGAATAATGTTGCTATACACATTCAGGTCAAGTTTATGTATGAACAAGTGTGTGTATTTCTCTTGGATATATACCAAGGGGAGGAACTGCTGGTCATGTGCTAACTATAGCTTTAACTTTTTTGCCAAACTGTTTTTCCAAAGTGGCTACACCGTTTTACATTCCCAACAGCAACGTAGGCAGGCTCCAGTTTTTCCACATCCTCACAGACACTTGCCATTGTCTATCTTTTTTATTATTGGCATACTAGTGAGTGTGAAGTGTTATCTTCTTTTGGTTTTGATTTCATGATGCCTAATGTCTTTTTTTAAAAATTTTTTAAAGTTATTGGGATGACATTGGTTAGTAAAATTTTACAGGTTTTAAGTGTACAATTATATACTATATCATCTGTATATTGCTTTGTTAGTTCACCACCCAAAGTCAAGTCTCCTTTCATCACCACATATTTGACTCCCCCTTTACCTTCTTCTACCTCCCCCCAGCCCCTTCCCCTCTGGTAACCACTATATTGTATGTGTCAATGAGTTTTGTTTGTCTTATTTGTTCATTTGTTGCTTTCAGTTTTCTATCCCACATATAAATAGAATCATATGGTTCTTGACTTTTTCCACCTGACTTATTTTGCTTATGATATATATTCTCAAGATCCACCTGCATTGTCACAAATGGCAGTATTTCATATTTTCTTATGACTGAGTAGTATTACATTGTATATATATGTACCACATCTTCTTATCCAGTCAGCTGTTGAGGGACACTTCAGTTGTTAAACATCTTTTCTTATTTACCTCCGGATTCTCAATTATAATCCATTGATCTATAGGTATATTCTTATGCTAATGCCACACTGCTTTGGTTAGTGTGGCTTTGTAGTAAGTTTTGAAATCAGGAATTGTGAATCCTCCACCTTTATTCTTTTTCAAGATGATTTTGGCCATTCCGGGTTTCCTGCATTTCCATATGATTTTTAAGATAGATTCAAATTCTGCAAAAAACAAAACAAAACAAAACAGCGGGGATTTTGACAGGGATTGTGTTGACTCTGCAAATCAATTTCAGGAGTATTACCATCTTAATAATATTAAGTCTTCAATATATAAACATAGTATGTCCTTCCATTTATTTAGGTCCTCTTTAATTTTTTTTAACAATGTTTTGTAGTTCTCAGTGTACAAGTCTTGCACTTTTTCGCAAAGTTTATTCCTAAGTATTTTATTCTCTGATGATATTGTAAATGGAATTGTTTTTCTTAATTTCACTTTCAGATTATTTATTGCTAATATTTAGAAATACAATTGATTTCGTATATTGATTTTGTATCATGCAACCTTGTGGAACTCAAATATGACTTTTCATTTTTTTGTGGATTCCTTAGGGTTTTTTATATATGAGATCATGGCATCTGCAAATAGAGAGTCCTGTGCAGATTGCAGAATTCAGCTTTAACAACTTAGACTGCACAAGCAGATGATGTAAAAAAGAAAACTAAAGAAGCTGAGAAGTTGTATATTTTCTGACAATTCATATTTTAGCTGAGTTCTATGGATAATTGTAATCACATGTAATTTTGGTCTTGAAAGTAAATAAATATTTGACTTAGTTGTAATGTTCAGTGCTAAAAGGGTCTTTTGGTAATTGATTGTTCAAAGAGACAGGAAGTTATTACATTGTGTTACTTAGAAAATATTTTGTGTGTATAGCAACGAAATTCAAAGAAAGATTTCTCGTTTCAGAAAGAATGGTTTATTCATTGAGACTTACTAATATTTCTTCAACATCATCTTGTTCTTAACTAATTATATGAACTTGGAAAAACTAAACTTTGGGACTAAAATTAGAACTACCATCATTTTGTTCTTTTGTTAAAAGGGATACAGCCTCCTCACCATGAGTGACAGTCAAAACAATACCAAATGCCAAAAAAGAGTAAAAATTAATCGTACTTGGTTATAAGACAAAGCACTACTTTTTTTTTTCTTTTGTAGAACAAAATTACCAGGGCTCTTTAGGGCGTTAATGATCAGACTTCATTGATATTTAAATAAGACTCAAACTTAAATATCAACTGTCACATTTTTTGCACCTGGTTAAGCTTGGCCTCTCCATTCTAAATATTCAAACTCCTGTCTAACATGACCCCCCACTTCCTCTATTTTCAGAAGGATTAGAAAAGTCATCAGAATACAGTAATTGCACACAGCATTACCCTAACCAGTTCATTTGCAACCATTTATTCATGCAAACAAAAAGAGTTGCTTTCCATGTGTTAAGGACTGGGTTCAAAGGGAAGATTAAAGTCAAAGCCTTTGCCCTCAAGGAGTTCACATTTTAGGGTAAGTCATTTGTAGTGAATACGGTATATTGGACACATTGAAAAAGCTGCTAAGAGGTTTCAGAGGAAAGAAACCCTAGCATTTGGGGAATCAGGAATGAAAAAGTAGGGGCAAGCTCATTTCAGGCATAGAAAGCAGAGCTGTGGGTTGACTGGCCCGGCTGGGGCACAGATCTGGGTAAGGCCAGGATAGGAGATGAGGCTGGAGAAACACACGGAATGGATGAGAAAGCATCTTACGTCCAAGGACAGCTATTTGTTTTACTATTGTATCTACCTCACTCTGGTGAAATCTGGAAGAAAGCATGTTGGACTAAGAAACTTTAAGTTAAGAAACCTTCCTAGGGAGCTACTGCAAGAACAAGAGATGAAGAGGGTCCTAGCTAAGTCCGTGTCAGCCTCAAGAATTGCCCTCATGCCTCTTCTATACTCCACATGGCCACTAACTTCTCCAAAGTCAGAGATTTGGGGTTAGTCTTGAAAGCTCCTTGACCTAGAAATAATCATGGAAATGCACAAACATTTAGTTACAAGGTTATTCATTTGCAGTCTTGTCTATAAATGGTGAAAAACTGAAAACAACTTAGTGTCCAAAAATAAGGTATTGTTTAAATAAAGTATGGTACATCCATACAATGAAATAGTATAGTATTTGAAAATGGTGTTTACATAAGCAGTGTTTGAAGACATCAAAAGACATTCATGGCATATTTAGTTAAATAAAAATCAAGTCACAGAAGCATATGTGGAGTAAAAATCTAGATTTTGTCATACATACATATACACATATAGACTTGAAGGACATACATGCACAATGTTATTAGCAGTTATTCTAGGTGTTGATATAATGGGATATTTTTCTTTCTTTTTGTTATCTATATTTATAGGTTGTTTTTTTATAGTGAATATATTATTTTTGAACCTGAAAAAAAGTTATTAATTTTCAGGATATGAAGTTAGAATTTTAAGGGCTTGAGGAGGTATGAAAAATGGTTCCAACTTAGATGACCCTTGACTTGCCATGCATAGCACGCTACTGACTCTTCACTAACCACCTTTCCCAACCTTGCCTTCTTCAAATATTTATCTGTGAATATGCCATGTGGCTCCCACAGAGCAAGCCTCGTATGCATAGAGTGAAGTAAGAATTACCATGTGATCATTATTAATTATTTTCATCATTCAGATATGTATATTATATGTCAGATACTAGGCTGGAAATGTTTCCATCTTTGTGCTTCTTTAACTTTTATAATGTAAATCAACCCTGTGAGTTTAATGATTATGCCCAGTTGCAGAATAAGGAGTGTGAGGCTGAAGGAGCTTAAGTGAAGCATTGATTTAAACTCGGATTCCAAGGTCAATGCTTAAAGAACAATGTAACAATCTCAATTTATGGGGTTTTTTAATAATTGTTTTTATTTTTATTTTTTAAAATAATAAAAAGTAGTAAATTTGATTGTTTTATACATACATAAAAGGTCAGGTATCATTATATGAATTCAAAAATTGTTTATGTAATCACTCAAAAGGAGAACAAAAGTCCACCTAATGATGTAGGTGCTTTCAAGTAGGGAAATCAATCATTTCCCCCACCAAAAATGTTTTCTACCTTTCAAAATTTTCTTTCTACTTTAGAGTGAAATTCATTCATCATCTTCCTGGGCCTGGGCCTGGGCCTGGTACCTTTTGCACTTACTATATTTCTTCCCAACAGGATTTCCTTTGGGAAATTTTACTATGGATGGTCACAGTACCGATTCATTTCTTTCAGCTTCTAGAAATTAGTAACACGGCATTTATGTCACATTTAACTTTCTAAGAGCTTTGAATTTAAGTCACAATTTAACTCTCCTAGCACTCCATATATATATATATATATATATTTTCTTTTTTTAATTTCACCCTCTCATTTGTCAAGTAATCCAGGAACGGGGTTAGTACTATATAGAATTTATTTGAAGATAAAGAGCTGAAGAGAAACAAAAAACTATTCATTAAGGGTGATTCATTAAACTCCAGCACCCTTGGAGTTTAAAAGTGATAGAATCTGGAGTTTCAAAGAACTGTGGAGGGCAGTCCATTTACCACTGTTTTCTCCCTTGTTACTTAAATGAGTAAGAACTGTTTTTTCCTTTTTATTTTTATTTATTAAATATGTCTTTTTCTACTTCAGAGAGAGAAAGGGAGAAGGAGAGAGAGAAACATCAATGATGAGAGAGTCACTGATCGGCTGTGCCTCCTGCGCGCCCCCGACTGGGAATGGAGCCCACAACCCGGGCATGTGCCCTGACCGGGAATCGAACCACGATCTCCTGGGTCACAAGTCGATGCTCAACCACTGAGCCACCTCAGCTGGGCTCTTTTTTCTGTTTAATTAGAAGTCTCCAAAAAACTAAATTTGTGGACAAATTGAGCAAAATTAAATAAGAAAAGTCAAGTTGGGGCTGAGGTTAAGCTCACCTTCTGATCAAGCCAAAGTTACCAGTTCGTGACCATCATTGTTACAACACACCGGGAGGCGGGTTAGACCAAAGGCCTTAGACTCACAACACTTCAGATCTGGATGTCAATATTAAACTTCTGACTTCTCACCGTGGAGGATTAGATGTGTGCACTAACAAAGACAGCTCTGAATAAATTATGTCTATTTTTTACAAAACAAAACAAAAAAAGATAAATTCTTCTAACAACCTTCTGATGCATACTTTTCTGTTCCGCTTTTAAGTACTTCAAGATAAGCAGCTGCCACCATTTCCCACTGAAGCTTAATTTCATAATCCAATAGTTTCAGAAATACATCTTCCTGGCCTGCAGGCAAAATGATCATTTGTTTCATTTTATTTTCTCACTCCCATTTCCATTCCTTATTGGGCACGAAGCGACGTGCCAGGCCTGAGGTCTTACTGTCCTCGGTGGCCAAGGTACTGCTTCAGGACCAGCCAGATCTGAGAAGGAGAGGGGCTCACGGCCACCTGCCGGGAAGGCCAGGCCTTCTGCTTAAACCCAGCTTCCAACACCCAGCACAGAGCCCAACTACCAGGGAAACAGATGCCTAGTTTCGAGTTATTCCAGCACTCAGATGTAGTGTGCTCGTATTTTTAGCTGTTTTGTTCTTCCCACCTCTTGGTCATTGGGGCAGCGATGCAGAATCAAACAATTTCAGCAGAGAGCTGTTTATATTCTCCTGCCGAAATTGATGTGTGACCCTGGCCCATAATATTTATACTTGCTTTCCTTTTACTTAATTGTAATTAACATGCTGTTTATTGCATTCCTTTTACCTTTCCTTAAGAATTTGCTTTTTCCTTCAATTGTTTGCACTGATATCTTTTGAATTTCCTCCCTCTTATTTATTTTTTGGCATAAATAATAATTGGTGCTACAGTGAGAGCTTGATAAAGCTTTTTATTATGTTTCCTTTTGTCCAACAGCAATCACGAGGCATAAAAAAAATTCTAAACAGTTTGTCCAGAGTTACACAACAGAAAAGAAGCAAAGTTTAATAGGAGTTTGGTTCTTAGTTTCCCACATTCTGTTTTTATTAAAGGTTCAGGTCTCCTAATATTTCTGTTGCTTTCTTTCCTCTAAATCCTTTCCATTTTTTTCCTGTATCTTAAATTGAATTTTCTCTTAAATTCTTATATTTCTTTTATTTTTAAAATGTCTTTTTGATTCTGCCTTCACTTCTTACCATTTTGGTTTATGGATGCTGTGGAACCAAATCACAGTCTCTTAGCTCAGTAAAGTGTTATTTTCTCCTCCAAATCATTAGTCAGTGATGCTAGTTAAAAACTTAATATTCCCACATATACAAAGATCATTATTTTTCTAGGTTTGTTCAGTATATTGTGTTAGAATTATTTACAATTTATTTTGGGGGGAAAAACCTAGGTGATTCTCACCTTTACCATACTGCAAAGTACATTACAAAAAGATTAAAGGATTAACTTTTAAAGATCTTAAATTCCAGGAGAACATAAGTGATATTAGAAACCACATAAGAAAAGATAAATATGTTTAACTGAATATAAATATAACTTTTAAAAAATACTTAGTATTTTAATGCAACAATAAACTGTATATTTGTAATAGATATGTTTGAGAAGTAGTTAATATCTTACATAGAATAGTAATCAATAATAAACACATTAATGTTATAACATAAACATTAAGAGCATGATGGTTTTCAAAGAAGAAGATTGATAAATAAAAAAGTCATATGAAAATATATTTCTCTCTAACCAAAGAAAAAAAATTAAAACAATAAACCATTACCGCCTATAAAATAGCAAAATTTAGTCATTTTAGCCCTGGCTGGGTAGCTCAGTTGGTTAGAGCATAGTCCCAATATGCCAAGGTTGTAGGTTCCATCTCCAATCGGGGCACATACAAGATTCAACCAGTGAATGCATGAGTAAGTAGAAAAACTAATCAATGTTTCTCTCCTTTCCTCTCTCTCTAAGACCAATCAATCAATAAAAAAAAAATTTTAAGTCAGTTTAAATGCCAGTGAAGTTTATGTGACTGATTTTAATTCCTTTTTAGAAACTTATAAATTATACAAATTTTCTACAATAAACATGATTTTATAATGAAAAAAATAACACTTTAATATATATATGGATGTGTATTTAATCTTTTTTCTCCAAGCACAAGACATGACGACTAAGAACTTTCCAAATTTTTAAGTTGACTTTACTGACACAATTTCTTATTCTACCGTA